>NC_135325.1:62804010-63129323 GCF_048772815.1 Callospermophilus lateralis | reverse complement strand
CAGGGATGCTCTTTCACCACTTCTATTTAACATAATTCTTGAAACTCTGACCAGAGCAATTAGATGAAAGAAATTAAAGGGACACGTATAGGAAAAGAAGAACTCAAATTGGCACTATTTGCTGATGATATGATTCTATACATGGAAGACACTAAAAGTCCCACCAGAAAACTCCTAGAACTAGTAAAGAATTCATCAAAGTAACAGGATATAAAATAAACACCCATAAATCAAAGGCAATTTTATATCAGTGACAAATCCTCAGAAAGCGAAATGAGGAAAACTACCCTATTCTCAATAGCCTCAAAAAAAAAAATAGTTTGAAATCAACTTAACAAAAGAAGTGAAAGAGCTATACAATGAAAACTACAGAACCCTAAAAAAAGAAATCAAAGAAGACCTTAGAAGATGGAAAGATCTATCTTGCTCTTGGATAGGCAGAATTAATATTATCAAAAAGACCATACTTCCAAAAGCACTATACAGATTTAATGTAATTCTGATCAAAATGCCAATGGCATTCTTCATAGATATAGAAAAGGCAATCATGAAATTCATCTGGAAAAATAAGAGACCCAGAATAGCTAAAGCAATCCTTAGAAGGAAGAGTGAAGCAGGTGGCATCACTATAACAGACCATAAACTATACTACAGAGCAATAGTAACAAAAACAGCATGGTATTGGCACCAAAACAGACTGGTAGACCAATGGTACAGAATAGAGGACACAGAAATTAACCCACAAAATTACAATTATCTTATATTAGACAAAGTTGCCAAGAACATGCATTTGAGAAGACATAGCCTCTTCAATAAATGTTGCTGGGAAAACTGGAAATTCATGTGCTACAAAATGAGATTAAACTCCTATCTCTCACCATGCACAAAACTCAAGTGAAAATGGATCAAGAACTTAGGGATAAAACCAAAGACCCTGAGACTAATAGAAGAAAATGTAGGCCCTAATCTACATCATGGGGGTTAGGCCCCAACTTCATTAATAAGACTCCTGTGGCCCAAAAATTAAAATCAAGAATTAATAAATAGGATGGACTGAAACTAAAAAGCTTCTTCTCAGCAAAAGAAACAATCTGTGAGGTGAATACAGAGCCTACAATACAGAGTCTTGGGAGCAAATTTTTACCCTTCACACATCAGATACAGCACTAATCTCTAGGGTATATAAAGAACTCAGAAAGCAAGCTAAGCACTAAAAAAATCATTAAATGGGCCAAGGATCTGAAGAGACACTTCTCAAAAAATTATGTACAATCAATCAACAAAATGTTCAACATTATTAGCAACTAGAGAAATGCAAATTAAAACCACTCTAAGATTTGACCTCACTCCAGTCAGAATGGCAGTTATTATGAAGACAAACAACAATAAGTGTTGGCCAGGATGTGGGGAAAAAGGTACACTCATACACTGCTGGTGCGACTCCAAGTTGGTACAGCCAATATGGAAAGCAGTATGGAGATTTCTTGGAAAATCTGGAATGAAACCACCATTTGACCCAGCTATCCCTCTCCTCAGTCTATACCCAAAGGACTTAAAAAGAGCATACTACAGGGACACAACCACATCAATGTTTATAGCAGCACAATTCATAATAACTAAACTTTGGAACCAATCTAGATCCCCTTCAGTGGATGAATGGATAAAAAAAATGTGGCATAAATACACAATGGAATATAACTCAGCAATAAAGGAGAACAAATCATGGCAATTGCAGGTAAACGGATGGATTTAGAGAAGGTAATGCTAACTGAAGTTAGCCAATATCAAAAACAAAACAAAACAAAACAAACAAATATAGAATGTTTTCTTTGATATTTGGAGGCTGATTTATAGTGGGATACAGAGAGGGAGCATGGGAGGAATAGACAAATGCTCAATAGGGCAGAGGGGTTGGAGAGGGAAGGGAGGGGGCATGGTGTAATTAATGATGGTGCAATGTGATGATCATTACTATCCAAATTACATGTATGAAGACACAAATTGGTGTGAATATACTGTGTACACCAGAGATATGAAAAATTGTATTCTATATACATAATAAAAATTGTAATGCATTCTGCTGTCATATATAAATAAAAAATTTTAAAAAATCAAAAAAATGAAGATATTTCTTACCTTAATAATAATATAAATAAAATGGATCTAATAGATAACTACACAATACCCCACCCCCCAACACCTAATTTGCATTCTTTTCAGTAGCTCATGGAACTTTTTTCAAGACAGATCCTCTTCTAGGTATAAGTGTTATCTTTAGCAAATACAAAATAAATGATATAATCCTGTTCTTCCTATCAGATCATAAAGGAATGAAACAATAAATCATCTGTGGGTAAAATAATAGACATAATCGCATGGGGATTCTACAACACTCCTTTAAATGAAAAATGTATTGTAGAAGAAATCAAGAAATTTACACATATAAATGAAAAGAGTGATGAGCTGTCTCTGGGAAAGTACAAAAGCAGTCCTAAGATAAAAAAAAATTTATGGCATTGAATGACTACATTAAAAATATTGAGATTCCAAATAATTAAGCTATGCTCCACCAAAAGGATATAGAAAAGTAAAAGCAAACTGAATCCAAAATCAGAAGTAAACAGGGAATAAATAAGATCACACTTGCAATTAGTTAAACAGAGAATAAAATCAATACTTAGGATCAATGCAACAAAAAGGAAGTTCTTTAAAAAGATAAATAAAATTCATTATACTGCAGCCAAACTACCCAAGAGAAAAAGCGAGAAGACCCAAATCAACAAAATTAGAGATTAAAAATAGAAATAACCACAGACACTTCTGAAATCCATAGGATCACTGGAATGTATTTGGAAATTTATAATAAATAAGCTGAAAAATCTAGAAGACATTGAAAAATTTCTAGACACATGTAACCTGTCCAAACAGAACCAGGAAAATATAGACAATATAAAAGAAAAATATCAAGTAATGATAATGAAATTGCAATTTAAACCTTCAAGAAATGTGGAGAACCAGATGGATTCCAGTTGAATTCTACAAGACATTTAAGAAATAACTAACACCAGTCTTTCTCAAATTAGTACATGAAATTGAAAGGGAGAGAAAACTCCCAAATATATTCTGTCAAGTGAGTATAACCCTGATATGAAAACCCAGACAAACATACCAAAGAATAAAACAATAGATCAATATCCCTGATAAACATAGATGCAAAATCCTTAATACAATATTAACAAACCACATTCAAACACAGCAAGAAGATAACACAACATGATCAAATAGATTTCATCTTAGGGATATAAGGTTGGTTTAACACACATCAAAGGAGAAATGTAATTCAACACTTAAGCCAACTTAAGAACAGGAATTGTATGATCATCTCAATAGATGCAGAAAAGGCCTTTGTTAAAATTTACAACTACTCATGTGAAAAACACTGGAGAAACTAAGGATGGAAGGAACTTACCTCAACATTTTAACACTACACTTGACAAACCAAAAGCCAACATTATACAGAATGGAGAAAAACTGAAAGGATTTCTTCTAAAATCAGGAACAAGACAAGCATGTTCATTTTCACCCCATCTATTGCAAATAGTTGCTATAACTCTAGTCAGAGTAGTCAGGCAACTGAAGAAAATCAAAGTGATACAATTAGAAAATGAAGAAGTCAAACTAGTTTTGTTTAGTGATGACAGAATTCTCTGTATAGAAGACCTCCAAAAATTTTATCCACCAGAATACTTCTAGAGATGATAAATTAACTCAACAATATAGCAGGATACAAGATAAAGACACATAAATTAATAGCTTTCTTTCACCCCAAAAGTGATTCTGCTGAAAAGAAATCATGAAACCATACCATTCACAATAACATCAAAATATACCATTCTTGGGAATCAGTCTAAGCAAGGATGTAATAATAATAAAATTAATAAAACACTGTAGAAAGAAATTTAAGAAGAACTTAAAAGATGAAAAGACCTCAAGTATTCTTGGATAGACAGAATTAATATTATTAAAATGGCTGTGCTACGAAAAGCAGTATAGAGACAAATACAATTCTTATCAAAATACCAATGACATTAATCACAGAACTAGAATGTATGCATTTAAAATTTATTTGTAATTATAAGGAACTCAGAATAGACAAAGCAATCCTGAGCAAGAACATTACAGGAGGCACCAGAATGCCTGATCTGAAATTATACTACAGAGATATAATTTTTTAAAAAAATAGCATGGTATTGGCAATAAAATAGATATGAAGACCAATGGAATACAGAACACAGAGCAAACCCACTCACAAACTTACATCTATCTTATACTTAACAAAGTACCAAAAATAATATGTTGGATAAAAGATATCCCTTTTAATGAATCATGCTAGGAAAAGTAAATATTCATATATGGAAGAATGAAACTAAATCCCCATTGCTCAATATGTACAAAAACAAATCAAAATGCATCAAAGAATTAGGAGTGACTTAAACATTTTCAACTTCTAGAAAAAAGCATATTGGTGCAGACACTGCTTTCCTTAACACGATCCTTAAAGCTTAAGAAATAAAATCAAGAATCAATAAGTGGAGTAGCATCATGACAGAATATTAATATCCAGAAAATATAAAGAAGTCTAAAGTCAACTCCAAAAAAATAATAACCCAATCAATGAATTGGCAAAGGAGCTAAGTAAACATTTTCCCAAAAAAGAAACACATATGGTGAACAAATATATATATATATATATAAATGTTTCACATCTCTAGCAAACAGAGAAATACAAATCAAAACTACATTAAAATTTCATCTCACTCCAGTCAAAATGGCAATTATCAAGAAGACAATAAGTGTTGGTGAGGATGTGGTAAAAACATTGGTGGGGACTCCAAATTAGTACAACATCTCTGAATAGCAGTATGTAGACACCTAAAAAAAATTAGGAATAGAACCACCGTACAATCCAGCTATCTGACTTTTCAGTATTTACTCAAAAGAAGAACATTCAGCAAACTATAAGTATACAACCACATCAATATTTATGTCAGTGTAATTCACAATAGTCAAGGTATTCTACCAGCTCAAGTGTCCTTAAATAGATGAATAAATTAAGATAATATGGTTTATATAAACAATGGTGTTTTATTTGGTCATAAAGAAGAGTGATATTATGGACATTGCCAGTAAATGGATAGAAATGGAGAATATCATGTAAAATGCTAAATGAATTCCTATTCAGAAAATCAAGGGTTGTAGGTTCTCTATCATGTGTGGAAGCTATAACAAAGTAAGGAAAATAAGTTGGAGGGTGGATATCATAAAAACATAGGGAAGATCAATGGATTAGTAGAAGAAGATTGAGAGGGATGGAGGAAATGGGGAAATGGATAAAATGCAGAATAAAATTAACAAAATTACATTATGTGCATATAGAAATTTGTCACAAAAATTACAGCTTGACATATATGTAGAAACTAACAATTAAAAGTAAATGAATAAATGAGCAAAAGGAAGATCCTTAGAGTAAAATAAAGAGTATAATGGGAGAAATGAGGGTAGTGAAAATGTGGGGAATGGGGTATGAAATGGACAAAATAAAATTTCATGAATGCATGATTTTGTCAAAATGAACTTAGCTTTTATGTATAACTATAATGCTATAATAAATAAGAAAATATGGATTAGGATGTAAATATTCACAACTTAAGCCATCTCAGTGCAAAAATTCCTGCATTTTTCATTAAAATGTTTTTCCCTTATTTTAATTCTTGTTTCAATCATATTTAACAATTTGTTATATGTATGATTACACATTCCTATTTTTATTTTATAAATTGTATTAATTTTATTAATCTTTCTGTACTAGGTTTTGTTTTATCTTAAATATTCATTTTTTACTTGTAGTTGCCAATACCTTTATTTTATTTATTTATTTTTGTGTGGTGCTGAGGATTGAACCCAGGGCCTCACACCTGCTAGGCAAGCACTCTACTGCTGAGCCCCAAACTCAGCCCTTTTTGCTTGTTTTTTAAGAGAGAGTGATTGCATTTTTTTTGTTGTTGTTTGTTGTGGTTGGTTTCATTTGTTTGTGTGGGCTTGTCATTGTTTTGTTCCACATATTTTCTTGTTTTGTTACTCTGATTCTAATTTGCCTCTTCCTCAAATAGCAAAGTGTCTTGTACTATCTATCATTTTCTTTATTTTTTTCTTTTTATTTTTTGGTACCAGGGATTGAACTCAGGGGCACTCAACCAATAAGCCACATCCCCAGCCCTATTTTTAATTTTTTTAATTGAGAAACAGAGTTTCACAGGGTTGTTTAGTGCCTCACTGTTGTTGAGGCTCACTTTGAACTCACCACCTTAGCTTCCTAAGCTGCTGGGATTACAGGCCTTTGCCACCTCATCTAGCCTAGCATTTTCTTCTTTCTCCCCCTCACCCTCCACTCCCCCTTCCACTTCCTCTCTTCTCCTCTTCTTCTTCTCCCCCTCCTCCTTCTCCTCTTCCTCCTTCTCTTCCTCCTTCACAATCTTCATCTGCAACCTTTCTTCTTCTTCTACTTCTTACTCAAATTTTTTGAATATTTTAACCTTCATTTTGTCTTCATACTCTATTTTTTCATTATTATTATGCAATATTTGAGCATCCTTTTATTTGTTTGGTTTATCCCTTTGGGGAGTAAAATAAGGTAAATGTGAGAAATCTGCTTTACCATGGAAGCTTGTCAAGTGTGTTTCAACCAGCATTTCAACACTGACAAATTGAGTCCACTAAACTAAGAGCAAAAAAACTCTTTCACAATAAAGAAGTTATCTGAGCTCTAGAAATAAGCTTGAAGAGAGAGAGAGAGAGAGAGAGAGAGAGAGAGAGAGAGAGAGAGGAGGGGTTAGTGCTCCTGCTCCCTTTATCAGCAGTTCATTATTGCAATATAGGAAAGCAACTGGTTTATGAATGTTGATCTTGTACTCCACTACTTTGCTAAAATTTTTATCCATCTCTAGAGGTTTCCTGATAGAGATTTGTGGGTCTTCGAGATCTATAGGATCATGTCATCAACAAAGGCTGATAATTTGACTCTTATTTTCCTGTTTGTGTCCCTTTAATTTCTTTCTCTGGCTTGATTGCTCTGGCTAGAGTTTCAATAATTATGTTGAAGTCAATATTGGGTTATCATATATATATATATATAGCCTTTATAATGTTGATGTCTGTATTTTCTATCTTTAGGATCTTCAGTGTTTGAAATATAAAGGGTTGTAGGATTTTGTTAAAGGCTTTATTTTGCTTCTATTCATATGATTATGTAATTATTGTCCTTAATTCTATTTATGTCAGGAATGACATTTATTGTTTTGCATATGTTTAAATAAACTTTCATCCCTGGGATGATCCTTACTGGATCAAAGTGTTCAAACTTTTTTATTGTATTATTGAATGCATATTTCTAAGAATTTATTAATAATTTTTGCATCTGTATATATCAGCAATATTTGTATATTGTTTGTTTATTTTATGCACCTTTTTTAACTATATTATTTTATTAGTGTAAGAAACATTTTTCTCTGAAGTTCATCTTGAGATCTCAGCTAACACCATCATTTGCTTCTACAACTTTACATTCCTTTTTTTTTTCTCTGATTTTGACATCAGGGTGATACTGGTTTCATAGAATGAATTTGGGAGTGCTCCATCATATGCAATATTTAATGGAGTTATTTGAGTTAACTTGACAATATCTCTTCCTGAAACCTCTGGAAGAACTCAGCCAGTGATCCATCTGGTCCTTTAATTCTGTTTTTTGGCAGGCTTATAATTGTTGCTTTAATCTTATTGTTTGATATTGTTTTCTCTTAATTTATTCTAATTTTTTACATATGACAGCAGAGTTCAATTCAATTCAATATTACACATATAGAGCACAATTTTTCATGTCTCTGGTTGTACACAAAGTAGAGTAACATCATTCATGTCTTCATACATGTGCTTAGGGTAATGATGTCCATCTCATTCCACTGTCTTTCTTACCCCTATGCCTTCTCTTCAATTCCCTTCCCTTTGCCCTATCTAAAGTTCGTTCATTCCTCACATGCTCCCTCTCATCCCCATTATGAATTGGCATCTCTATATTATATACAACTTTCAGCATTTGATTTTTGGATTGGCTTAATTCACTTCGTGCACGTGCGCGCGCACACACACACACACACACACACACACACACACAAACACACACAGTTGAATAATTCTAAGAAAGCCCTCTATAATGAAAACTGCATAGCACTAAAGAATGAAGTTGAAAAGACCTTAAAAGATGGATATGCATATTCAGGTATATTATTGTCAAAATGGCCATACTAACATAAGCATTGTACATATTACAGTAATACCTTTCAAAACACCAATGACTTTCCCTATAGAACTACAAAAATTCTCCTAAAAGTCACATGGACAAATATAAGACACAGAGTAGTCAAAATGATACTGATAAAAGAGACAAGGACAGCAATGCCGGAGGCATGACAATACCTGATCTTGAATTATAATCAGCATTCTATGGTAATACAGGCACATCAATTTTTATAGCAGCACACATCACAATAGTGAAATTGTGGAACTTGCCAAGGTGCCCATCAACAGATGAATGGATAAAGAAAATGTGGCATGAATAAACAATGGAGTTCTACTTATCCATAAAGAAAAATCCATAAAGAAAGAAAAATCCATAAAGAAAGAAAAATAAAACATGAGATTTACTGGTAAATGATGAAACTGGAGAACATCATACTAATTGAAAAAATCCATATTTAAAAAGTCAAAGGCTTAATGATTTCTCTCATATGCAGAAGCTAGTAGAAAAATAAAAGAGGGCTGGGGTTGTGGCTCATTGGTAGAGAGCTTGCCTAGTGCATGTGAAGCACTGGGTTTGATCCTCAGCACCACATAAAAATAAAATAAAGGTATTGTGTCCATCTACAACTAAAAAGATGTTGAACATTTTTTTTATATTTGTTGATTCATTGTTTATCATGAGAAGTCCAATTAGTATCTCCTTCATTTATTTTTGCTATGGCTTTTGTTAATTCCTTACTTTTATTAAATATGGGCTTAGTTTGTTTTATTTTTTGTTTCATGAGATTTAGATACAGTTTTTTCTTTGATGATTTTTCTTACTGTAGTCATTTATTGCTAAAATATATATCTTGGAGTTATCTTTGCTGTCTCCTTAGTTTTCATTGTGCTTTCATTTTTGTTTTGTCAAAATTTTTTCTTTCTTTTTTGTTTTATCTTTGATGAATTTTTTAAAAGGGAGAGTTACACAATTTTTTATGACTTACAATATTTCTCCTGTTGTTGATTTCCTGTATTATGCCATTGTGTTTATAAAAGATACTTTATATAACTTAAATATTTTATATTGTGTTAAGAATGGTTTGTGACCTAATATATGGAGAATGTTCTCTATGCACTTGAAAAGAAAGTGTACTTAGGTACCTTTTGATGGGATATTTTGTATTTGTTTGGATCGCTTGTTCTAAAGTTTAGTTCTATTCCAACTTTTACTTTTTTAATATTTATTTTTTAGAAGTAGTTGGACACAATACCTTTATTTCTTTATTTTTATGTGGTGCTCAGGATCAAACCCAGGGCCTTGAACATGCTAGATGAGCGCTCTACTGCTGAGCCACAATCCTAGCCCCTACTTTTGTTGTTGTTGTTGTTTGTTAATTTTGTCAGCATAATGTATTTAGAAAGTGGGATATTGAAATCCCCAAGTATTTATTGCTGCCTCTCTCTCTTCAGTAATCAGTAATATTAATATTGACCTTACATATTTAGGTGTTCTGGTGCTAGGGGTATATGTAATTAAAATTTTTATAATCTCTTATAAATTTGACTACTTTAATGTGTTATAGACTGTCCTCAACTTATGATGGTTTTCCTTTTAATTTCTTATCTTTGTGGTGTTGAAAGATAGACATAGTCAGTAGAAACTATACAAATTTTATTTGTGATTTAAATGGTTACATAAAATATATTACTTTTATAGTAGTATTTTTAAAAGATTATAACTTAATTGCATAATTTGCCATTAAACTTTTACTCACCCTATTCCCCTTTTAACTTTTACATGTTGCAAGTTACATTTTTTACATTGTGTATCCCTTAGCAAACTATAAGGTCTATAGTTATTCTATGTTATCTTGTCATTTAACCTGTATACTATAAATATAAATTGTTTTAAAAACTATTTTTAAATTGCAGAATATTCTGAATTTGTAGGTTTATCTTTTAAAAATTATTTTTGTTAGTTGTGGATGGACAGAATGCCTTTATTTTATTGATTTATTTGTATGCGGTCCTGAGGATAGAACCCAGTGCCTCACAGAACTGGATGTTTAACTTTATTAGTGAGCAATACATCATCAGGTTACTAATTAGCATTCTTATATTTCAACTTGAAAATTTCCTTCTAGCATTTTGTATACGGAAGTTCTAGTGATAATCAACTCTTTCAGTTTTGGTTTTTCTATATATGTCTTTTTATGTTCTCTAATTCTGAAGGTTGGATTTTCCAATGAACGTATTATTAGTTGGGCCTGGGATTGTGGCTTAGTGGCAGAGTGATTGCCTCTCATGTGTGAGACACTGAGTTTGATAAATAAATAAAGGTCTATCAACAACTAAAAAAAATTAAAAAGTATTATTATTTGGAAGTTTGTTTCGCTTCTCAATCTGAACATATCATTCCACATTTCTCTGGTTTGACAACTTTCTGCTGAAAAATCTACCAAAAGCCTTCCAGAGTTTTCTTGTATATCAGTAACTTCTGTTTCTACTTTCAAGATTCTTTGTTATTTATTTTGATAGTGTCATCTACATATGTCTTGGCATTGTTCTCCTTTTGGTTGAAACTTGGTTAGGATCTTTAAGCTTCCTGTTCCAGGATATTTATATCTTTCTTCCAATTTAGGAAGTTTTTACCTATTCTTTCAATAAACTTACTGTCTTTATCTTTCTCTTCTTTGTCTTTACCTTCTATAATCTATAAAGCTAAAATTAGCTTTTATGTTATTGTCTTATTTATTAAGTGAGCTTCCTTTATTCCTCCTCATTGTTTATTCATTTTTTTCTTCTATTACTATTTTCAAATAAAGGCCTTGGTATTTACATATTTTTTTTGATTGAGAGTCTTTTATTAAAGATGTCTATTGTAATTATCATTCCATTTATTATATTCTTCTACATCAATATTTTATGTTTGGTTCTTTTTCATATTTTTTTCTCTTTATGAAATGTTTTCTTTTGATTATGTCTCTTATTTCATTGAGTTGTCTCTCTTTGTTAAGTTGTAGTTGTCTGAGTAGCCTTTACAAATATTTGAATTTTGGGCTGGGGTTGTGGCTCATTTGTCTATCCCATGTGGGGCACTGGGTTTGATTCTCAGCACCATTTGTAAATTAATAAATAAAAAAGTCCATGAACAGCTAAAAAATATTTTAAAAGTAATAATAATTATTAAATTTTACCAAATGTCATGGCACATGCTTATAATCCTAGTGAATAAGAAGGCTTAGGCAGGAGGATCACAAGTTTGAGATCAGCCTCAGGAATTTAGGTAGGCCCTAAGCAACTAGCAAGATAGTCTCAAAATTTAAAATAATAATAGTAATAATAATAATAATAATAATAATAATAATAAAAGTTTGTAAAGATGTGGATCTGTGGTTAGGCACCCCTGGCTTTAATCCTTGACACCATATTTTAAAAAATTATTTGATAGGAAATTTATAATTTTTATTGGGGGGGTAATTGCTCTATAATGATGATGCTCTTTGTCAGTATTCCATTTTCTTGGCTTATCACATATTCTGCTTTGCATGCATTGATTTTTATACATTTGACAGAGTCATTATATCTTATGTTTCCTTTTTTGTCATGTTTTTTTGGTTGTTGTTGTTGCATTGATGTCTACACATTTCATGGAAAGCTTCCCTCTCCCAGGATTTACAGACTGATTTTTGTGGGTAAATACATTCCCCTGGACACACCAGTAGTGTCTGGTATGGCAATTCTGACTCTAGTAAGGACATAGCCCCAGAACATAAATGTAGTTCTATCAGCTAAAGTTGCTAAAGGTCAAGTTATCAGAATTTGTCAATGATCACAATTGCAGGTATCTACAACAGTAACAAGGGTGGTTGTAATATTATATGACAAATGTTGGGTTACTTTTTATTTCTTCTTGTTACATTGAGGAAGTCATAGTTAAGGGAATTTTTTTGACGTTGAGTTTGACTTGAAGGCACATGTAGCAACATTGTCTAATGCATGGTGCACATGGAAGTGCCATGGAATCAAGTCCTGAATATGGGCATGTATAGACTTATACAGTTCTGAAATACCCTGCACTGTTGTCACAGTTGTATGAACAATAGATATACTTCTTTTCTGCTTTGTTAATGATACAAAATCCATGATGCTATGGAATACAACAGGGAATGAGGGTCTGAAATGCAAGGGTGTACAGATTCCAGGTTCCTACACATGAAGTAGTAGTTCAATATGTAAGAAGAGTTAGTTTTGAAACATGGATAAGCGCGGAAAGACTGACTTTTGATCCAAGATGTGAATTTGGTCATAGCTGTCATTGTATTCATATCTGGAGTATGGTGCATGAAATGGAGCCCTAGATCTCAGGTTTGAAGTGCTGATTCTGGAGGAGCTATAGTAGTCCTAGGCTCCAGAGAAAGAGTTGACTTTGTATTGACCATGGTTCAGATGTCAGAGATATGGGAAATTAGAGCTGTTGTGGAGTCAGATTGTATATTGTGGGTGCATGCAAAGCAACTATGGCTCTGGGGATGGATCTGGGGCTAGCTGGAGCAATGTTGAATCCAGGAATTGAGTCTTGGATGCATGAGATATGGCTTAAGTTGTGATGTGAAACGTAAGCACAATTCAGGAGTCTAGAGTATGGCTACATAAAGAGAGTTTGTGGCTCTATATTTAGAGCCACATGTGGGTTAGGAATAATAGTGGTTTTAGTCCCTGAGTGGCACGAAAGTTACTCTCTAGGTGGGGAGTATCGTCATCCTTTCTGGGGTATCTATACTGAAGATAGCTTTTGGTTAATTCAGTAAGAAAAGGTGTCAGTGTCCTCTGCTGAGAAGGCTATTGGGTACTGGTTTTTTTTTACCCAACATGCAGATGACACTAGCTATTAAGCCTCAAACATTCTTCTATGTTCCTATTCATGTCTGTGTGCCTTCAACTTGCCAATTTCTGTAGAATTCCTTTCATTGTGATCATTCAGTTTCTTAAATTGACACTTGAGCCTTCCCCAGGTAATTATCATTCATGGACAATTCTATATGTATTGTTTTTGTGGAGGATAAAGACTGGCCTCTCCTACTCTTCCATGATTCTGGTGCCAGATGATTTAAGTTTTCTGTATATTAGTGTACAAGTGAATTATTTTTCCTGTGAATGTAAGTTGTCACAACAATATTGTGGGAAAGACTATTTTTCTGTTGAATTACTTTGGCATACTTGTCAAACATTAATTAATGTAAAGCTGTGTGTGTGTGTGTGTGTGTGTGTGTGTGTGCGCGCGCTCGCGTGCATGCGCACATGCAGATGCAAGCACTGGGAGTTGAAACTAGTGTTTTGCACATACTAGGCAAGTGCTCTATCACTAGCTATATATCTGACTCTTTTTATTTTTGTATTTATTACTTTAAAACAGGGTCACTGTAAATTCTTGAGACTGTCCTCAATATGTGACTCTCATGCATCAGCTTCCAGAGTAGGAGTGGTTATGCACATGTCCCAGTGTGCCTGGCTGGGTGTGAGAAGTTTGGTTTGTTTGTTTTCTGTAGCATCGATTATGTTCTACTTATATGCCTATTTGTATATCAGTACCACACTATACTGAGTATTGTGGCTCTACAGTAATTTTTGAAATTAAAATGTATTAATCCTCCTTGTTCTTTTTAAAGATTAATTTGGCTATAGGTTTTCTTTGAAATTTCCATATGAATTGTAGAGTTACTTCTCCAATTCTACAAAAAAGCAACAGAAGATTTCAAGGGGATTGCACTGAATCTGTAGAGCGGTTTGGTGAATATTACCATCTAAACAATATTAATTCTCCAAATCCAAAGGGTATGTAGCAATTATTTCAATTTTTCTTTAAATGATCTAAGCAATATTTTTGTACATTTTGGAATATGTATTTCACTTCTTTTTACAAACTAATTTATAAATACTTAATTTTATACTGTTTTAAATGGATTTTCTTAGTTTTATTTTTAGACTATTGGAAGTGTATAGACATGCGATTATTATTTTACTCTACAATATCAATGACCTCATTTGTTGATAATAAAAATCTTTTAATTAATTGCCTAGCAAAAGCAATTCTAAGCAGGAAGTGTGAATCTGGAGGTATAGCAATACCAGAGTTCAAACTGTACTACAAAGCAATAGTAACAAAAACAGCGTGGTACTGGTACCAAAACAGGCAGGTGGATCAATGGTTCAGAATAGAGGACACAGAAACCAATCCACAAAATTACAACTTTCTTATATTTGATAAAGGGGCTAAAAACATGCAATGGAGGAAGGATAGCATCTTCAACAAATGGTGCTGGGAAAATTGGAAATCCATATGCAACAAAATGAAACTGAATCCCTTTCTCTCGCCATGCACAAAAGTTAACTCAAAATGGATCAAGGAGCTTGATTCAAATCAGAGACCCTGCACCTGATAGAAGAAAAAGTTGGCTCCGATCTACATATTGTGGGGTCAGGCTCCAAATTCCTTAATAGGACGCCCATAGCCCAAGAGTTAATAACAAGAATAAACAAATGGGACTTAAACTAAAAAGTTTTTTTCTCAGCAAGAGAAACAATAAGAGAAGTAAATAGGGAGCCTACATCCTGGGAACAAATCTTTACTCCTCACACTTCAGATAGAGCCCTAATTTCCAGAATATACAAAGAACTCAAAAAATTAAACAATAAGATAACAAATAACCCTATCAACAAATGGGCCAAGGACCTGAACAGACACTTCTCAGAGGAGGACATACAATCAATCAACAAGTCCATGAAAAAATGCTCACCATCTCTAGCAGTCAGAGAAATGCAAATCAAAACCACCCTAAGATACCATCTCACTCCAGTAAGATTGGCAGCCATTAGGAAGTCAAACAACAATAAGTGCTGGCGAGGATGTGGGGAAAAGGGTACACTTGTACATTGCTGGTGGGACTGCAAATTGGTGCGGCCAATATGGAAAGCAGTATGGAGATTCCTGGGAAAGCTGGGAATGGAACCACCATTTGACCCAGCTATCGCCCTCCTCAGACTATTCCCTGAGGACCTTAAAAGAACATACTATAGGGATACAGCCACATCAATGATCATAGCAGCACAATTCACAATAGCTAGACTGTGGAACCAACCTAGATGCCCTTCAATAGATGAATGAATAAAAAAAATGTGGCATCTATACACAATGGAGTATTATGCAGCACTAAAAAATGACAAAATCATGGAATTTGCAGGGAAATGGATGGCATTAGAGCAGATTATGCTAAGTGAAGCTAGCCAATCCTTAAAAAACAAATGTCAAATGTCTTCTTTGATTTAAGGAGAGCAACTAAGAACTGAGCAGGGGGAAAGAGCATGAGGAAAAGATTAACATTAAACTGAGATGAGTGATGGTAGGGAAAGGGAGAGAGAAGGGAAATTGCATGGAAATGGAAGGAAACCCTCATCATTATACGAAATCACATATATGAGGTTGTGAGGGGAAAGGGGGGTGGAAGGGAGAGAACTGAACAACAACAGATGAGGTAGAGAGGGAAGATGGGAGGGGAGGGGAGGGGGGATAGTAGGGGATAGGAAAGGCAGCAGAATACAACAGTCACTAATATGGCATCATGTAAACATTGTGAATGTGTAACTGATGTGATTCTGCAATTTGTATTTGGGGTAAAAATGGAAGTGCATAACTCACTTGAATCAAATGTATGAAAGATGAAAAAAATAAAAGAAAAGAAAAGAAAAAAAGAAAAAAAAACAAACAAACAAAAAAGAAATTATTGAAATGTGATGAGCATTGTATCACACTTTGAATATAGTTGACAACAATTTAAAAGGAAATATGTATTTAAAATTTTGAATTATATATTTATTTCTTTAAAAAATTTAATTGCTTAGGATTTTCTAGGTATTCTACAAATAGAAATTATTTTACTTCTTCATTTCCAAACTACAAGAAACTTATTTCAGAAAAGTAAATTTCAAATCCGGGAAAACCCTGCTCCTCTTTTTAAAATTAGTTTTTCTTTAGATTCACATTATTCTATTAAATTTCACTAAAAACAGCAATAAGGAACCAGAAGTTATTTTATATATTCTGCCTGGAAATCACCTTGGTTACAACATACTTTTCATTCAGTGAAATTTCTTCTTTCCACGATACTGTAGGCAGCCTACCTGTTGAACTTTATCTTTTATTTCAGTTTCCAAATATATTTTATTATTATTCCTTAGATTTTTACCTACAACCTACTGAAAGCTGATAGGTTCTCATGGGCTAGTAATAGTATCCTCAAGATACTTTCAATTTTGTTTTTATCCTAAAACTTCTGTCACATTTTTAGATTTTAGATAGGATAGAGTTCTGTTCTCACTACCCAAATCCATTTCCCTATCTCATATCACAAATTATTTCAAAACACAAGCTTAAATCAACTACAACACTTTATTATAATTAATTTGTTTTGCATATTAGGGATTTAGAAAATGTAGAGGAGAAATGAGTTTTCTCTATTGCATGACTTCTGGGTCCTATTAGGAAGATTTGAAAGATAGGAGATAGAATCTTCTGAGCATTTACTTACACTCATATTTTTACTTGAGGTAGATATTTTTGGTAAGGGGCCAGGGTTATTCTTCATGTGTATTTTTTCATATGAACCTTCCATGTGGCCTACTTCAGGCTGCCACAGTAGCTGGACTTCCAAGTATTAACAGTAAATAACAGAGAGATCCAGGAGGAAGCTACATCAATTTCAAAATTTAACCTTGAAAACCATATTGAATTTTTATCTGTTTAGCCATTTCTAGTAGCCAACTATGTTTAAGTCAGCCAATTTTGCCCCAGGCCTGAAGTAGAGTTCCCTGAATCCAGTGAAGAAGGACAGCAAGAAACACAAGCAAAACTTCAAGAAGAGCTATTCATTGTATGTGTAAAATGTAGCAGGTACCACCAAAAACCTTCAAATCTTTTCCAAGTCCATGGGAATCATAACATTCATCAATGACATGTTTGAGTATATAATGGGTGAGTTGTCTTACCTATTCTTGTCTTACACCAACATCATGTTCTTGTCTTAAACCAACATCTTGTTCTGGGAGACCTAGACAGTGGTGCACCTGCTACTGCCTGGCGTTCTGGATAGGCACCCTGCATCTGAGGGCACAGATTGTTACTAAGTATGCCAGCACCAAGATATAAATGGTGTGAATTCTCAAATAAAAAGAAATACATTGTCATCTTGGACTAAAAAATAAGACCTAACCATATGTTATTATATATTCATTCACCGTAAAGGCAAAGAAATCTACAAGTTGAAAGAGAAAAGATGGAAAAAGATATATCATTCAAATGGAGACCAAAAGTAAGCAGAAATACTTATTCTGATATGTAACAAAGCAGAGTTCAAAGCAAACTTAATCAGAAGAAACAAAGAAGGTCACTTTATAATAGTTAAGGGAATTATCCATCGATAAGATTTAATGAGAATAAATTTTTATTCCCCCAAAGTCAGTTCACCACTGTGCATGAAACAAACCCTACTCAATATAAAGACACAAATAGACTCTGTTACACTAATAAAGAGTGATTTCAGCATACCTAGATAAGTCATCCAAGAATAAAATAAATGAATTTTTAGACCTAAACAATACTATAAAGTAAATGAACCTATCAGACATCAGGAGAATATATCATCCATTGGCAACCAAATTCACACACGTCTCGGTGACACATGGAATCATCTGTAAAATAAACCATGTTTTAGGATACAAAGCAAATATTACAAAAGGAAAAATATAGTTTCCAGCTGATCAGATCACAATGGAATGAAATTAGAAATCAATAACAAGATAAAAATTATTTTAACCCCTGGAGAGTAAATATTACACCTTTAGCAAGCAATGGTTCATAGAGAAAATTATTGGAGAAATCAGATAATTTTAGGAAAAAAAATGAGAACATAGATTACAACATCTCAGAATATCTGGGACAATATAAAGGCAATTCTAAGAGAAAATTTTATAGCATTGAGTGCCTACATTAATTTTTAAAAAAATTCCTAAATAAATAACTTCATGTTGAGCTATTAGATCCTAGACAATTAATATAAAACTAATTCCAAGATCAGTAGAAGACAGGAAAAATTAATATAAAAGGTGAAAATAAGAAAATCAAAGTTAAAAAAATGTACAGAATCAATGAAATAATAGGTAGTTCAGCTGGGCATGGTGGCACATGCCTATAATCCCAGTGGCTCCAGAGGCTAAGGCAGGAGGATCACAAGTTCAAAGCCACCTTCAACAAAGTAGCGATGCTTTAAGCAACCTAGAAAGACCCTGTCTCAAAATATATTTTTTTTTTAAATTAGAAATTCTTGGGGATATATCTCAACAGTTAAACTTCCATGAGTTTTATTCCTCATGCAAAAATAAATGGTGGTTCATTGAAAGATGAACAAAATAAAAAACCCTTAGCCAGGTTAGTCAAAAGAATAACAGATAAGACTTAAAAATGGGATTAAAAAGTACCACCATAGATAATTTGGAAGTCCAGAGGACCATTTGTAAGCATTTTGAAAAATTATACTCCAAAAATCTAAAAAGTCTGGAAGACAATTTGAAATTTCTAGACACATCTGACATAAACAAATGGAAACATGGAGACATAGAAAATGTAAACAGACCAATATCAATAATGAGATTGAAGCATCAATTAAAATTCTGACAAAATTAAAAGCATGAGACAAATTTATTCTCAGTTAAGTTCTAGCAGACCTGTAAAAATAAACTAATTCCAATACTCTTTAAAATTATTTCAAGAAGGGGCTGGGATTATAAATCAGGGGTAGAGCACTTGCCTAGCTTGTGTGAGGCACTGAGTTCGATTCTCAGAACCACATACAAATTAATAACATAATAAAAATTATTTTTAAAAAAATAGTCCATCAATGAAGGAAGGGATAATTAATTCTCTAAAGACAGTATCACCCAGATATTCAGATATTAAAACCAGATAACTACATATGAAAGATAACTTTAGACTAATATCACTGATAAACTTAGATTTAATAATCTCTTAACAGAATATTGGGAAATTACATTCAAAAATACATTAAGGTATGGGGATATAGTTCAGTTGGTAGAGGGCTAGCCTCACATGCTCAAGGCCCTGGGTTCAATCACCAGTACCACAAAAACAAAACAAAAAATGAACCCCCCACCACAAAAAAAGTACATTAAGAACACAGAAAGTGGGATTCATCTCAGGGACACAAGGATGATTCAACATATGCAAATCAATAAATGCAATTCATGACATAAAAAGAATTAACCATATGAATGATGTGATCATCTTACTAGATACAGAAAAATAATTTGACAAAATCCATTATTCATTCCTATTAAAAATGCTGGAGCAAGTAGGGTTAACAAGAATTTACCTCATCATAACAAAGGCTGTATATGGCATACCTAAGGCCAACATCATACTGAATGAAGAAACAAATGAAACATTTTTTTCAAAATTAGGAACAAGAAAAAAGGTTACACTCTCAATGCTCCCAATACAACATAGCTTTTGAAATTCTAGCCAGAGCACTCACACAAGATAAGGAAATTAAAAGGATGCATTTAGGAAAAGCAGTCAAATTAACTCTGTTTGCTGATGTTATGATTCATATTAAAAAGATACAAAAGAATCCATAGGAAACTTCTAGAGTTAATAAATTAATTCATAAATCAGAAAATTATTTTATTCAAAATAACCTCTGGACAGAAAAAAAAAAAAACTTTGGAATTAATCTCACTGAGGAGGTAAAGACCTCTACCATGAAAACAACAGAACACTGAAGAAATAGAAGACCTTAAATACCGACATGATGAAGATTTGGGCCTACTTTTTCTTCTATTAGGCACAAGGTCTCTGGTCTAATTCCTAGATCCTTTATCCACTTTGAGTTGAGTTTTGTGCATGGTGCGAGATAGGAGATTAATTTCACTTTGCTTCATATGCATTTCCAGTTTTCCCAGGACCATTTGTTGAAAAGGCTATCTTTTCTCCAATGTATGTTTTTGGCTCCTTTGTCTTCTATTAGATAACTATGTTTATATGGGTTTATCCCTTTGTCTTCTATTCTGTACCATTTGTCTACATGTCTATTTTGGTGCCAATTCCATGCCATTTTTGTTACTATAGCTCTGCAGTATAGGTTAAGTTCTGGTATTGTGATGCCTCCTGTTTCACTCTTTTTGGTATGGATTGCTTTGGCTATTCTGGGTCTCTTATTTTTCCAATTGAATTTCATGATTGCATTTTATATTTCCATGATGAATGTCATTGGGATTTTAATTGGAATTGCATTAAATCTGTATAAAACTTTTCACAGTATGGTCATTTCAACAATATTTATTTTTCCTATTGAAGAATGTGGGAGACCTTCCCATCTTCTAAGGTCTCCTTCAACTTCTTTATTTTGTGTTCTGTAATTTTCTTTATAGAGTTCCTTCAACTCTTTTGTTAAATTGATTCCCAAGTATTTTTTGAAGCTATTGTGAATGAGGTAGTTTTTCTAATTTCTCTTTAGAGGATTCAACATTGGAATATAGAAATGTATTTGATTTATGGGTATTGATTTTATATACTGCTATATTGCTGAATTCATTTATTAGTTATAGAAGTTTTCTGGTGGAATTTTTAGGTCTTTTCAATACAGAATCATGTCATCAGCAAATAGTTTGAGATCTTCATTTCCTATTTGTATCTCTTTGATTTCTTTTTTATGTCTAATTGCTGTGGGATTAGGACCTGACTTCCTTAAGAAGACTCCTAAAGCAAAAGAAAGAAAGAAAGAAAGAAAGAATCAATAAATGGTGAGAAGAAACTTTTTAGTTTGATTCCATCCCATTTACTGATTCTTGGTTTTAGTTCTTGCACTATAGGAGTCTTATTCTCAGTAACAGAAACAATCTGTGAGGTGAACAGAGAGCCCATATCCTGGGACCAAATTTTTACCCCTCCCACATCAGATAGAGCACTAATCTCTAGGGTATATAAAGAACTCAAAAAGCTAAACACACACACACACACAAAAACAAACAAGAAAACAAATAACCCAATCAACAAATGGGCCAAGGACCTGGAAAGACATTTCTCAGAAGAGGATATACAATCATCAAATATATGAAAAAATGCTCTTCATCTCCAGCAATCAAATAAATGCAAATCAAAATTACTCTAAGATATCATCTCACTCCAGTCCAAATGGCAGCTATTATCAAGAAAAACAACAATAAGTGTTGGATTGGAGAGGATTTTGGGAAAAAGGTACACTCCTATGTTGCTGGAGGGACTGCAAATTGGTGCAGCCAGTATGGAAAGCAGTATGGAGATTCCTTGGAAATCTGGGAAGGGAACCACCATTTGAGCCAGCTATCTCTCTCTTCGGACTATACCTAAAGGACTTAAAAACAGCATACCGCAGGGACACAGCCACATCAATGTTTATAGCAGCACAATTCACAATAGCTAAACTGTGGAGCCAACCTACATGCCTTTAAGTGGATGAATGGATAAAAAAATATGGCATACATACACAATGGAATTTTATTCAGCAATAAAAGAGAACAAAATCATGGCATGTGCAGGTAAATGGATGGTGTTGGAAGAGATAATGCTAAGTGAAGTTAGCCAATCCCCAAAAAAACAAATACGAAATGTTTTCTCTGATATAAGAAGGCTGATTCATAGTGGGGTAGGGATGGGGAGCATGGGAGGATTAGCTGAATTCTAGATAGGGAAGAGGGGTGAGAGGGAAAGAGAGAGGGCAGGGGATTAGCAAGGGCAGTGCAATGTGATGGACATCATTATCCAAAGTACATGTTTGAAGACTCAAATTGGGTGTCAGCATACTTTATGTATAAACAGAGATATGAAAAATTGTGGTATATATGTGTAATAAGAATTGTAAAGCAATAAAAACAAAGTACATGTATAAAGGCATGAATTGGTGAGAACATACTCTATATACAAAGATATGAAAAATTGAACTCTATATGTGTAATAAGAAATGTAATGCATTCCGCTGTCATGTATTTAAAAAAATAAGATCAATAAAACTAAAAAAAAAAGAATCAATTAATGGGATGGATCCAAAGTAAAAAGCTTCTTTTCAGCAAAGGAAACAATCAATAATGGGAAGAGTGTGCCTACAGAGTTTTGGAAAAAAATCTTTACACATGCATATCAGATATTGAAAGCAATATGGAGATTCCTTAAAAAACTTGGAATGGAACCACCAATTGACCCAGATATCCCATTCCACAGTCTATACCCAAAGGACTTAAAATCAGAATACTACAGTGACACTGCAACATCAATGTTTATAGCAGCTTAATTCAAAATAGCTAAACCGTGGAGCCAAACTAGATGCCCTTCAACAGATGAATGGGTAAAGAAAATGTGGTATATATACACAATGGAATTTTACTCAGCATTAATAGAGAATAAAATTATGGCATTTTCAGGTAAAGGGATGGAGTTGGAGAAGATAATGCTAAGCAAAGTAAGCTAATCTCCAAAAAAAAAAAAAAAAAAAAAAAAGAAAGGCCAAATGTTTTCTCTGATATGTGGATGCTGATCTATAATAGGGGGCAAGGGAAGAATAAAGGAATTTAAATTGAGCAGAGGGGAGTTAGGGAAGGGGAGGGGACATGGAAGTGGGAAATATTGTGGAATGAGATGGACACCATTACCCTAGTTACATGTGTATTTACATGAGTGGTGTGAGTCTGCATTGTGTACAACCAGAGAAATGAAAAGTTGTGATCCATTTGTGTAGAATTAATTGAAATGCATTCTTCTGTCATATATAACTCATTAGAACAAATAAAAAATTTTAAAAAATATATAAAAAAGATAGAAATCCCTCTCATGTTCTTGGATAGACAAATTTAATATTGCCAAAAAAGGCTTAATAACAAAATCAGTATACAGAATCAATGTGATTCCTATCAAAATACCAATAATATTCTTCACAGAAATTGAAAAAGTGTCCTAAAATTCCTTTGGAAAATTAGAAGTCCCAGAAAATCCAAAATAATTCTGAGCTAGAAGATCAAAAATGTAGACATCACAATACCTAATGTTAAATTACATTACTGAACTTTTTTTTTGGGGGGGGGGCAGTACCGGGAATTGAATTCAGAAGAACTCTACCACTGAACAACATCTCCAGCCCTATTTTGTATTTTTTTGTATTACTGAGTTACTTAGTGCCTTGCTTTTTATGAGGCTTGCTTTGAACTCATGATCCTCCTGACTCAGGCTCCAGAGCCGCTGGGATACAGGCATGCACCACTGTGACTGACTTTTACTGAGCAGAAACAACATGGGACTATTGATGTCTTTTGATAAAAACTCAGCAAGATTTATGGAATACAATAAAAGTCCCTCGGACAAACCCACATGATTTAGTCCTAATGCTTCACAAAGATGACAAAACCTATACTGGAGAAAATATACCACTTTTTATTGGTTATTTTTAGTTATACATAACAGAATACATTTTGACAAAATTATACAAGCATGGAATATATCTTATTCTAATTAAGAGACTGTTATTGTGATTTGACATGATGATGGGATTCATATATATATATATATATATATATATATATATATATAAATTCATTCTGTTGTCTTTCCTATTCCAATCCTCTCCACTTCTCTTTATTCCTTTTTGTCTAATCTACTCATGTTCTATTCTTATCCTTCACCCTTTTTGTGTGTAAATCCACATATCAGAGAGAACATTTGACATTTGGTTCCTTAGATTGGCTTATTTCACTTAGCATGATAATCTCTAGATCCATCCATTTATTGGCTAATGTTATAAAGTCATTAAGTTGTATGGTTGAGTAATATTCCATTGGGTATATATACCATGATTTCTGTATCCATTCATTTGTTTAAGGATACCTAAGTTGGCTTCATAACTTAGCTATTGTGAATTGTGCTGCTCTAAACATTGATGTGGCTGCCTCACTGTGGTATGCCAATTTTAAGACCTTTTGATATATGTAGAGGAGTGGAAAAGTTGAGTCAAAAGGTGGTTCCATTTGTTGTTTTTTGAGGAACTGTCATACTATTATCCAGAGTGGTTGCACCAATTTGCAGTCACACCAACAATATATGAGCATTCCCTTTCCCCACATCCTCATCAACATTCATTTGTTACTTGTGTTATTGATAGTTGCCATTCTGACTAGAGTGAGATGAAATCTCAGTGTAGTTTTAATTTGCATTTATCTTAAAGCTAGAGATATAGAACATTTTTCACACATTTCTTATTCCCTGGTATTTCTTCTTTTGAGAGGGTCTGTTCAGTTCTTTTGTCCATTTTGTGATTGGATTATTTGGGGGTTTTTTTGGTGTTAAATTTTTTGAATTATTTGTAAATCTTGGAAATTAATTCCTTATGTGAGGTACAGGTGGCAAAGATTTTCTTTCTGTAGGTTCTTTATCCTCTTGAGTATTCCCTTTGCTATGAAGAAGTGTTTTAGTTTATTAAAAAAAAATTGTGTTGGAAAAGTGGATATCAACACATACAAGAATGAAATTAGATTACTATCTTATATGCTGCACAAAAGTTAAATTAAAATGAGTTAAAGACCTAAGAATTAGTCCTTTGCAAATGCTGGAGGAACACACATAGTCAATATTTCAATATATTGTTGCAGCATCGACTTCCTTTAGAAGATGCCCAAAGTTCATGAAATAAAGCCAAAAGTCAGTAAGTGGGATATCATCAATTTAACAAGCTTCTACACAGCACTGGAAACAATTAAGAGTTTTGAATGAGAGCTTAAAACATGGGAGAAAATCTGTGCCAGGTACTCTTCTGACAGGGTGTTAATATCCAGAATAATTAAAGAACTCAAAAAACTTAACACCATGATAATACATAACCCAATCAATACAGGGAGGAAGAACTGAACAGATATTTCTTAAAGTATAAATACAAATAGTTAACAAGCATATGAAAATATTTCTCAAAATTCCTAGTGATCAGTGAAAAACAAATCAATATTACTTTGAGATTTCTTCTCACTCTAGTAATTACTGGCAATCATGAATAATGCAAATAATAATAAAAGCTGGTGAAGATGTATAAGAAAAATTATAGATCTACATTGTTGGTGGAAGTGCAAATTACTATACTCACTTTGGAAAACAGCATCAAGGCTGCTCAAAAGATTAGGTATAGAATCACCATAAAATCCAGTTATCCCATTCCTTTGTATTTTCCAAAAAGAACAAAAATCAGCATACTAAATCAAAAAACAAACACAGTGCCATATCAACGTTTGTATCAGTGTAATTAGCAGCACTTCTTGTACCAGCTGAGGTGCCTATGCCAAGAGAAGAATGGATAAAGAAAATGCGGACAGAAAAAACACAGACAGAAACTCTAAGTAGGAGAGTTGTAATTCAAGCCACAAAAATCTACAGGAAAAAAAAAAGGTTAAAAAAGAGTTGGCCAATAAACCTGAAAGACTTATAGTTACCCTCAACAAAACTATAAGCCATTTTAAGAGAGAAAAGTAATTTATCTCTATGCCCCTCAGGAGTGGTAATCAGGCAAGGAGGGGATCAAATTCTGCTTACGGACTTCCCTGACAATTTGGGGATGTTAAGGTCAGAGATGAAATGGGTGAAGTGTACAAAGATTTGCACTTCAATGACTTCATCACAAGTAGCAGTTCTAATATTTGAAACACCAGATACAAAAGACTCTTAAAATATTCACCAACATTTAATTTGGACATCTAAATGATAATTACCAAAAAATCGATTGATATTAATTAATTTTTAAGTGTCTGCTGTACACAACTATTCCACTTCAGCCTCCTCTTCTATACCTACTGTATTCTTCCCAATTCTGTTGTTTTTATCTTTATTTGATCTTTTCAGTTACACATGACAAGAGAATTTATTCTGATTTATTTTATAAGCATGGAATATATCTTAGAATAAGATAATTATGATCCCAGTTATGAGGAGATTCACTGTGTTGTGTTCATATATGTCCATAGAAAAGTTATGTTAAATTCATTCCACTGTTACGACTCTTCGCTTTTAAATCTGTCTTCCCTCCCTTCCCTATGCCTTATACTTTCATCTTTAGTATTTTCTTCTTTTTTCTCTCTCTCTTTCTAATTTCTTTGCTTTTATACTAACTTCAAATTCAATTTAGTGTGCAATTAATAATGTGTAAACATTTGGTCCATTTGATATTACACAAAATCCCTTTCCTCCTGGCTTACTAGTGAGTTGTGAAGGTCATTAGTAAATAAATTCATTGTGTATATTGAAATGATTTACTTTTAAGCTACAATTATTATTTGTAGCTCTCTCTCCTTTTGAAGTGGTATTGGAGGTTGAAATTAACACCTGGATTACACTGCACCTATATGTTTAAACTGTGATACACAGCCAGTACAAGACAAAGAGAAAAACTCGGACAAAAAGGATAAAGAGAAATCCATCTCTACACATACTCAAATCTAGGACTTCTCAAAGCATGAGGGAAAACATAAACAAATATCCTTTACGAAATTCAAAATGCCAATAAAAGGGATGTAATTCCAGAGAATGTAAAATGATAATTACTAAATTTTAATGAGTTAAAATAAGATCTTAGGGAAGAATTAAGAGAAAATATAGAAAGTGAAATGTCATTTCTATAAATAAATAAAGATTCTGAAATTAAATAAATCAGGACTTCTGGAAATTAAAGTCCCAATAGATCAAATAAAAATTCAGTTGAAAGAAACAACAATACATTAGGCTCAAAAAATAGAAATAAAAGCCTTTAAGACAGTGTAGATGAATTTGAATACTCAGTAAGCAGAAAAGAAAAAAAATAAGACTGTGATCACATTATACAAAAATTTTAGAACAATATTAAAAGATCAAACTTAAGAGTTGGTAGAACTGAAGGAAATGGGATACTGACTAATGGCATTAAGAAATTCTGAAGCCTTGATTTAAATTTTCATTGTATTATGATTTCCTTTCAGGTGTATTGCACTTGGTGAAAATTGTCAAATAAATCTTCTTCTAAAAAATCTTTTCAATGAGATGATAGCAGAAAATTTTCCAAACCATAGGAATGAGATGGATATCCAAATACAAGACGCATTTTATAACCCTAATAGACAACAGGGAATAAATATAATCAAGGCAGTGAAAGCTTTTGAAACGAAAATTATATAACACTGAATAAAGAAATCAAAGAAACACTTATGCAGAATTTATATCAAAATGATATTACCAAAAAAGTGATCTATACATTCAATGAGATCCCAGCAAAATACCAATGACATTCTTCACAGAACTAGAAAACAGTCCTGAAATCCATATAGAAAAATAAAAGATCAGAATATTCAAAATAATTCTGAGAAAAATTAGCAATACAGGAGGCTTCTGAACAAATGGTCTCAAATAATACTGGAGAACCGTAGTATAAAAATAATAAATATAGGGTAAAAAATAATAAATCATTGTATTAAAAAATACAGGCATGGAGACCAATAAAATAGAAGACACAAAGTCAAATCCACATAGATTTAGGCATGTGATCCTTGACAAATGGTCAAAACTGTGCAGTGGAAAATAAAGTCTTTTTAACAAATAGTGCCTGGACAACTGGATATTCATATGGAAAAAAATAAAAAAAATAAATAAACTAGGTACATATCTCTCACCTTGCACAAAAACCATATCAAAATGAATGAGTAACCTAGGAAATAGACCACTCTGCAGTTTTTCAAAAAGGAAAGAAAGAAAGAGAGAAAGAAAGAAAGAAAGAGAAAAAAAGAAAAAAAAATGGGTCCACACTCCAACATTTTGGCACAGTCACTAACTCTCTTACAAATACCCCTCAACTCAGGAAATAAGATCCAAAATCAGTAAGTGGGACTGGATTAAATTGAAGGCCTCTGCACATGAAAGAAAACAATAAAATGCATGAAAAGAAAGCCTGGAAATGGTAGGATATCTTTGCCAGCTAATCTTTTGACATGGGGGTAATATCCAGAATATATAAAAACTCAAGAAACACCAGAAAAACAAATAACCCAACCAGTAACAGGCATTTCTTAAAAGAAGACATACAAATGGCCAATCATTCCTACATATTCATCCTATAGAATTAAAGTTATCTTAGTAAAGTGCAGTGATATATAATGGCAAGGCATGAATACTTTTTAGATTGGGAATATATTTATCATTCAAATTTTACTCTTGTACTCTTTTAATTGGTTCTCTCAAGTTTGTTACTAATGCTAGCAGAAAACACATGCTTTTGAGTTCAGAGTTTTATTGCAGTAGTCATTTGAGAGGAACCCATTGTCTAAACTGAAACTCAGATATTCTGTGGATAATTTGCTCTGCATTAATTGCTCTTTGTTAGAAATTGACAACAGATTTTTTTAGAGAATTTTGATGTTTCTGTTTTCTGGCAGAAATATATATATATATATATATATATATATATATATATATATATATATATATATATATACACAATAAATAGTACAATCCTGACTTCATTCAGGCTACCTATGGATATCTATCTATCTATCTATATCTATCTATCTATCTATATCTATCTATCTATCTATATCTATCTATCTCTATCTATCTATCTATCTATCTATCTATCTATCTATCTATCTATTATCTGTTCCTCAGAGCTGACATGAATCCATTACAGGAATGCTAAGTAAAGACAAGACAACAAGGGAAGTAAGGTCACTCCCAAATCAACTGTAGACTCTTGTTAAATGATAAATGAATCAAAAACATTTTAGGATTGACAAAAAGATGGTTTAGCACTTTTAATGGAGATAAGTTCCTTTCTTTCGAGAAACAGTAGCACATTTCATTTGAAAATAAATCATTCTTTCCTTAAGGTACTTTCACAATTTGTTATTCAAGCAAAACCCTTATTATTTTATGGTATACTAAAGTTATTTAATTAGATATATAATGTATGAGCTAAAAATCTATACACCTCTGATATTTGATTTTCAATTTTAAAATAATGCATATTACAAACTTCTATTTCAAACTGCATCTTTTATGGAAAGCATGTAGTATGACATGGTCATGGCAGCAAAGAATTCAATTCTAGTCCCTTCATCCAAAATTTTACTTCCTCTTGAAGCATACAGTGAAGCAAGTGCAGTAATGCAAATATACATCAAAATGTCCAATAACTAACAGTACAACAGTATTCAAAACAATGCAGTATTTGCTAAACAAAGCACTTGTATTTTACTGTCATCCTTGTAAACCCTTTCATCTTATTGAACTTTAGGTTTCTACTTAGAAAATGGGATTAATAATATAACAGCAATTTATACTTTAAATATTGAGTTCCAATAGCTAAATTACTTATTTCCCTCACTCCCATTCTATTATAAGAAGAATTAAAGAGCATTACCTTTCTCATCATCATTTCTAAAATGCTTAGCACAGTTCTGGGAATATAGTAGAGTTCTAAAATATTTATTTTAATAAATGCAAAAAAATTAATTTCAACTTACTTAGCTTTTAATAATGTGACAGATTGTATAACCATGTGAGCTTATTTTTCTAAATTTCAAATTTTTCTTTTACATTATAGTATAAAATTTGTGTCCTTTATAGTTACTGTAATTTTACATTCTTGTTGATAGTTACATATGGTAAGGTTAATAGCAATGCAAAATTATAGATGTTTAGGAATTTTCCAGAGAGATTTGATAATTTTAATGTTTATTCATTTTAAAATTCGAATTATAAAATGAATAATATTGCCATGATTTCTAGCATGGAAAAAATATGATATACCCTTTGTTATATTTTCTACTTTATTCTCTTACAGAAAAATTAAATCATTAGCCAAGCTAGGAGTTCAAGAATAGTTAATTCTTCCATGTGAAGTTCCTTTTTTGTAGACTGTCAATGAATCATTAAGAAGTGAAAAGGGAGTTTGCAATTTCAAAGTAAAATTATAAAATGAAGGGCAGGGGATGTGGCTCAAGCGGTAGCACACTCGCCTGGCGTGCGTGCGGCCCGGGTTCGATCCTCAGCACCACATACAAACAAAGATGTTGTGTCCACCTAAAACTAAAAAATAAATAAATAAATAAATAAATAAATAAATAAATAAATATTAAAATTCTCTCTCTCTCTCTCTCTCTTTCTCTAAAAAAATTATAAAATGAATTCAACTGTTTTTCTTTTAGCTTTTTATTATAAGTAGTAGTCTTGATAATATGCCTACCATACAGTTTTTATTCCCACTGATATCTTTGAGAGTTCTGTATTATGAAAAAATAATGATGGTGATATAAGTGATAATAATAGTAATAATTATATGAAATGGAATAATTATTTCTGTGTTGCGTTATGGGTTAAAAAATCATGATTCCTTCTAATTACCGTGAGGTAAAGCACCATGTACATGGGTTCCTCAGCCTCTAACTCTCACATGTTTTTAATGGTTCATTGGGATATCTGTAAGTTTCATTTGGAGAGAGATGATGCACAGAGGCTGGTTTCAAAGCACATATTCATGCTTGATGGAAAAAAATCATATTTTGAAAATAGGAAGAGAAATATGACAAGACATGAAATTCTCATGTGGGATGTTTGCCATGAAATTCTATATCCTGGTATAGTCATTTATCAAGTGGGATGACATGGTTAGTTTAGGATTTAGAAAAAACTTTAAGATAAATTGTCCTTGGCAATTTACATTTTCTTTCTGTCCAAATTCTTCTTCCTATATTTTCTTCTGCCTTTACATTCTCTTTTACTAAGACAAGCAATAAAATGGCTCTACACTTTTTCTTTGCTGCCAGGGGCCCACAGTGTAGACTATTAAAACAGACCAACTCTCTGTATACATATACTACTGCTCTGGATATTTCCATTTTTTCCACCATCAAAATTTACCTTCCATGTATTTAAGTTCCTTGAAGCCTCATTATGTGGTTGGCTAGCATTCTAGCAATGTTACTCAGTAAATTTAAACTTAAATCTAAACAGGCAATAATATCATTATTGATATAGATAATGAAAACCTTAGCTCCTTGGACTTAATTGTTTAACGTTTACTGTACATAGATCTCCATGTCCTCTGATCTTCACTGTCTTCCTGACACTTTAAGAATGCCGTAGCATTCTTTAGCACCTAGCTGAAATACTTTCTATGTTTTTTTCAATCTCTCTCTCTCTCTCTCTCTCCAAAAAAATTGTGCCATTTCTACCTAATTTATTTTATTACTGATTAGTTGATTTTTCTCTGGTAATTCACTTCTCGAACAAACATTTATTCACTATATACTATATGGCTTCGTTCTATGCTAGACGCTATGAGGAAGATTCATAAGATAATACAATAATGATGATGATGACAATTATAAAAATAGTTGTACTTGAATTATTACATTTCATAATGCAAAAATAATTTACATTATATTCCACAAATTATTTTTTCAACAAAATTTTGCTGTAATCCAGGCATTTTGCAAGGCTTTGAAAAATTTAATGGCAGGTAAAAAAAAAGTGAGGTTTGCATAAAGTTTATGGTTTAATGGATAAATATACACAACAAAATAATCATAATCATAGAGATGTGTTTTAATAATAAATGGTTTTCAAAGCTATTAGATACAGTAACAAGGTATTATAGTATTTAATGGGAGTTCAAATTAATTTTGTTCATGGGACATCATGGAAAACATTGCAGAAAAATTGGCTTTTGAACTGGTATCATAAGAGTTGAGCTATGTCACTATCTGTAGTAAGGTGGGGGAAAGAGAAAAGTATCTAGTATGTTCTAAGTTCCTGTAGTCAGGTGGTGTATGATGTAAGGTGAGAACGTACTAAACCAATTAGGGTATTTTGCCTTTATGCCCAAAGCAATAGGAAGCCATTGGAGGATTTAGAAGGGGATGTAACATATATATTTGCAATTTGAAAATATCATTCTGGATTGAGCACAGAAATAAACTTGAATTGGTATTATGGTGAAAAATGGAAAAAAAAGCTACTATACTAGTCCAAGTGAGAGATATTCATATATGAACAAAGGACATAATTGTGGAAATAGATATAGATTACACATTTTTGAAATGTTTAGACATTTTCTCATCACAATTCAATATCCAATGAGAAAAGAAATAATAAGTTTATTATGTAGAATATAGAATGAGTACATGATCAGCTATTTGTCAATTTCTTAACAATAACTCATTTTTCTTTTTATGGTATTTTTAGATATACATGAGAGTAGAGTGTATTTTAACATATTATACATACACAAAGTATAACTTATTATAATTAGGATTCCATTTTTGCAGTTTTACATGATGTGGAATGAACAGATCCTTCTATCATTAGCTGGATTCTTGGATGGAGACAATAGATATTATTAAAAGTTAAATGGTTTTTATTGTTTAGTCAGAGCAGGAATGATAGAATATAATAGTAAAAACATGTAGTTGTGAGGCTGAAGAATTAGGAAAGTTCAAAGAAATGACTTTGGAAGAAAAAAAATAGATAATGGAGACATTGTGAATAAAGAGAGGGAAAGACATATACTGAGTAAAAGAAGAACCTAAAAAGTATGGCATTAGAAACAAAGCTTGGAGTTGAGTCCTAGAAAAATGTACTTAAGAAGATCTCTGATCATGGAAATACTTATGTTTGGATAGTATTTGGGAGTCTGGGATTCCCCAAGTTAATTTAATTTAATAGGAGATTCAACATGGCGGCGGTCGTGGAGAGATCAAGTCTCTGACCTCTCCAGCTGCGCGGGCATAGGGAGTCGTAAACTGTCTAAATGATGTTTGCTCAGGATCACTAGGCAATGCTGAGCTGATGTGGATCTGGAGCGAAAAGTCTGGGCCTCTCAGAACACACACGGAGCCCGGATCCGCTGCATTCAAGCTCCAGTTCACCTGCTTCTCGTGACTCAGCACCAATGATCCCACTGAAATCACTGGTCGGCCCCTCTGAAATTACAGAGGTAAAAGCCAACCGAGCCTTCATAGGCAGTGGCCACAGGACTGAAATGGGGCTTGGGAGAGACAATCAGGACCCACCCATTGCATTGGTCACCCGGAAAAGGGAATGAACGGTCACCATTTGCATGGGATACCACCATGGCAGAGAACTGACGTCACTCGGCGGAGGAGATAACTTCATTGAAATCAGCAGCGACAGGTGTGTAATACCCTAGCCATCGCTCTCCACACAGCGGGGAAACCTTAAGGGCCCCTCCCAGCTCTCCCGTGAGCGCGATAGCCAGACCCAGGGAATCAGGAGTGGCGGGAGCCTCGGGGCACGGAACTCCCAGCTATCGCTCCCACTAGTGCTGACAACTGAGGTCTCTTGCACTAGCTACCGGGGGCGTGGCTACCGGAGTGCAAGCAAATTCGCTGGGGGTTCTCAGCCCCAAGCTCTACAAACTTAGGGAGTGAGGGAGGCAAACAGGGAGAGTGTGCCCAGGTGTTCATGAAAACAGGGCTCCCAGGAGCAGCAGACCTGGCGTGTAGCCAGTATTGTGGTGAGCGTCACAGGTGAGTGGGGCCTGGCTTGAGGAAACACAAGAGAAGGCCCTAGACACTCAGGGTTGGAGACCCGCTCAGTCTGGGAGGAAGAGCTGCTGCACAGTGATTGGTTCCCACCTACTGAGAGGATAAGCTTGGCCCAGTGGGCACAGCTCCACCTACTGGAAGAGAAGTTAATCGAACTCTATGACTGCATTTATTATTATTATTATTATTATTATTATTATTATTATTATTATTAATTTTTTTCTTTCTTTCTTTATTTTCTATTTTTTTTCTTTTGTCTTTTCATTTCTTTTCAATTTTCTTATTCCCCCTTCCTTGAATTCTACCTGCCTACTCTCATTCTCTTTAGTGACTTCTTCCCTTCCCTTCTAATATCTTTCCTCCCAAGCATCAAATAAATATATAAGAGTAAACAGTAACTCAGCAGTCAAACAGAACAAGAAGTAACATGAGCAGTATGAAAAAGCAAGGAAGAAAAGGAGTACAAACAATGAAGGATAGCCTAAATATTCAGGAGGAACTAGAGTCATTAGAAAAATGGTCATATAAAGAACTCAAGGAATAACTTAGACGGATGGAATGGAAACTTAAAGAGGATACGAGACAGCAAATTCAAACAGGGAAATAACACATTGAAAATGAATTACATAAACAGATAAAAGAAGAAGTTAAGCAACTTTATCAGGAAATAGAGATTATAAAAAAAATCAAACAATAATTCTAGAAATGAAGGAAATGATAAACCAAATTAAAAACTCAATTGAGAGTATCACTAACAGAGTGGGGCAAGTAAAAGCCAGAACGTCAGATAACGAAAACAAAATATATCATCTTGAAAAGAGTCTAGCCAACTCAGAAAGGCTGGTAAAAAATCACGAGAAAAACATCCAAGAGATATGGGATAACATAAAAAAACCAAACTTATGAGTCATCGGGATAGAGGAAGGTATAGAGATTCTAACTAAGGGAATGAGTAACCTACAGAAGGAAATAATTACAGAAAACTTTCCAGAAATAAAAAAGGAAACGAATATACAAATTGTAGATCCATACAGGACACCGAGCACACAAAATCACAGTAGACCAATGCCAAGACACATTGTTATGAAGATATCCAATATACAGAACAAAGAGAAAATATTAAAAGCTACAAGAGAAAGGAGGCAGATTACATTCAGGGGTAAACCAATAAGGTTAACAACAGATTTTTCATCACAGACGCTGAAAGTGAGAAGATCCTGGAACAACGTATTTCAAACACTGAAAGACAATGGATGCCAACCAAGAATTCTGTATCCAGCAAAATTAAGCTTCAGGTACAACAACGAAATAAAAATCTTTCATGATAAACAAAAGCTAAAAGAATTTGCAGCCAGAAAACCAGCATTACAAAGCATCTTGAGCAAAACACTACACAAGGAAGAAATGAAAAACAACAACCAAAACCATCAGTGGGAAGTGCCTCGGTAATGACAGAGGGCGGGGGGAAAGCTAATCATGGAGAAACAAACTAAAAAAAAAAAAGAAAAAGATAAATAATCAAACATGGCTGGCAGTACAAACCATATATCAATAGTAACTCTAAACATTAATGGCTTAAACTCCCCAGTAAAGCGACATAGGCTGGTAACATGGATTAAAAAAACAAATCCAACAATATGCTGCCTCCAGAAGACACATCTGATTGGAAAAGACATACACAGGCTGAAGGTGAAAGGTTGGGAAAAAATATATCACGCACACGGTCCTCGTGAGCAAGCAGGGGTGGCCATTCTCATATAGAATAAAATGGACTTCAAGACTAAGTTAATCAAAAGGGACAAGGAAGGACATTATATACTGTTAAAAGGAACCATTCACCAACAAGACATAACAATTATCAATATTTATGCACCAAATAATGGTGCTGTGACATTCATAAAACAAATTCTCCTCAAGTTCAAGAATCAAATAGACCACAACACAATAATTATGGGTGACTTCAACACACCTCTCTCACCATTGGACAGATCCTCCAACAAAAGTTGAATAAAGAAACTATAGAACTCAATATCACAATCAATAACCTAAACTTAACTGACATATATAGAATATATCAACCATCATCAAGTGGATATACTTTTTTCTCAGCAGCACATGGATCCTTCTCAAAAATAGACCATATATTATGCCATAGGGCAACCCTCAGTAAATATAAAGGGGAGGAGATAATACCATGCATTATATCTGACCATAATGGAATGAAACTGGAAATCAATGATAAAAGAAGGAAGGAAAAATCCTACATCACATGGAAAATGAACACTATGTTACTGAATGATCAATGGGTTAGAGAAGACATAAAGGAGGAAATCAAAAAATTCTTGGAGATAAATGAAAATACAGATACAACATATCGGAATCTATGGGACACAATGAAAGCAGTTTTAAGAGGGAAATTCATCACTTGGAGGTCATTCCTCAAAAAAGGGAAAAATAAACAAATACATGAGCTCACACTTCATCTCAAACCCCTAGAAAAGGAAGAGCAAAACAACAGCAAATGTAGCAGAAGGCAAGAAATAATTAAAATCAGAGCGGAAATCAACGAAATTGAAACAAAAGAAACTATTGAAAAAATTAACAAAACTCAAAGTTGGTTCTTCGAAAAATAAGTAAGATTGACAGACCCTTAGCCATGCTAACGAAGAGAAGAAAAGAGAGAACTCAAATTACTAACATACGGGACGAAAAAGGCAATATCACAACAGATGCTACAGAAATACAGAAGACAATTAGAAATTATTTTGAAAACCTATATTCCAATAAAATAGAAGATAGTGAAGACATCCATAAATTTCTTAAGACATATGATTTGCCCAGACTGAGTCAGGAGGATACACACAATTTAAACAGACCAATACCAATGGATGAAATAGAAGAAGCAATCAAAAGACTACCAACCAAGAAAAGCCCAGGACTAGATGGGTATACAGCGAAGTTTTACAAAACCTTTAAAGAAGAATTAATACCAATACTTTTCAAGTTATTTCAGGAAATAGAAAAAGAGGGAACGCTGCCAAATTCATTCTATGAGGCCAACATCACCCTGATTCCGAAACCAGACAAAGACACTTCAAAGAAAGAAAACTACAGACCAATATCTCTGATGAACCTAGATGCAAAAATCCTCAATAAAATTCTGGCGAATTGGATACAAAGGCACATCAAAAAAATTGTGCACCATGATCAAGTAGGATTCATCCCTGGGATGCAAGGCTGGTTCAATATACGGAAATCAATAAATGTTATTCACCACATCAATAGACTTAAATGTAAGAACCATATGATCATCTCGATAGACGCAGAAAAAGCATTCGACAAAGTACAGCATCCCTTTATGTTCAAAACATTAGAAAAACTAGGGATAACAGGAACTTACCTCGACATTGTAAAAGCTATCTATGCTAAGCCTCAGGCTAGCATCATTCTGAATGGAGAAAAATTGAAGGCATTCCCTCTAAAATCTGGAACAAGACAGGGATGCCCTCTATCACCACTTCTATTTAATATAGTTCTCGAAACATTGGCCAGAGCAATTAGACAGATGAAAAAAATTAAAGGCATAAAAATAGGAAAAGAAGAACTTAAATTATCACTATTTGCAGATGACATGATTCTATACCTAGAAGACCCAAAAGGGTCTACAAAAAAATTACTAGAACTAATAAATGAATTCAGCAATGTGGCAGGTTATAAAATCAACACGCATAAATCAAAGGCATTTCTGTATATCAGCGATAATACTTCTGAAACGGAAATGAAGAAAAACACTCCATTCACAATATCCTCAAAAAAAATAAAATAAAATACTTGGGAATCAACCTAACAAAAGAGGTGAAAGATTTATACAATGAAAACGACAGAACCCTAAAAAGAGAGGTAGAAGAAGATCTTAGAAGATGGAAAAATATACCCTGTTCATGGATAGGCAGAACTAACATCATCAAAATGGTGATATTACCAAAAGTTCTCTATAGGTTTAATGCAATGGCAATCAAAATCCCAACGACATTTCTTGTAGAAATAGATAAAGCAATCATGAAATTCATATGGAAAAATAAAAGACCCAGAATAGCAAAAGCAATTCTAAGCAGGAAGTGTGAATCAGGCGGTATAGCGATACCAGATTTCAAACTATATTACAGAGCAATAGTAACAAAAACAGCATGGTACTGGTACCAAAACAGGCGGGTGGACCAATGGTACAGAATAGAGGACACAGAAACTAATCCACAAAGCTACAACTATCTTATATTTGATAAAGGAGCTAAAACCATGCAATGGAGGAAGAATAGCATCTTCAACAAATGTTGTTGGGAAAACTGGAAATCCATATGCAACAAAATGAAACTGAATCCCCTCCTCTCGCCATGCACAAAAGTTAACTCAAAGTGGATCAAGAAGCTAGATATCTGATAGAAGAAAAAGTTGGCTTCGATCTACATATTGTGGGGTTGGGCTCTAAATTCCTTAATAGGACACCCATAGCACAAGAGTTAATAACAAGAATCAACAAATGGGACTTACTTAAACTGAAAAGTTTTTTCCCAGCAAGAGAAACAATAAGAGAGGTAAATACATAGGGAGCCTACATCATGGGAACAAATTTTTACTCCTCACACTTCAGATAGGGCCCTAATATCCAGAGTATACAAAGAACTCAAAAAATTAAACAATAAGATAATAACCCAATCAACAAATGGGCCAAAGACCTGAACAGACACTTCTCAGAGGAGGACATACAATCAATCAACAAGTACATGAAAAAATGCTCACCATCTCTAGCAGTCAGAGAAATGCAAATCAAAACCACCCTAAGATACCATCTCACTCCAGTAAGATTGGCAGTCATTATGAAGTCAAACAACAACAAGTGCTGGCGAGGATGTGGGGAAAAGGGTACACTTGTAATTTGCTGGAGGGACTGAAAACTGGTGCGGCCAATTTGGAAAGCAGTATGGAGATTCCTGGGAAAGCTGGGAATGGAACCACCATTTGACCCAGCAATTGCCCTTTTCGGCCTATTCCCTGACGACCTTAAGAGCGTACTACAGGGATACTGCCACATCGATGATCATAGCAGCACAATTCACAATTGCTAGACTGTGGAACCAACCCAGATGCCCTTCAATAGATGAATGGATAAAAAAAAAAATGTGGCATTTATACACCATGGAGTATTACGCAGCACTAAAAAATGACAAAATCATGGAATTTGCAGGGAAATGGATGGCACTAGAGCAGATTATGCTTAGTGAAGCTAGCTAATCCCTAAAAAACAAATACCAAATGTCTTCTTTGATATAATGAGAGCAAGTAAGAACAGAGCAGGGAGGATGAGCAGGAAGAAAAGATTAACATTTGCCGCAGTCTAGCTGGGCACAATTCAGGAGTCACTTGTCAAAAGAAACTAACTTTATTTTTAGAACCACACACGATAAACAAAACAGCTCCTCAGGAAAAAACCCTCAGAGCCCAACTGCCACCACCGGCTTCCCACACCACACACCCCAACCGGCTTCTTCCTCCCACAATCCTCCTGCTCTTGAGGCCGATTGGCTGGGTCGCATGGGCGGAGCTAAAAAAGTCCCCCAATGAGCAGCTCCGTGGTCTGAAAGGGCAGGGAAACAGCTCAATGAGCATCTCCACAGAGGAGCCAATCAGCTAGATGTTGCTAGATGTTGCTGGGGCCGTTGTGAGCCAATCATCAGCTGGTAGTCTGAAAGTTTGCTGGAGCCCCTTCGGCTGTGACTCTCAACAAACATTAAACAGAGACATGAGGTGGGAGGGGAAAGGGAGAGGAAAGGGAAATTGCATGGAAATGGAGGGAGACCCTCATTGTTATACAAAATTACATATAAGAGGTTGTGAGGGGAATGGAAAATAAACAAGGAGAGAAATGAATTACAGTAGATGGGGTAGAGAGAGAAGATGGGAGGGGAGGGGAGGGGAGGGAGGATAGTAGAGGATAGGAAAGGTAGCAGAATACAACAGTTACTAATAGGGCATTATGTAAAAATGTGGATGTGTAACCGATGTGATTCTGCAATCTGTATTTGGGATAAAAATGGGAGTGCATAACCCACTTGAGTTTAATGTATGAAATATGATATGTCAAGAGCTTTGTAATGTTTTGAACAACCAATAAAAAATTAAAATAAATAAATAAATAAATGATAATGAAAAAAATTTTTAATTTAATAAATTTATTATGTAGAGTATAGAATAAATTAGTACATGATCAGCTATTTGTCAATTTCTTCACAATAACTCAAGTAAATCAGGGGTTAAAAACCAAAGGTGTAGAATAGAGGAGTATGGAATGTTACATGAATGAATAAAGTAAACCTGCTATCATGTTGAGAAATTTGGAGAAATGAAAATCAGTCCAGTTACCATGTGAAGACCTATGGTTAGAATTGAAAGACATTTCTAGTATTCATGAAACTCCAGTAATATAGATTTTTAATGTAAAATCTCCCAAAATTTTAATTAAACTAAATTCTGTGAACATTTTTGGGCTATCAGTCTAAAGTCCTCCCATAAGTAACTATTCTGTTATACTACCCTGAATTTTGTTGTCTTGTGACACATGTATTAGAGAATAAAAGTGGGTGATGGAACACAGAGACTTAAGAAGATCAAATCAAGCTGAAAGGCAAAGCAGCTTTCTTGGCAACTGATTATGTGTGAAAAAAAAAATCAGATTTTCTAGAGAGGAACAGGACAGAGTAATATATCCAGATCTTTACCTGAAAGATAAAATCCTCCTTTAATTTTTGACTGGTGGGGGGGAGGTAAAACACTTGGCAAATTTATTTGAGATACTTGATATTTTATTACAATAAACACAAAGAAAGGGAGACCTTGTCTTTCTTATTTAGTAGATGATGTACATCAGAGAAAGACATACAAAGGCAGACAGCCTAAAAGTCTGGAGTCTGAGAGTAGTGAGCAGGACAGGGGAGATTTAAATCTAATTCTGCATATTGGATAAGGAGGGCTTCAGATGTTGAATTTCATAAAAAGAAATAAGAGGTAAGTAGAATGTGCAAGGCATTTTGTGCAGTAATGACAGAGAAAAAATAACACAAAAGGTAAATAATGTAACTTTAAGGTCAGTCAATTTTATTTTCATTTCTGGATTATCTTTAATTCCATCTTAAAGTGTAGCTTAAATGAAGAAGGCACATTTCTCCTGGTTTATAAAATGCTAAGAAAGGTGTGGAAATCTCATTGGAAAATATGACCTTTCTTCAGTTATCACCCTCTCATATTCACCTGCTGTCTTCTTCTGCATTCTCAGTCCTTCAAACTTGAATCACATTAAAACAAGCAAATCTTCTTTCCAGGAAAATAGTATGTTTAATTACAAGTCAAACTCTCATCTTAATTCACAACTCAAAGACTTACAAGCCAATAATTGAACAGTAAAGTCTTCAGATTTGAATTTTTTCAATAATTGATCTTTATTATATAGAAATGTGAAGGTCATATGAATTAAATAGGAAAGTGTTTGGCAATGAACATTATGCAGATTTGAACTGAAGACATCCTCATTTTATTGAGATACAAGATAAAAATAAACACTAAGAATCGCAAAGAAAGAACTCAACTTCTACCCCACAATCACACTGAAACTTTCCACAGGAAAACCTGGTTTCAATTCATGCCTAATTGTTAATTAGGGAAAGAAAAGTTATGTCAAGTGGTACATTACTAGCTTTTGTAATTTTGGAGAGACAGACTGAAACTCTACTTAGCCTCTCATTTAAAATTTGTTTCACATTACAATTAAATATTTATGCACCTAAGAAAAACCAGAAGTGAAAACAGAGTGTTGAGTTGAGGAATTTTTTTTTTTAAATATTTTTTTTATTGGTTGTTCAAAACATTACAAAGCTCATGGCATATCATCTTCCATACATTTGATTCAAATGGGTTATCAGCTCCCATTTTTACCCCAATTACAAGTTGCAGAATGACATCGGTTACACATCCACATTTTTACATAATACCATATTAATGACTGTTGTATTCTGCTACCTTTCCTATCCCCTACTATCCCCCCTCCCCTTCCCTCTCCTCTTCCCTCTCTACCCCATCTGCTGTGGTTTAATTCTCTCCCTTTTTTTTTCCCCCTTTCCCCTCACAAACTCTTATATGTAGTTTTATGTAACAATGAGGGTCTCCTTCCATTTCCATACAGTTTCCCTTCTCTCTCCCTCTCTCCCACCCCACTCGTCTCTGTTAAATGTTAATCTTTTCCTCATGCTCTTCTTCCCTGTTCTGATCTTGGTTGCTCTCTTTATATCAAAGGAGACATTTGGCATTTGTTTTTTAAGGATTGGCTAGCTTCACTTAGCATTATCTGCTCTAATGCCATCCATTTCCCTGCAAAATCCATGATTTTGTCATTTTTTAGTGCTGCAATTAGGAATTTTACATTTGAGGGAGGAAATAAAGTTAATCATTTAATTCCTTCTGATCAAGAGAATGTGATGACAGGTCTGGGTTTAACCCTTTGATAGCCTGTTTCTCCACAGTGGTCAACAGGCAGGAGCCAATTAAAGTAAAATAAATGCTTGACATTAGTACAATACAGTGTCTGTCCTCTTCATACAATACCTTACAGCAGTGTAATCCTAACACCAAATTGCCCCTTTACATAAAATCTTTATTAATCTAGCTTCTCTTTACCTCAAAACTGAAGTGAAAAGCATTTTAGAGAGTTGGCTACATTGACAAGAGGGGTACCTGTACATCAAATATAGACAAAACTACTCAAAGAACTCTTACATAGGTAGAACTTTTCAATTTGTGTAGAAACCCAAAAAAGGGAACAAGAGCATGTGGAGTTTGGATATACAGCCTGGATTCAGAGTGCTGCTATTTGGTAACTGAAACAATTTCTCGGTTCAATCAGAGCAGAAACATATATATATATATACATTCATTTATTTGTGGTACTGGGGATTGAACCTAGGGGCCTTGTGAGGCAAGCACTCTACTACTAAACTTTATCCTCAGACCACTACTTTGAGACAAGATCTAAGTTGACTAGGCTGGCCTTGAACTTGCCATTCTTTTACCTCAATCTCCCCAGTGTCTGGGATTACAGGTTTGTGCCACCATGTCAGGCTTATAGCAGACTAAGAGGAAATAGGACAGTCCTGTGCTAAAGGATGGAAATTCTTAGGCCACCTCTATCCTCTTCAAATTATAATGCTGATTCCATGAAGGTGGTGGTTGTGACACATTTTTCTTTTTTATTTAAACCTTTGTCTTAATGAGTGAAGGAGCATGATTTTTAAAATGGTGTATAGGATATATTTCTGGCTATAGGAGTGTAGGACCCAGGTAATCAAATGTGGGACATTTTCATTAGATTAGAAAAAGGAAGATAAAAAAATCAATGGCAGGACATACAATCTCAGAAACCATCTGCTTAAAAATTAGTTTGGTTTCCACTGCTACTCATTCAAAGACAATTAATTCAATAAGCTATATTGAGAGATAAAAGACTATGTAACATGTATATAAGATAGAAAACAAACTTAGAAAAATATAATAAATGGTTTGCTCTTCATTTCATTCACATTCTGCTGTAGAAGAACATGAAACCCCACTTAGATATTCATAACCCTATTTATCCAAAAAGTACAATGGATGAAATTAAACCAAGAAATGGGAGAAAAATGTTTATTGGGTGTGTGTGGGCTCACCCAGTGTATTCATCTATGGAGTGAAAGTTTAGGGAGAAATCACATCTGCTTATAATGGTCAAGGCATATGGAGAAGCCCTAAAATTGCTCTCCCCAAATCATGAATCTGACCAAAAGAAGGAGTAAAAAATGACGAAAACATTTCAAGACACCAAACTCAGTGATGGGGTCTCTGAATGTCACCAGCCAGCAGGTAAAATGAAAAAACTCATTGGCTGGCTCTAGGATTTATTGAAGGCAGCCAGCACAGCCCAGATCATCTCTGTAGCATTGTGCTTTGTCCCCTCCACTTCAGGGTCCAGTTCTACTAGGCCCTTGGCTCTATTTGAATTTTAAAAGATAAATATCTAATGAGCTATTATCTCCCTTAGAAGATGAAGTATACATGTGGCTGTTGTTATAAAAATGTTTCTGTACTCAATTAAAATGCTCATAAAGTGAGGGAAAAAATGCATGCTTAATAGAGGGTCTTATCTTGTGCCTGACTATAAGATAAAATGCAATATACTAAATCAAACTTGAATTTTGTATAAATAATAAATAAAATATAGTGTATTATCTAAATAGTCTAAATATTTCATAGGACTTATGTTTGCTGTTTCTCTGAAATTCAAGTTTATCTTTTGTATTTTTAAATACTTGTTTCAGTTGAAGATGAACACAATACTTATATCTTATTTATTTATTTTTATTTGGTGCTGAGGCTCAAATCTAGTGCCTTACATGTGCTAGGCAAGTGCTCTACCAATGAGCTACAACCTCAGCCCTTAAGTTTAACTTTGAATTGAAATTCTCTGTGTTTTAGTATTAATGTAGCAACCTTGGCCTCAGCATAAATGCAATGGTGAATCTAGAATTTGTGAAGTAGGATCTGCTAGTTTTCTCTACTTCCCATAAAAGGGCGTTTTAGTGTCATTTTCACAACCTTCACAAATTTATGCCACACACTACATGTTTCTACTGCCCTGTAGAGTTCTGAGGAACAGATTCTACAACATTTTATGTGTAATAAGTGGAGAATCTTTTAAATAAGATAAATTTATTTTGGATGTGGAAAGAACATAACACTTTGGTGGCCAGAGGGTAGACTATGATAGACAGAGTAAAGCCAGGTTCCCAGTGATGTCCATATGCTAATCTGCAGAAAGAGAATATCTTATATTTCAAAACATTGGAAATGTGTAAATAAGGATATTGAGCTAGGCATACAATTCTGAATTTTCCAAGTGGGCCCAACGTTTATAAATGTAGTCAGGAATATCAGAGTCAAAGAAGGAGATGTGTTTATGTAAGCAGAGGGAGAATAGGTAATGTGATGTTGGAAGAAGACAAAGGAGATATGACAATACAAGCTGACGTCACAGAGTCAGAGACTTGAAGTTGTTGTACAATAACTTTAGATATGGAAAAGGGGGCATGTATAATATTATTCAGGCAGCCTCTAGAAGATGGATAAGACAAGGAAATGAATCTGTCTAAGGCTTCTTAAAAGGATGATCCTATAGATACTTTAAATATTAGCCAATTGAACCAGAATTAGGACTACTGACCTTCAACAGAATTGGGTAATACATTTATTTTTAAGCCATTCTGTTATAATGTATTGTTGCAACAACAGGAAACTATCATAGCTGTGGACTCAGTTTCTGATATGAAAAGTGTGGCCATTCCTGTTTCCATTATTTGGTGCTTCTAAGCACACAGTACAATATCATAGAGATTCCCTCATATTCATGCTAAGTCATGTAATGTGGGACCAAAGCTTATCAGATCATTTTATTTAGCCTGAAACTTTTACTCTTCCTTTGAAAGCTATTCTAGAATTATATTATGCCAAATCATTCTGAAATATATGATGTGAGTTATATCTGATGGATTCTGTTTGGGCCAGGCTATATGGGCAATGACCAAACAGACTCCATTTTACCCCGAGATTCCATATCATGTAAGAAATGTTTCTCCCATGGGAAAGCCCTGCCTCTGTACTCATTAGTAGTTACTAGCATAACATACTGACAACACAAAATAGCAATTCTTATACAATGTAAAGTTATTTTCTTTGGTTTCCATTTTTCTTGGACAATGTACCTTGTCAGAGATTGATTGTCTAGATGTTAGTAACAATTCTCTAATTTGTACTGAACTAGGGTCATTTTGACCTACTTCTGTTCTGCTTGCTTGCTGCTATGCCAACCTGGAAAGTCCCATGGGAAATACTAAATACCCATGGCATTGTCTTGCTGACTGCCCAATTCAGCTTCTGTACCTACTTGCTTGCAGCTATGTCAACCCAGATGTGGGTTTTACCTTTAAATATCCTAAAATGCTCAGGCTTGGGGCTGTTCCTTACAGAGACAGTTATGAGTCCTGTGGGGAGCAATTGCCTACAAGCCAACTAAATAAACACTCTTCAATTTGGGCAAAAATAGGACTTGGTGTGTTTTCTGAATGACCTGCCCCACAAGAGATTCTAGCTTGGAAAATGTGATTCCATGCTATTAGGACCACATGTAACTCCAATTTCTGCCACTATGGCCACTCCTTTCATGTACCAATCCTAGTTCTGGAATGATCAGTAATAAAGAGAGGTAAATGTCAATTTTTGTGTCCTTTTGTTCAATTTTTGTTTAGTGCCTCTTTTCAATGGAATTTTTTTTGGATAAGCTTTAATATATAATTTTTAAAAATTCAAAATTTCTACCAACAATGATATGTCCATCCACAAACCACTATTACAGACCTTCTATTCTCAGATCTCCATGTTTTTGTTCTTTCTGGACATGGGTCAGATAGTACACTATCTTCATTATCTACTCTCCCAGGATGAATACACAGTCTCACCATGAGCCATTTCTCCTTTTTCAGAAAGTGTATAATTGGCCTAACCATATTCACAATCAATTAAAATGAAGGTTTACTGACTTCAAACTTTTTTAAGGTGTGTTACCTTGTCATCCCTGTGACAAAATAACTCACAACTTAGAGGATAAAAAACCTTTTTGGTTCAAAGTTTCAGAGGTTTTCATCCATGTTTGGCTGAATCTACTGCTCTAACCTACAGTGAGGCAGAACACCGACAGAAGTTCATAGTGGAGGAAAGCTGCTTAGTTTATGGTAGTTGGGAGAGAGAAAAAGAGCAAGGAACCAGGGACAGCAAATATAATTCCTAAGGCATGCCACCAGAGATCCACTTCATTTAGACACAGTCCAAGTGCAATTAGAATTATTAATCCATCAGATTGATTAATTTATTGATTAGTTGACAGCTCTTATAATCTTAGCATTTCACCTAATAACATTTTTGAACTGTCAAATGAGCTTTCTGGGGGACATCTCATATCCAAATCATAAAGTGTAAACCCTGGACCCCAAAAGCATTTCTCCATCTCACAATTCAAAATGCATTTAATTCATGTCCAAGAGTCTGCATAGTCTTAAAACTCCCAGCAGTATCCCAAAGTGTAAGTCCAAAGTCTCCTAAGACTCAAGGCAATTTCTTGACTATGAATATTTGTAAAGCAAAAGCAAATTATATACATCCAATATATAATGGTACAGAATTAACATTTTCACTCCAAAGGTATAAATAGGGGAATAACAAGAAGGGATGGAACAAAAGCAAGATGAAATCTGGTTGGGCATACAAGTACTTTATCTCCACATCCAGCATCTGGGAAAAATGGGGTCAAAGTATGATATCCAAATAGTTTAGGAATCCCTGTTCCTTTAGCCTTGTGACTTGTAGCCTACATGTTTCTCACCTCCACTCTTTTCTTAATCTGGTTCTGTTTACAAACAGAAGCTTCATCCAGCAGATATTCTACATTCCTGGCATCTCTTAACACTGGGGTCATCCACTGCAGCTCAGGTGACATCCATAGGGATTCCAACCTTTCTACACACTGCCTGGCCTCCCCGGTCTTTTTTATAAAATCTTGGTGGAAACTTCTATAACCTCCTAACTCAAGTATTCTTCATTCCCCACAATCAGCACCATTGCCAGCTTGAGCTGCAACTAGTCCCCCTTGGACCATGGCATCAGTTGCTTCTGAGTGACTGGAGAACTGAGCATGGTGGAATAAATCTTTGGGGAAAATTTCCTATGTTCCCGTGTAAGCAGAATGCCCCCATGTTCTCTAAAAGAAGTTTTCACTTTTATACCCTGAAGCCTGCAATTGGTATGATCTTTTTAATTCCTGAGATGCCCTCAAGGCATCTTGCCTATTATCTCTATGCAAGGTACTTAGCTTTACTTCACTGATGGTAATCTCTAAAACAACCACAGCTTCCTTGGGCCCAGTTTCGAATGCACTTTTCTGGCAAAACTTCAATTTTAAAAAGCCTTCTGCTCTTTTCTCTGCTTCTGATTCTTTCAGTAAACTTGACTAAACACTGACATACACATCCATGCCATCCCCTGAATGCTATGATGCTTTGACATTTCCCCTTGCTAAATTAATCAGTCCATCACATTTAAAGTCAGTTTCCCAGAAATTCTCAAGACATGTTCAAAATGTAGTAAGTTATTTGCCACAGTGTAAGATGAGAGACCTCTAGCCCAATTCCCATTAGAATCTCCATTCCTCTCTGAAACCTTATCAGCAGTCTGTACTTCCTGCATTCTTATCAGGAATGTCTTCCAAACTCCCATCAGAATCACCCATTAAGCTCTGCTTACAACATTCTAAGGTCTCTCTAGCCTGCATCTCCATTTTTTTCAAATGACTCCCCAAAACCTGTTCCAATTGTTTCTGAAACACATGGTCAGGTTAATCACAGTAAGGACCCTACTTCTCAGTATCTATTTTGATATTGGTCACCTTTTGGTTGCTGTGATCAAAAGGCCTGAAAATCTGACAAGAACAAGTTTGAGAATAGAAGAAAAAATATTTTTTTCTCATGATTTCAGTGATTCATTCTGTGGTCAGCTAACTCTATTGCTCTCTGCCCAAGATGAGGCAGAAAGTCATTGGCTAGGGTTTTGTAGATGAAACTTCTCAGTTAATGACAGGATGCTAGCAGAGAGAGCTAGTTTGAGAAGCCAGTGACAGAATATATAATCCACAAGTCACACCCCCTCTAAATTCCTTCCTTAAGTGCTGCTCTACCTGTCATTCAAAGTATTAATCAATGAATGGATGAATTGACTGACTAGGTTATAGCTCTAAAAATCTGTTTCACCTCTGAACTTTTTTACATTGTCTAAATATAACACAAGGTAAATATTTAGTATGGTTTTAATGCAACTGCCATTCATTTTGGATTACAACCATGCATGAACTGACTCATCTGTAAGCAAAACCAAAGCTTTCTCATCTTTCTTCAGCTGATCACACAGGAAATAAAATATTACTGTGGATGTGAGATAAGAGGTGCTGTGGCAAATGTAAAGACTAGCATGACTGTTTGGATATGTTCTCATTGACCATTTTATGCATACTGATCTACTTCAGGCTTTATTCCAGAAGTATCATTTCTATATCATGATTAAAAACTATGGGCCATGTTTTGGCACATGTGACAAAATTCTGCCTCTTAACCATTGCTGGTGTTTTCATTGTACGGCCCTGCATGATGTCTGTGTTCTCCCCCAGGAAATGTTGAATGTAATAAACAAAACTCTTCTTGGTTTTTCTTGGTCTGCATCTGACATCAATATACCCCACATAAGGTAAACTGTTAATTCTCATAGAAATAATAAAACTGTTAATTCTCATAGAAATAATGTTAATTTTTTAGTTTATGATCTTGGGAATGCACTTTCAGATGATTCCAATGGATCTTCCATACTTTATTAAGTTTTTGCCAACAACCCAAAATTCAATGGGAGGTTACTTCTTTCTTTTTTTCCCATAGGACACAATTGCCCAACAGCTTTTCATTTCTCTGTTTGTACAAAATGTAGCATCACACCACATGTGCAGTCATACATATATCTAGGGTAATGACGTCAATTTCATTCCAGCATCATTCCTGCCCCCATGCCCCCTCCACTTTCCTTCCTTTCCTTTGCCAAATTACACTTCCTCCATTTTTCCCATGCCCCACCCCCCCTCATTATAGATCAGCATCTACTTATTATAGAGCACATTTGGCCTTTGGTATTTTGGAACTGGCTTGCTTTGCTTAGCATATATTCCCAACTGCATCCATTTACCTGCAAATACCATAATTTTATTCCCTTTAATGCTGAATAATATTCCATTGTGTATATATACCACAGTTTCATTATCCATTCATCTATTGAAGGACATCTAAGTTGGTTCCACAGTTTAGCTATTGTGAATTGAGCTGCTATAAACATCGATGTGGCTATGTCCCTGTAGTATGCTGTTTTTAAGTTCTTTGGTTATAGACTGAGGAGTGGGATATCTGGGTCAAATGGTGATTCCATTCCAAGTTTTTTAAGAAATCTCCATACAACTTTCCAAATTGGCTGCACCAATATGCAGTCCCACCAGCAACGGATGAGTGTGCCTTTTCCCCCACATACTTGCCAACACTTATTGTTCTTTGTATTCTGGATAACTACCATTCTGACTGAAGTGAGATGAAGTCTTAGAGTAGCTTTGATTTGCATTTCTTTAATTACTAGAGATGTTGAACATTTTTTTATATGTTTGTTGATAAATTGTGTATCTTCTGAGAAGTGTCTGTTCAGCTCCTTAGCCCATTTATTGATTGGGTCATTTTTTTTTTTTTCAGTTTTAAGGTTTCTGAGTTCTTTATATATCCTGGAGATTAGTGCTCCATCTGATGTGCATGTGGCAAATATTTGCTCCCAAAATGTAGGCTCTCTCTTCACCTCATTGATTGTTTCTTTTGCTGAGAAGAAGCTTTTTAGCTTAAATCCATCTCATTTATTAATTCCTGATTTTATTTCTCATGCTTTAGGAGTCTTGTTAAGAAGTCAGGGCCTAACCTGATGTGATGAAGATTTGGGCCTACTTTTTCCATGTTAGGAGCAGGGTCTCTGATTTAATTCCTAGGTCCTTGATCCACTATGAGTTGAGTTTTATGCATGGCGAGAGATAGGGGTTTAGTTTCATTTATCTGCATATGGAAATCCAGTTTTCACAGCACCATTTGTTGAACAATGAGAGTTTATTTCAGTTGAAAGTACATTAATTTCAGTAATATATTTGGGGACACACTGGGAGAATTTCTACCATGTGGGTCCATAAACACAGAGGACTCTCTCTGAGCTGAACTTTAGTTGGACTTCATTTTTTACCTGGCTCTGAGATTACTCCCATTCTGGAAAGGGGCCTGCAACTATCTTGTGGGTCTCTAGATATCAGTGTAAACTCAGACCTTTATCCAATAATTTTTATATGTCTAATATTTCATTTTCCTCCAGTATTACAAGGGTCATCCTATCTCCAAGTTTTTCTGATTTCCAAATGTCCTTTCTTCTCAAAGAAATGGTAGCTCTTAACAGGGAACAATGTTAACATAAACAAGCTCAGTGGGTCTTGGAAAGTCTACAGATTCAAAATCCAATTATGTATACTCATCCCACATTTAAGGTCCAAATTTTCCCCAGGGATCATAGCTTACCTGCTGAAATTTAAATATCTGAAACTATGTCTTACTATTAAATCCAGTATCTTTGCCTTAGATTTGTGTACTTTTTCACTGCAGAAAATATGTCTCTTTTTTAGCTACCAAAATGTCACGGTGAATTTCATACTTAATTTTTAGGTATTGATTGAGTGCTCTCAGTTTCTCATTTTCCTTCTTCAGGTTATCAATCCCCCTTGGCAATAAGCTCACTCCATTTTTCTTGTAATCATTGTTTTGCTTTGTTTTTTCAAATATTTTAATCATTGAAACTGTAAGAGTGTTCTGCTACCCTAGAAAAGATTACCACCAATGAAATTATCAAAAGTTGAACTCCTACTTTTTACCCAAAATATCAATTCCCCACAACTAAATTTTAATCTCCAAACACTTTCTTAATGGTAATAACTATAACAGGTTGGGTCCTATTGGAATTTACCAAGATGGGGTTACTTATGCAAGAGCTTTATTGCGTGGGATCAAACTACCTTGATAGAAAAAAAGAAATTATTGTATGTTGGAAAAGCTTTCATGCCGTGATGCATATTTGACACCTTTAAAATGATAGCATTAAAGAAGGAGGATTTTTACAATGTAAAATCTTTATATTTTTTACAAGAAAGTTTTAGACAGGCTAATGGTGGTACCAAAAGTTCATATTACCCAGGAGAAAGGTCTTGGAGAAATGGGTCTAATTTAAGACTCTCACTGTGATCAGTGTGGCAAGAAACTTACAACAATGTGGTTGTATGTTAGATATGTCAGTCAAATATATTTATTACAGCAAAAATATGATTGGTTCAGGAAAGATCCTGTCATATGTGGCTAAAATTTTTTTTTTTCAGAAACTGAGGCCATAGTTCTTCTTTTATTAGCTATTAAAATTATTTGACCTCCAAGAACCTTGTAAACTTCCCAATTTTATTAGTAATGAAGATTTTATTTTCATAGGGATATTGTAAGAAAATAGTAACCTGTAAATTGATGATCTTGGGAAAATTTTAGACACTTGACAGTTATCAGGACATTTAGTTTCATACACACTAGCATTAAGTTGAAGAAGATGCCTCTTCTGTGCACATTTAATATGAAATTAACAAGTTTATTTTATTTTTTATTTTTTTAATTTAAAAAAAAATTTTTATTGGTTGTTCAAAACATTACAAAGCTTTTGACATATCATATTTCAAACATTAGATTCAAGTGGGTTATGAACTCCCATTTTTACCCCAAATACAGATTGCAGAATCACATCAGTTACACATTCACAATGTTTACATAATGCCATATTAGTAACTGTTGTGGATCAATAAACCAGTCCACAACTCAATGGAATTATATTAGTTGAATGGTGATTTCTGTCTCTTTGGTCCCAGATTCTTGAGTGTATTGAGCTTAACCACAAATGTCCTGACTAGAACATAAAAATACCTAGGAAAGGGTATAAATAGTCAGGTTTCACCAAAGAAACAGAACCTAAACAGTGTACATTGTATATTGATACACTGAAAAAGTATTTATTATCATGAATTTGCTCACAGAATTATTGAGACACAATTATCACAGTCTCCTGTCTTTAAGCTGGAAGCACAGGAAAACTGGTGGTATATTTTCAGTCTAAACCTGAAGGTCTGTGAACCAGCTGAGTGAAAGGAGTGTCAGTCTTGAGTATGACAGCCTGAGTACCAAGATGGATGTCTCTACCCAATCACAGAGCAAAGTTTTCTTTACTTGATTTCTCTATCATATCTAGAGTCTGAATAAATTAGATAATGTCCACCCATATTGGTGAGGGTGAAATTCTCTGCTTAGCCTAACAATTCAAATGATAATCTCTTCCAGAAATACCCTCACTTAGAAATAGTTTTTAATGTTTTTTCTATCTATAAGAACATCCTTAAATCCAGTCAGTTTGACACATAAAAGTAAACATTACAGAAAGGTATTAAACCACTGTCTCTTGAATTTGCATAGACTTATTCCCATGATCTGAAACTATAATCTATCTTGGTATCTCTTTGTGTGCATGCACTGGCTCAATAAACAATCTAATTTGAAATGAGATGCATTTCTTAATTCTGCCTTGGCTCTGTGTAGCTCATATGAGCTGCTTGAGCATATACTCTTTTTCACTCGTGATTGTACTATCAAACTTGTGATTTCTGACATATTTCTATCTCAGAAAACTAACTTAATTGTTGGTCAATGATAGTTTTCAAATGAATACAGAAATCAAAGGCAGATACTTTATCCCATTTTCTGGGTGCTTGGGAAAATAGGCACATAATTAGCCTCCCCAGTCTCTTCTGCCTAGTATTTTCTCCCTCTTATTCCCATCAGATCTGATTATGGCATTCCATGATCACAAATTTTCTGACACTGAACACAAAACAATAAGGAGATGGTAAGAATGTTAACTATAATTACTCTGATTTTATCCATACTTATGGAATAAATATGTCAAATTTCACACTGTACCCCAAAAATATGTGCAAGGTTTACATATTAAAAATTTAAAAAAATATTTAAGGAGGTAGAACTATTATGTACATCGATTTGATCATTATACATTCTATATATGTACAGAATTACCACAACATATTCTATATGCTTGTACAATTAAAATAATAATTAAGAGTAGACAAAGAGTTTTTTGTACTCAGAATTTTTCTCTTTTAGAGATACTCCCAGTACTCCCAGTTTAACATATTTTCTAATACCACCTGAAATGTATTCTAAATAACTGAAACTCTCTCACATAACCATTAAGGCCTATGCCAAATATATTTTCTTTTTTTTATTTATTTTTCACTTTTAAAGGAAACTATTTTTATGCACTACAGTACATATTTATAAAGACCTCTGTTAGACACCTTTTCCTTGCTATATCAAAAGACCTGAGAAAAAGAAGAGAATTTATTTCTGGCTTACATTTTCATAGGTTTCAGTCCATGATCATTTGTCCCCATTGCTGTGGACTTATTTTGAGGCACAACATCATGGCTGGTACATCAAAGTAAAGCTGCTTATATTGTAGTGACCAGAACAGAGAATCAAGAGAGAGAGAGAAAAAAAAATGAAAAAGAAGAGGGATAGGGAAAACATATACTTCAAAGTCATATTCTTAGTGGATTATTGTTTCTAATTAGGCCCCACCTCACAAAGCTTTCCTGAGCTAACAACATCAACAGCCAAGGGTCAACAGAAAATCCAAGGAACATAGGGTTAAGAATGGGCTAGAATATAATAGAATATGGGTGTCCCCTTTATGGTGAAATGTATAGAAAAGGAGGAATGACCAGGTGGTAGTTGAAAAGGGTGGTACTGTGAGAGAATGGAAGCATATCTATTTGGCATTACTAAAATGCCTGCAGTATCATGTTCACTGTAAAGTATTTCTCCTTTATTCTCACCAATGTACAATAAATTTTCCATCATTCACCTATACCTTATAGAATAAATTTTCTTGGAATTGTTGGACAGAGACTAATATAGTGTTTAGTAGAGTATAACCAAATGTAGTCTAAATTTAGGTTTGGGTAACACATGAATCTGTCTACCATTATAGATTAAAGATTCCTCAAATGAATGTGATATCTTCCTTTGAATAACTTTAACATTTATTCACATTTCTATTTGTCACAGTCTTTCATGTATTTGAACCTTGTTTACTTACTCTAGACTATTTTCTGAACTTTTACTAAAGTACCATGAATGTAGGAACCACATGCAATATATGTTTGTCCTTTAAAGAAATAATTTTTATAATGTATCACTCTGAATGATGTTATGGAGTAATTCATAGGTGTGATGTGATAGTTGGAAATGTGTTTTAATGAAATTAATCAATCTATGCAATTAGAATTAATATTAACAATGATATATCATATTTTAATTATATCCACACTTTCTGTTACTCTCTCTTACCATCCCCTATCTTGCCACTCCTGCGAATGCTCTTCCCTAATAAATAGTTCCTCTTCTAGTTTCAGATCATCTTTGTGTGTGTGTGTGTGTGTGTGTGTGTGTGTGTGTGTGTGTTTTAGTTAATATATAGAAGATAAAAGTTGCTTATTTTTCCATGCCTGGCTACTTTTGCTTAAAAGGATGGCATCCAGGTCAATACATTTTCCTGAAAATGACATGATTTCATTCTACTTTATGTATGAATAATCTTGCATTTTATTTTTATACCATATTTGTTTTATATCCATTCATTTGTTGATGGGCACCTTGGTTGATTCCATTACTTGGCTATTGTTAACAGTGCTGCAACAAAGTATTCAGGTACATCTTTTACATGCTTACTTCATTTCCTTTAGGTATACAGGAGTGGTATAGCTGAATCATATGATGGTTCTATTTTTAATTTCTTAAATATTCTCCATACTGTTTTCCATAGTGTCTGTAGTAGTATACCTTCCTGTCAATAGTGTATAAAGGTTCCTTTCTCTACACATTCTCACCATCATTTGTCATTTTTGTTTTTAATTTGGATAATAAGCATTTTGATTAGAGTGGGATAGAGTTTCAAGATAGTTTTGATTTTCATTTTCCTGATGACTAAAGATGCTGAACATTTTCATATATTTATTAAAAATATGTAGCTCTTTTGAACTATGTCTATTATGAACATGTGCCCAGTTTTATTGGCAAATGTACTTTTTATGTTCTTCATATAATACTCTGTTAGATGAATAGCTAGCAAATATTTTCTTCTACATGTTATCTCTTGGCTCTAGTGAACATTTCACTTTCAGTGAAGAAACTTTTGAATTTGATATAATCCTATTGTTAACATTTGTTTTTATTTTCTGAGCTGGACAGTTTGTATTCAAAAATCATTACCTGTCCCTGTATCTTAAAGTATTATTCCTATATTTATCTCTAGTAGTTTAAGAAGTATTAAAGGGACTTTCTTCAATTATCTAATTTCTGTTATGAGTAGCTAATATGAAGTTGCATTTTATATCTATGTTGCCATATTGCATTATCTTATTTTTATTTGTTGTCCCTGGGAATTTCATTGTTTGATAATGTCTTTTTCATAAGATTTGAAGGAGTAGGATATTTTTATTTTTTATGTGAATTTTGCTTAATATACCATACTGGTTGAGACCATAACCTATCAATCACAATCATTTGATTTCTAACTCTATTGAATTCTAGATGCTTAACATTGTTCAACTAACTGAATCTATGTTTTAATGCCATAATATGTATAAATTTTAAAAAATGGAAAAACCTATTCGATAGGGAGTCTTTGATAATGAGAAGTACCACTAAGAGACTGACAAATTAAAGATGTATGTATTAGCCTATGCTGGCATAACAAAATACTTCAGAATGGGTGGCCTAAAAAATACAAATTTATTTTCTCACAGTTTTGGCAGGATTTGGTTTATAGTGAGGGATTTTTTCCTGGCTTACTGATGTCTATATTTGCGCTGTGTCCTCACATGGCAGGGAGAAAGAAAGCATGATCTCACTGATGTTCTTTTCCTCTTCTTTTTTTTTTTAATTAAGGACTCTAATCTTAAAGCTTCAGGGTCTACCTCATTAACTTTATTTAAATGTGATTGCATCCTTTTGGACCATATCTCCAAATATAGACAAATAGGGTGTTGGATATGTAATTCAGCACATATGAAGAAACTAGCTAATCATTACTTCAAAATATAATATAATTGCACAAAATATCAGTCTTTGCTCCTAAAGGTTACACAATAAATCTTTACAAACTGATTTTTTTTTGTGTGTGTAAAGACAATAATGGACAGGGATATAATTTTTCTTTATTCTATCCTTTAAAATATCTCTTTAACATATCCCCTTTCCTTTCTATGCATTGTATTTTATCTTTTTATGCATGAAGAAACTATTTTTGAGGAAGAGACCCAGGCAGTGATAAAATCATGGCCGGGGATGGGGTATTAAACCATAAGACTAAGAAAATAATTTGATCTTCACACACTTAAGTCCTCCATTACTACCTATAATATAACTATTGAATACTTCATTGTAACCTGATGTGTGTTTAACTGAATGTGCAATGTCCACCTAGAAGGGAGTGTGTATAATACCTAATAGCATGTGTTACATCTCTCAAAGTATTTCAATGAAAATAAGTTTTGATGACAGAAAAAAATCTACATTTATATCATTAATGTCCTTTATTTCATGACAACACAAACAAATATCCATCTATGTGTGGCAAGTTTCTATTTTATTTTTAGTATACATAACCAAGAAATGTTAATACTTCATTTTATCTTTTTTCTCTATGTACTATAAAAGCCTGAAACCACTGAAAAGACAGAATAATTAGGCATCTATTGTCTCATTCCAGATATGAGGAATCCCAAAGCTTTATGGCTACAGTCTAATTGAAGGTCTTCCTAGGGTAGGGAGTATAGGCATATAATACAGGTTCTATTGAAGTAATTGTAATGGTGTAAAGATGTTATACACAGCAATAGAACACAGCAGAAAATATTGACCTAAAGAATAAGTGGGCATTCCATATTATCAGATATTTGTTGATATTTGGGACAATTTCTTTCTTTCTTCTTCTTTTTTTGGCTTTCATTAGTTCATTATAGTTATACATAATAGTTGGGTTGTTGAGTTCATTTTGACAAATTCATACAAGTATGAGATTTAATTTATTCCATTTAACTGTCCAGGGTCTCCCATTTTCCCTTTCTCCCAGGACCTATTCTGTTTATTTATTCACTTGTTTTTTCTTATGCTTTAGAGATATACATAAATTTAGAATTTACTATGGTATATTTATACATACATATAGTATAATTCTGCCAAATTAATTCACAATTCCTCATATTCCTTTTACTTCCCACTCAATCTCCTTCTACTATATTGATCATCCCTATATTTTAATGAAATCCCAAACCCCTATTTTCTCCTTTGAAAACATTCAATCCTTGATTTTTTGAGCCTGGTGTATTTCACATAGTATGATTTTCTACATTTAAATCCATCTACTTGCACATGGCATAATTTTGTCCTTCTTTATCATGAATAAGACTCCACTCTGTATACATACCATGTTTTTTTTCATCCATTAATATATTGATGAGAACCTGGGCTGGTTATGATACTATGTTTTCCAAGGTCATGTTTATACTTTATACTCTTATCTTGTCTTTTCCCTCTTACATTACCTACTACAATTTCAGATCTTCCATTCTTCTTTTTCTCTGTTTTACCTTGGCTTGTGTTATTTTTTTTTGTTCTTTTCTTTTTTTGCCCAATTTTCCTCTACTCCTTTTTTCATTCTCCATGTAGTGCAATAGAAATTTTAATATTTTAATAAATATTACTATTTTAATAATTTAAACCTATTACAAAACATTATTACAAATATGTACCTATACTAGAGAAACTGTCAAGAACATTACTAATAAGTTTTTGTTTTCCCTAAGGTTAAATACTATGTAGTGTTGTTCTATAATGATTGTAGTAGATAGTAAGTTTCTTCTCTCAATTTGGTGCTGAAACTGGAAACAACAGAAGACACTCATTGAAAATGCCAAAACCTGTATATTAACCTAGTGTAGGGCTCTTAAGAGAAAGAAGCTAAGTAAATAGTCCTTTGCATAAAAAGAAGAAGCAATAATAATCCCAATGGTTGGATGGACATACAAGCAATAAGAAAAAAGTAATGGAAAAGAAAAAAAAACACCCCAAACAGCCTACAACACTTTAATAACTGATCTGATTGACTCCACAGAAGACAAAATGTCATAAAAGTATTTAGAAAGTGCATAGTTAATATGTTTGATGAACTAAAAAATATGTAAAAAAATAAATTGTGGAGAAAATGCAAGAGAATATGAAAAGTCATTTCAATAAAGATATAGAGATTCTGAAAAAAAACTAAATGGAAATCCTGGAAATGAATGATCCAATACTTAAAATTAAACATTCCATGGGAAGCATCACCAAAATATTAGACAACTTTGAAGTTAGCTTCTCAGGACTTGATGACAAAGTAAATAATATTGAAAATAAAATTCATAATAAAAATATAAAGAGAAATTGGTCATAATACTCAAAAAATCTGAAATAACATCCAGGAAACAAATTTAAAAAACACTGGGATAGAAAAATTTACTGATAAATACTAAAGGAATGCAAAATGTTTTCAATGAAACAAAACAAATTTTCCACAAATCTTAGAAACCTAGATAGGCAAATTAAAAAAGGTTCTCTTCAAGTCACATTATAATTAAATGCCTATAATACAGAATCAACATATAATTTTATTTTTTTTCTAATATTTATTTTTGAGGTGTAGATGGACACAATACAATGCCTTTATTATTTTTATGTGATGCTGAGGATTGAACCCGGATTCCACCTGTGCAAGGAGAGCACTCTACCACTGAGCCACAATCCTAGTTCCTCAACATATAATTTTAAAAGCCAAAACAGAAAAACAGCAGGTTATATTTAGATGTAAGCAAATTCAGTTATCAACTGATTTATCAACCCACACTTTTATAGCCAGGATAGCTTGGAATAATACACACCTAGCCCTGAAAGAAAAGGGGTGTCAAGCAAGATTACTATTTCCAGAAAAACTGTCATTCAGTATTTATGATGAAACATAAACCTTCCATTGTAAGCACAGACTAAAAGAATTCACAACTCTTAAGACTACACTATAAAATATATACTCAATAAAATATTTCATGCTGAATAAATAAAAAATAAAAATGATAATAAGTACAGAGATCACTGCACTATAATAATAGTCAATCAAAGAAGAATCAAGTTTAGATTAAGCATTCAAAATAAAATGTAAGGAAATTATTATAAACTTATTTTGATTTGCATTTCTCTAAATGTTAGTGATGATGAACTTTTCCCATATGTTTGTTAATCAATTGCATTTCTTCATCAGTGAAGTATCTGTTTAGTTCCTTAGCCTATTTATTTAGTTCCTTAGCCCATTTTTGATGGGTTCATTTGTTTTTTCTATATTATAGAAGATAAAAATTATCTTCTTATAATAACATGAAACGTACACTTGTCTAAACTCTCTAATAAATATACATTGATTGGCAGATTGGATTAAAAAACAAGACCCAACCATATATTGTTTACATGATACTAATTTTACAGGCAGATATTCACAAACTAAAGATGTTGAAAAAAGTATACAATGCAAATGTAAACAGATAACAAGCAGAGTAGCTACTCTAATATCAGACAAAATTGACCAGTAGAGATGAAGAAAGCCACTTTACATCAGTTAAGACAATTGTGCAGCCTGGTAGTGGTGGCACACTTTTGTAAGTCCAGTGGCTCAGGAGGCTGAGGCAGGAAGATCACGAGTTCTATGCCAGCCTCAACAAATTAGTGAGGCCCTAACCAACTTAGCAAGACCCTGTCTCTAAATAAATCATATAAAAGTGATGGGGATTGACTCAGTGGTCAAGCACTCCTGGGTTCAATCCTGATACCAAAAAAAGGAAAAACAAAGAGAAGCATGCAATACCATGAGATAATGATTGCAAACATTAATGCATGGATTAAAAGTGAACCTATGTACATAAAAAACTTCTTCTCAAAATAAACAATCAAATATACCGTGATACAAAAATACTGGATGATTTCAATATACCTCTCTCACCATTAGATAGGTAATTCTGAAGAAAGAAATGTAAAGATTCTTCAGAATTAAACATAGTATTGATCATAGAGCACTAAAAGTCATGTATAGAATTTTTTTGTCCATGAACAACTGAATTCACTTTCTTCTCAGATGTACAAGCAAACTTCTCTAAAGCAGATCATATCTTAGGACACAATACAAATTTTTACCAAATACAAAAATACAAAGATAATTCCTTTCATCCTATCAGATCATAATGGAATAAAATGAGAAATGAATTGCAAGATTTAAAAAAAAAAGAAAAAACATTCTAACACCTAGAGATTAAGACTCCTAAAGCACAAGAAGTAAAATCAAGAACTCATAAAAGGGATGGATTCAAATTAAAAAGCTTCTTCTCATCAAAGGAAACAATTGATAATGTGAAGAGAGACACTAAAGAATGGTAAAAATCTTTACGACATGCACTTCAGATAGTGTACTAATCTCCACGATATATAAAGAACTCAAAACTTAACACCAAAAAAAAAATAATAATAACCCCATCAGTAAATGGGCTAAGGAACTAAAGAGACACTTCATCAAAGAAGAAATGCAATTGATTAACAAACATATGGAAAAAGTTCATCATCACTACCATTTACAGAAATGCAAATCAAAACAAGTTTATAATATAAATTCCTATTACTTTTTGTATTGTGTGATACTATTTTTGTTCCTATCCAGAATTTTTTCCATTTTTGATTTTTCTTTGAATCAAAGTTTATTCATCAGGGTGATATGTAGTTTAAACATATTTTTGAATTTTCCAGATTCTTCTTGTTATTTATTTCTATATTTATATCATTATTATCAGAAAAGATAGCTGACATGATTACAATTTTCTTCAATTTTAAGACTTGTAAAACAATCTGTGATCTGGAGAACAATGCATGAGCACTTGAAAATAATAGATCTTTTCATATTGCTTTAGTGTTCTGTCTGTGTTAGGTCCATTTATTCCATAATATTATTTGAGCTGGCTGTTTTCTTATTTATTTTATATCTGAGTAATCAATCCATTGAGATCATCTACTGAGAATGGTATGGAAGTAACCCATTATTATTGTATCATTGTCTACTTTTTGCATCAGGTTTGGAAATATATGACATAAGTATATATTTATTCTTATATTAGAGCATTTATATTTATAAATGTTATATCTTCTTGATAAATTGAACCCTCTCTAATCACAAGATACATTTTGACCACTTTTAACATATTGATTTAAATTTTATTTTTTCTATGATATGTAGAGCCACAACTATTATGCTTCATATGGAATATCTCTTCCCTTCCTTCACCTTCAGTAAGCATCTGTACTTAAGGCAAAAGTGTTCTTATAAACAGAATACATTGGACCTTGTTTTTTCATGTTCATGTTCATTCCCTAGTGATTTTTAACTTCATTGGTTTAAAAAAAAACTCTCAGTTTCCACATGTAATACAAATCCTAAAGTTTTTTCAATATATATGTTAGGTGCTGTTGAAGCAGAAAAGACTATCTTATGCTGTGCTATAATGACCCTTCATATCAGTATGACTTTTGAACCTGTACTACAACTGTGGCTACTGTTATCACTGCTTCTCTCCAGGAGGACTGTAAGTTTTGCCAACTTTTCGTATTGTCATCTCTTCAATTGTATAAAAAATATAATTTGATGAAATGAAACTTCACCAATTGGTCTTTGCTTGTGAATTGAGTTATTTAAAGATGACAAAAGTGACTTTAAAACACAATAGGATGTGTGAGTGAAAGCAGGTTTGCAAAATGAACAAACAAAACAGGAAATAATGTGAATTTCAATGATCAGCATGTAAATTTATTAGTACTCAGCTGGAATCTCAAGTGGGTCTTCAAATATATTATCACTTATTAATCAGGTTCTATATATCTGTTTAATTTAGTCAGGTATGCTTTGGACAGTAAGAGGTATGAAATTGTTGCATAGGTCTGAAGCACCAAAGTAAAGTTTGACTTTTATTAAGTACTGGCTAATTTTGAAAAAAAAAAAAAAAAGCTGCTTTAGCAGATGTTCCTGAGTTAGGCTGTTTCAAGTTAAGTCATCAATTATGTATTCTGAGTGTATTTGATAAATAATGTTTATTGAAGATTTTATTGTATCTTTATTAATACATTGCTCTAGAAGTTATACCAAGGCAAAATTAAACATATTAACTATTAGGTGGTGGGATATGAGGTTTTTCAAGTGTTCAAGTAACTGTGACACAGAAACATGTAAAATTGTTTCAGAAGGGATTGATATTGTAAAGAGGTCATTTTTGATTGTGAAGTAAGACATTACTATGAGTTTATTTCCCTGTAGCTCACAAAATCCTCATTAAAGAGCACTGGGAAGAATATTTTATTGATTAAAAGGGTTTACAAAGTCAGGTATGATGGCACATTCCTGTAATTCTAGCAACGCTAGAGACTGAGAAAGATCACAAGTTCAAATCCAGCCTCAGTAACTTAGCAAGGTCCTAATAAACTTAGGAAAGTCCTAGCTCCACCGCCCAAAAAAATCCCCATAAAAATAAAATAAAATAAAAAGTGATATGGATGTGGCTTAGTGGATAAGCACACCTGGATTCAATGTATGGTGCCAAAACTAAACAAAACAAAAAACCAGGGTTGACAAAGGATGTTGACCCTACCTTGTTTATGCTATTTCTAAAGAACAAGGCCAAATATGAAAATGTCTACATATTAATAGTTAATGTTTTGTTGTTTAAAAAAACATATGAAGTTGATCTTAATTTTAAGTGTAACATACAGTTTTGCTAACTACATGCTCAACATTGCTCAAGTCTTCTTAAGCTACTTCAATTAGCATAATTCAAAATTTACTAATATTGAACCAAAAATACCCATTTCAACATATCACCAAGCCATTGAAACCATCATTCTACTTTATGCTTTGATGAGTATGATTACTTTTGATATCTCATATAGGCAGAATTATGCAATGTTTATTGTTCAATGGTTGGCAAACTACACTTATTATTATATCCTAAAGAAATGTCCATGTGGTAGGATATAATGGATCTCTCTTTTTTTAATCACTATTACAATGTATCTTTACATTATATTTTCTTTATTCTAGGTCTCTGTTACTGAGAGTAATGATTTGATAAGCATGGGTGCAAAAATAGCTCTTCAAGGTCCTTGCAAGCACTTGGTACATATATATTTAAAATTATATATTCTCTTCATTAAGTAAACTACTTATCATTATTAAATTACGTTCTTTGTCTCTTTTTACACTTTTTGACTTAAGCTTTATATTACCTATTATAAGCATAGACACCCCTGCTGCATTTTGGTTTACATGTTCATGAAATATCTTTTAACTATGTTTCAATTTTTGCCCATTTATTTGTTAAAACCTAATATAATTCTGTTATAGTGAGCACATAGGTATATCTTGTGTCATTTTTAAAGTCTCTTCAACAAATGTGGACCTTGTGATTGTTAAATTAAATACATTTATATTTAATGAAATTAAAGAGAAGTACTTATTTTTGGTAATTTTTTTTTGAGAGGGCATACTGGGGATTGAACTCAGGGGGCACTGGACCACTGAGCCACATCCCCAGTCCTATTTTGTATTTTATTTAGAGACAGGGTCTCACAGAGTTGCTTGTACCTTGCTTTTGATGAAGGTGGCTTTGAATTCATGATCATCCTGCCTCAGCCTCCCAAGCTGCTGAGATTACAGGCATGAGGCATCCCGCTGGCATGCACCATTGAACCCAGCTAATATGTAGTTTTCTGTGTGTGCTGTAGCTATTTTGTCCCTTTTCTCAAATCTCTCTCCTTTGATTTTTAATTTTTTGGAGAGTAACATGGTTTGATTTCTTTGTTATTTTTTGTTGTACTTTTTAATGTATTTCCTATGTGTTCACCATGAGGCTTACATAAAACATGAATAATAGCAATAGCAACTTATTTCAAACTGTTAATTTAACTTCAATTTCATATAAAATTTTACACCTTTACTTCTATCCACACTGCATTACTAATATAATAATTTCCATATTTTATATTGGGTATTCATTTACATATTTTACAGTCACACATTTTTTAGATTTTTGTCATTTCACTTCTAAACTAGAATTAAAGATTTGTACACATCACAATAACAGTTATAATGCAAACTTTATATATATATATATATATATATATGCAATTATATATACATATGCATTTTCATATATATATGATGGATATGGAAAACAACATCCCCTGGGGCAAAAGAAGTGGAACAATAAACCCTGGGGAGAAAAGGAGGACAATGGCTCCCAGGGAGAAAAGGAAAACAATAGACTCTGGACTTTCACCTTTTTCCAGCAACAATGGACTTTGAACTTTCACAAGTGTTCCCCTTGGATGCATTCTTCTATGATTCAAGTATCATTTAAACCCTATAAAAATCAGAACCCTCTTGTAACCAATTACCATTTAGTTTTCTGAAAATGAGTCCCTTCACTGGTTGATAATAAAAAGCATTGCTGATCCATTGAGTTCTGTCCCTATTTAGCTTGTTTTCATTATTGTGCTGAAACTCAGGAACCATAGTACAGGGGTCTTTACCCTTCCCTGTTCCAATGAACCTCTCTCCCACCCTATATTTTTAAAATATTTTTTAAGTTATAGATGGATACAAAGTGTCTTTATTTATTTTTATGTGGTGCTGAGGATCTAACCCAGTGCCTCACACATGTGAGGCAAGCACTTTACCACTGAGCTACAGCCCCAGCCCTCCCACCATCTTTTTTGCCTTATCACCCAAAAAATCATGTTAAATGGTGAATGAGACCTGGGAAATTACCATTATTGCCTAGCACTCCTATGGTTCTCTGCGATCAGAAAGGTCCCAGTCACAGTCTGAATTCCCCAACTGACCTTTCCCCCCTTCTTTCTTTCCAACTTAGAGAAGGAGACCCTTCACACTCTGGCTAAATTGCAACTGATATACAACTGAAACTGACTCCATTCTCTGACTAGGTTTTTGCTGCCTCATTGTTATGTGGACATAGCAAGACCTATATCTGGTCCCTTATTGGTGTTGGAAGCATCTTTCTTTTGATACTCTTCTCTTCAATTATCCCTTCTCTTACACACTTAAATCCTCTGAATCAGAGACCACATTTTGCTTTTTTGTCCCTGCATCAACACTGGCCTTCTAATTTTTGAGAGAGGTAGGATCTCTTCCAGTCTCTCCCAGAAGTGCCCTGCCAGAGACATCTGACTCAGGGCTCCCCAACCCCTGAGATTGTAGAAGAGGATGCACTTTCTTTCTCTTGTGAAACTGCTGTCCACTGATGTGAGACATCAAAGGATGCTTTGATCTCAACTGTCACCCTGGCTAAACATCTCCAACTTGGGAGCTCCAAACTTTTGGGACTCCCACTCAGGTTGTCTCATAAATAAATTTAAGAACCTCCTCCTCCTTAGGATTAGCATTCAGATATGTCCACAACATAAATTGAAAGACCTAAATCAATAGTCCAAATTCAGAATTTGGGACCTTTGATTGAAAAAATTCTCCAGGATTTAGATAATTTCCTTCAATGAAATAGCAAACAGCCTGTGGTTCCTTACTCCTTTTTAACATTTGCTCAAGGCTCTCATTAAGCCATCCACGTTCTACTCTACAATTCTCATTGATTTAAGCCCCCAGATCAGGTCCTGATGCCCAGCCCTCTTCTTCATTTAGAGTCAATAGGTAGGTTTGATTCCCCTTAAATCAGCTTTTGAAAATGTTGGTGCTATCTTGCTTCCATTTCTTTTCTGTTGGAAAAAGTTTATGCATGAGACAGAGAAAAGTTGGAGACATCTGAGGGCAGCTGGCCAGGGGCTACATGAAGTTGTTATGGCCTAAGTCTGACCCTGACAGCCTTCAATTATACCAAATATTGACCAATATCTTCCTCTGTTTGTTACATTTCTTCTACCCCAAATCTGACTATAGTGTCTGCCTCTTAAATAGATAACCATTATTAGAGATTCTCAAAATAGAACTCCCCTGGCTTTAAAATTGGACTTCCCCAATCAGGCAAGAATCTATCCTAGTTCAGGAATCCAAATTATTTATTTTATCTAGTGGAGATATCACCCAGAGGACTAGAAGGCTTGCCTCCCACATCCAATTAAAGATCATAATATGAAATCATGGTCCTGTGAGCATGAGGACTCTAAAGTACAAAGGGAACATGTAAGAAATTTTAAGGACACCAACTAGTTGCCAAATGTCCTCCCTTATATTAAAATAATTAAGCACAATTAATTATAATTTTTTGCATCCAAACATGACCCAATTACCAACTGGGAAAACTGGAAAAAAAAGTGTCATGTTTAAATTTAAGCTGCTTGTGGCTGGCTAAAATGGCTGGCTATCTTATCTCCTCTTGCAGTCTGCCATGCTGCTTTCTTAACAAGTTCCTCCCTAAATATTACAGCACAGTTAGAAAAGATGAAATGATTTCATATCTACAATTCTTCTTTACCTAAGAATTTCAATGCTCCCTCATTTTTCCAATATATAAACCGACTCTAATCTGAGTCAAAAATGAACTCTGATCTGATAAGATGCTCTGCATTCTCCTCTACTAGGGTAATTACAGCTCACTTTACACCTAGCACTTCCAACTGTACAGGACTCTGTATTTAAGTCATAATGTAAAAATCTGATAAGCTTTATTTTAATTTCCAACAGTTTATCTAATAGAGGCTTTAATAAATATCTGTACCATTGCCTCCTACCTGTGAAGATCTACCTACAAACAGCTACAAAATCTGTTTCCTGTCAGTTTTATGTATTTGTGAACACCTATGTATTATGTTGTTATGTCTTCATATGTGCTTGTGTTCATGTCATGTACATGATATCAAAATTGGCATATAGATAAATGAGAGCTCATAAATTAAAACCTAATAGAGAAATGGATCCAAATACACTTTCAAATGACTTAAAAAGTTCAATTTAAGTTAGGTAAACAGATGAATATAAATATTTCTTTAAAATTACTAATTCACAAGTTTTTCTAAGTGGCCAGACAATTAACAGTGTTGGTTTCTATAAAATTTCAGAATGTAATATTCATTGTTTCTAGATTTTTTTCTTCAATAGGGAAGAGATATACAGTACTGTTACCTATTCTTGTATGTTTTTACAGTTAAAATAAACCTATTAGATTTAACATGAACATTGGGACCAATCATAAGTATTTTTGTTGGAGGAAAAATCTGATTAATTTACAAAGTTAAATTAAAAAAAAACAACTGCTAAATATAAAATCAAGTACTCTTGACTTTTTAAATTCCATAAGGCAATATATTTAAACATTATGTGACTTTCATAAATGGGTAAATGAAAAATGTTTAATATTGTTTCTGGGTCTTCATTAAAACAAGGTTACTAAGAGTAAAAATTCTACAAAGTATGGGCAAAGAGTCTAAAAAGTTTCAACTGTGTTTTCAATTAAACTATTGTTAATAGCATAAAGTATTTCATCTTATTAAGAGGAATAATTGGAAAAATTCAGAAACTTCAAAAAGAAGGTTTCTCCCCTTTAAGGTCAAATATTAATGTACCAAATTTTAATTCTGTATATATTGAAGTAATAAGGATTTCTTAAAATATTAATTTGGTCTTATCTATTCTGAATTTTCCTAAATGTATTTATATCTTCAAAGTACACAAATCGTTAAAGTAAAGGGTTTAAAAGAAAATTTTACCAAGCTGGTGCTCTTCAAATTAAGTTCATAGTAAAGTTTTGGGATTATAAAAATTATGATTTTTTTTTTACTTCATGACTATTATACAAACTAAATATGTTTTTACTCATGTTAATTTCATTTTGTATTTTCATTGTAAAGTGTAACTATTATTTGTTAGTGCCTTACAAAAGTACAATTTATAAAATAACAACCTGAATCAATTTGAGATAATGGGCTATCATATCTATAGGACACACAGGATATAAAGCTAACTTCCAGCACTAATACTGACTCCAATTAAATAAAAGTAAATAACTGTAAAGTTATAGATATTATAGGTAAAACCAAGTACTCTTACTATAAAACTAATAAACCTCTATTGTTGGATATTTAAGACAAAAATTTGGAGACTAAAATGTTAAGGAATAAAGGCTCTAAGAAAAAAATAGGCAATATTTGGCTCTTGCTCTCTGAGGTCAGCTTGAACCCAGAGAACAAAGGGGCTTCTCTAAAGGCTTGTGACTCTGGAACACATAACTTCCCATTCAGGGAGATTAATCAGACCCTTGAGAATGGAAAGCTGATCTGTGTACGTGCTGCAAAGAGAAGGATCACTGGAGAAGGAGATAACCCTAATTTTTCCAAGGGAAGCCACATAATCAAGAAAACCATGACTCATCCTGGCAGATGGCACTAAATTGGCTAAGAGGGGATAATGGAGAAAGTGAAACAGCTGCTATTGGATTCAATGGGAATCCTGTCTCCACAGACAAAAGCATCAATTCTTCCAACCTGGAAGGCACAATCCATACCATAGGGGGCAGGTCAGGAAAATAATAGAAATGACTGAAAAACAGTTAAAATGTGTTAAAATTAGTGTCAGCTTCTGGCCATGGCTAATGCAAAGACACCTACTTTTGATAATTTTGGGAAATTTGGGATTGGGGAAATTTGACTGAAGGGATTTCTTCCTTTAAACCTTTTAAATACTTTTCTACACATGTAGCTGGGTTACTAGGTTCTGTTAATTTAATTTTTTTTCTTATTTTGCCTAGTCTGTCAAACAGGATGGAGATTGTTAAACTATCAGGAAAAAAATTATGCTTACTATACTTCAAAGGATTCAATCTCCTGAAGTCATGGAGAGTGTACCCTGAATCTATGTGGTGCATGATGACTCTTGATTAAGGAGAAAAATAAGGCCCATTCTATACCAAATACTTTAGGGATATGTTTCATGGCATTTTAGAAGAACATATCCTGTTTTATCAGTGAGAAATATGTTTTCCTAGCACTAGAAAACCAGCTCGTTTTCATTTTTCTCATAGTAACCTTTCTTCTCTCTATTCTTAATTTTACACAAAAACAATTTATTAGAAAGGTGACTTTTTAGCTCAATCCACTCCCCAGGAACATGTCAAAGCCATTCTTCTCATACACTCACTAACTCTGTGAAACCTCAGGAAGGGAACTTCACCTATGATAACCTTCAAGCTCCTTCCATATATACTCCTCTTCAGCCTCAACCCTGGGATTTCCAAATTCTTTCTCAGAACTCTAAAACAGGTCTTCCCTGTACTATTCCCTTTCTCAGAAGGAAACAGCCAGATGAAATATTAACACCCCTCTTCATTATTCCTTTCCAGAGTCTTATAGGAAGGATATGGAAATCAATATCCCCCAGGGAAAAAGGGGAAACAACAATTCTCAGGAAGAAAAGGAGTACAACGGGTCCCAGAGAGAGAAGGAAATCAATGGGATCTGTACCTACACCATTTCAAAGCAACAATCAGCTTTGAACTTTTACAACTGTTTCCACTGACTGCCAAACCAATGCATTCTGCTATGATTCATGTGTTACTTAAACCCTATCAAAATCAGACCTCTCTTATAACCAGTTACCATTTAGTCTCCTGAAAACGTGTCCTTCCACTGCTTGATAATAAAAAGCATTACTGATCCATTGAGTTCTGTCCCCATTTTAGTTATTTATATATACATTTCTTAGAAAATTTTATTTTCATGTTTCATATTGCTGTTTAACATCTTTTACTTTACCTAAAGCAGTCCCTTTGGCATTTCTTTTAAGTAGGTCTTGTTGTGATGAAAACACTTAGCATTTCTTTTTTTGTTTTTTTTTTTAGAAAAAAAAAATTTATTTCTCCTTCAATTTCGAAAGCAATACTGCTGGGTATTACATATGGAACAGCTACGCTTTCTTTCATTAGTTTGAATACATAATTCCACTCCTTATGATTCAAGTTTTCTTCTGTGAATCACACTGATAGGCTTATGAGCTTTTTTTGGGGGGGGGTATGTGATGAGTCATTTTTCTCTTATTGCTTTTCTTTTTCCATTTAATTATCTTTTTATTTCCATTTTTATACTTTTATTTTATTTATTCATTTTTATGTTATGCCAAGGGTCAAATACCATGCCTCTCACAAGCTTGGCAAGTGCTCTGCAATTAAGCCACAACAACAGCCACTTCATATATTTTTGATACATTATATTTGTAAATAATAATGAGATACATTGTTACATATTCATACTTGCACATAATATAACAATGTAATTTAGCCAATAACTTTTTGCTTCTTTAAAAAGTCCATTTTGCTCTTATTTTTGACAAATTATGTAATATGTCTTAGTGTATCATACAGTGGATTTTTGTGTTAAGGATCTTTTTAATCTCATAAATCTGCACATCTACTTATTTCCTTAGCATTGAGAATTTCTTGCCTTTGAAGCTATTCTTTATAATGGCTTTTTTTTTTTTTCTCACACTCTACTCTTTCTGGGACTTCTATAATGCATACTGGCTTTATTCAGGATAAGATTTGCATCCATTAGTCTAGATTTTTGTAACCTCTCAAACTTATCTGTGCATATTTTCTCCATGCATATGTGCATATATAACTAATAAGAAAGATTTTATTGTTTTTTATTTAGAATATTTTTTTGGTGTCTCCTATATTGTGGTTACTCTGAAACTGTATAATTCTACTCAGCTCATTTGTATTCAATGACCACAAGGCATCTATCATATGCTATTCCCATATGCCCCCCATGGCAGGTGATATGAAAGTTAGTGCCTAAGGAAGATTACTTATAAGAAAAAAATAAAGTCATAATGGTGAATAAACAGTTCACTTTTATTTGCACTTCCCATTAGAATTTGGGATCTGAGAATTTTTTCCTAATAAAGTTGCCCTGAACCTAGGGGAATGACTATGGCAAGGGCTTAGTTTCTAAGGTAGGGATGGTGTAAATTTCAGTCTTAAAAATGAAAAAAAAATAAGGTTCTGTGGCATACTTTAAACAGACAGGCAGAAAGCAAAAGTTATAAATTTCCCTTTCCTTTATTATTTGCTCTATTCATGCCCTCAATAAATTGGATGATGACAATCCACAATGAAGGTGGCAATCTAATTTATTGAGTTCAATGATTCCAGTGATAATATCATTCAGAAGCATTCTTGGGGTTACAACTAGAAATGATTAACTAGGATACTACTGTATATTGGAAGCAAACCTTTTGAGAGATATTTGACTTGCAAATAATAATTTTCAGTCTGTATTTTGTCTTTCATTCTCCTAGTAGCATTATTAATAGAATATTTCCTTTTAATTTTGATGAAATTAATTTACCAAAATAATTTTATGGATTGTGCATTTGGTGTGATGTCTAAGAATTCTCTATGTAAGTAAATTATAAAAATTTCTTCTAAGTATTCTACAAGTTTTATATTATATGCGTTATAAGTGTATTTATGATCCTTATAGACCAATTTTATATATGGTATTTGTTTTAGATCAATATTTTTTCCTGATTTGGTAAATTGGTATCAGTATGTCCCAGTATAATTCAGTGAAAAGTCTTTCTTCATATAAATGCATCTAGGACAAATATGAACAAGCCACATTTATATATCTATTTCTGTAGTAGACTGTAGCATTTATATATACATGTCTCTATTTTTACCAATCACACATATATTGATTCCTTTACCTAATATGTTAGTATTAAAATTTATGTAAACAATTCAATTTTATTCTTTTTCAAAACTATTTTGGCTATTTCTATACACTAAATGTCTGTGTCCCCTTCCAGGTTCATATGTTGAGATATAAACATCCTGGCATATATAGCTAGGCATTTTTACTATTAATTTTCTCAAGGTAAATTTTTGTCTTAACGTGATTTTATTTAAAACCATTCTTTGCCATGATGATTGTTTGTACAACCACTAAAGGTCAATATTTCCTATATTCTGACAACTGTTTTTTGCCATCATGATCTCTCTGCAATATTAAAGTTTATTTCTCCAAGGCAAAGGAGAGACTGATTTGAATTTTTTTATTTTCTGTAAAGAATCTCACCTGATCAATTAGGATCCCTCACAATACTGTTCATTTTTATTAATGTAGGGTCTTTAGGTTTGATATTTAATTACATAATCAAAATACGTTCTCCTTTATCATACAAGGCAATCAAATTGTGGGAATGATATCTACACTGCGGTAGTTTTCACCAACACTCCAGAGCAATTATAGAGTATTTCTTCCACTGAGGTGACTCTTTAGGGCTATCTTAAAATTATGAATACAATTTCCACATTTAGATTGAGTAACTAGTCATCCACTGCTAGTATGATGATGCTTATATGATGAAGGAATGTTTTTGACCTGAATGGAATTTTTTATGTGTATATTTATGGTGATGATTATAGTCATCTAGGTAATTTTCTTTCTGTTAATATAGTCAAATGCATTTACTTTCAAATGTTAAACTTACATGGATATCACTTGGTTTTGGTATTTTATCCCCACTTATATATTGTGGGATTAAGTTTAGTGGTACTTATTTGAAGATTTGTACACTTACATGTTCATGAAGGTCTGTGGATATATTTTCTTATAATAATTTGTTTTTGTTTTTAGCATTTGGAAAATTCTTGTTTCATGTGATGATTTGAAGAATAATTCATTCTTTTCTATACAATGGAGGAAATGATGTGGAATTGTCAATTCTTCTTTAGTCTTTGATAGATTTCTACAGTGTGACAATCTTTGCCTGTGGATTTGCTTTTCATGAGAATTTAAATGACGAATTCAATTCTACTGATATTTAACAGATTGTTCAATTTGCTTTTCATGCCTAGGTAATTTTGGGTAGTTTATGCTTTCCGGAAATGTTTACTATTTATAATGTAAACATCTGGATATATGTGCTTGGAATTATCTCTACTGTACCCTTAATATTAAGATATCTGTAGAGGCTAGTTATATTTGATTATTTATTTCTGATAATGGTTATTTCTGCTTTCATTTTTTTTTTTTTATAAATCTTGCTAGATGTTTATTGATGTTTTTCAAAAAAAGGTTGGGTTTGTTTTCTATTATTACTTTTCTATTTTCAATATCATTTATATTCTATTTAATTTATTATTATTGCTTTGCTTTTATTTTGCTCTTCATGTTTAAGGTGGAAGTGAGAATAATTACTTGATATCTTTTAATTTTCATATAAATATTGAATGCTTTAAATTTTTCCCTAAGTAGTATGTTGTCAATTTGAAAATTTTGATATATAGTATTTTCATGTATTTAATTTGCAATATTTTCACATTTTGGTTGATACTTCTTTTTTGATTTATATACTTTTGTGGAAAAACTTGGAGAATCTAAAACTTGCCATTTCAATTATTTTTCAATAACACTAACTGCATTCAAAATGTGGTGCCTTTATTAACATTATCCTTTGCCAGATAATTTTCTCACTACGAACTTAAACTCCCATCCTATTAAATTGCAACTTGGATGTCAACATACTTTATATATAAACAGAAATGAAAAATTGTGGTATATATGTGATAAGAATTGTAATGCAAAAAAAGTACATGTATAAAGGCATAAATTGGAGTGAACATATTATATAAACAAAGATATGAAAAATTGTACTCTATGTGTGTAATAAGAACTGTAATGCATTCCATTGTCATGTATTCTAAAAAGTAAAATCAATAAAACTAAAATAAATAAATGAATGAATAAATAAATTAAGATATAAATAAATAAATTGGAACTTTACATTTCCTCAACTCTTCAGTTCTTGGAAACTGGAATTCCACTTTTTAAATTAAATTTGCATATTCAAAGGACCTCTCATAAGTGGAATCATAAAATAGTGTCCTATTTTATCTGCCTTAATTTACTTCATGTTTTTTTTCAGGTTTTATCCATTTAAAGAATTTATTGTAGTTCATTACTTTTTAAAAATATTATATTATAATTGACACTCAGCACTTATCACATTCTATTCTAATAATTTTACATGTATTAACTGACTTCATCTTTATACTGTCCTGGTGTTCTCGTCACAGTGGCAAAATACAGCTGACTAGAACACCAATAATGATATAAGGTATAATTTTATGAGTACTGATGTTATCTACTACCCTTACTGATAATCTTCACAAAACAACTTCTCTTCTATGACATGAGGGAAAAGGAGCACTGGGAATATTGACATCAAGAAATTATCTGGGGGCTGAGGATGTGGCTCAAGTGGTAGCGCGCTCGCCTGGCATGCGTGCGGCCCAGGTTCAATCCTCAGCACCACATACAAAGATGTTGTGTCCGCCGAAAAAGTAAAAAAAATTAATATTAAAAAAATTCTCTCTCTCTCTCTCTCTCTCTCTCTCTCTCTCTACTCTCTCTTTAAAAACAAGGAAATTATCTGTAAAAACAACTTCTGATGTATAGGAATGCATTTGATTTTGGGGTATTCATTTTATTCTTGCTACTTTGCTGAATTCATTTATTAGTTCTGGGTGTTTTCTGTTGAAATGTTTTGGATCCTCTAAACATGGAATCATGTCATCAGCAAATAGTGATACATTGATTTCTTATTTTCCTATTCATATCCCTTTAATTTCTTTCTTATGTCTAATTACTCTGGCAAGAGTTTCAAGGACTCTGTGTAATAAAAGTTGTAAAAGAAAGCCTCCTTGTTTCAGATCTTGGATTGGAATCCTTTCACTTTTTCTCCATTGTCGGCGTTTTTAGCCTCCCCCCACTTCCCTCCTGACCTGCCGGAGAGAGATTGGGGAGAGCACATCCTGACCAAGAAGAGCCAAGAAGGGCAAAGGTAGAATGACCGCCTGCACCCAGCCTCCAGCGAGGGAGGACAATCAGACATGTCAGGGAGACCAGTCAAGGCATGATCTCGTTTATTGAGAAAACACACACAGCTATTATAATGTACAGGAGCCAATCAGGATAAAGGTCAACAGGGTGGGGAGAGTTCACGTGTACACCCATCCTACAGGCAGTAATGGGAGACAAGAGCTGTCCACAAGGGCAGAAGTGTTCTGAGCCTATCCTAGAGGTGGGTCTGATTTTTCATCATCACCCACAACAACACCTTCTGGCTGATCGCCAGGCACTATCTTAGCCACCTGTGGCCTCAGGACTGGGAAGCCGGTAGCAAGTTAGGTTTCCTCTTTTCTGATGCAACATGCCCCACATGTTACATCATGACCTACACTCCATTCAGAATGATATTGGCCTTGGGTTTAGAAGATATAACTAACAATTTTAAGATATGTTCCTATGATCCCTAGTTTTTCCTAGTGTTTTGAGCTTGAAGGGGTGTTGTATTTTGTCAAATGTTTTCTCTGCACATATTGATATGATTGATTTTTGTCTTTATGTCTATTGAAGTGATGGTTTACATTTTTTGTTCATCATATGTTGAAACAACCTTGCATCCTGAGATGACACCCACTTGATTATGGTGCACTATCATTTTAATATTTTAATGCAATTATCCAGAATTTTATTGAGATTTTTGCATTTATATTAATCTCAAGTTTTCTTTCCTGGATGTGTCTTTGTCTGGTTTTGGTATCAGAGTGATACAAGCTTCATAGAATAAATTTTCAAGGGTTCCTTCTTTTTCTATTTCATGGAATAATCTGAGAAATATTAATTATTCTTTGAAGTTCTTTTAGAACTAGTCTAAGAATCAGTCCAAACCTGGGCTTTATTTAATTGGCAGGATTTTGATGGCATTTTCTATTTCGTTGTTTGAAATTGATATGTTTAAATAGTCCCCCAATTCAGTTTGGCTAGGTAATATGTCTATAGAACATTGTTGATGACTTCAAGATTTTCTATTGTATTGGAGTTTAAATTTTCAAAAATAGTTTCTGATTATCTTCTGTATTTCAGTAGTGTCCATCATGATATTTCCTAAATGTATTTCTATATATCAGTGATGAATCCACTGAAAGAAAAAATAGGAAAACTACCCATTCACAATAGCCTCACAAAATAAAATATTTAGAAATCAATCTAACAAAAAGAGGTAAAAAACCTCTACAATGAAAACTTAAAACACTAAAGAAATAAATTGAAAATAAATAAATTGAAATTAATTCCTTAGAAGATGGAAAGATTTCCCATGCACTTGGATAGGCAGAATTAACATTGTCAAAATTGCCATACTACCATAAGCATTATACAGATTTATAGAGATTCTTATTAAAATCCCTATGACATTGTTCATAGAACTAGAAAAGGCAATCATGAAATTCATTTGGGAAAATAAGAAACCCAGAATAGCCAAAAGAATAATAAGCAAGAAAAGTGAAGCAGGACCAAAACAATATCAGACCATAAATTATACTACAGAGCCATAATAACAAAAATGGCATGGTATTGACACCAAAACAAACACATAGACAAATGGTACAGAATGAAAGACATAGGGACAAACCCACATAAAGTTATCTCATTCTAGACAAAGGCACCAAAAACATTCATTGGAGAAAAATAACCTCTTCAACAAATGGTTCTGACAAAACTGGAAATACATATGTAGCAAAATAAAATTACACCCCTTTCTCTCACCCTGCACAAAATTTAACTAAAAGTGGATCAAGGATGTAGGTGCCGCAGTCTGGCTGGGCACAAATAACCGAGCCGCCACGAAGCACTTGTAGGTACAAAACAGCAACTCTTTATTGCCGAACTCCACCAGCACTCCACACACACTCCCCAGGAACACTCTCTTCTGGCAAAATGCCATGCGTCATCCAGACTCGGCTGTGGCCCTTAACATGTAGGCATTAGAACAGAGACTTTGATCTTTAGATAGAGCATTAATCTCCAGGATATATAAAGAACTAAAAGAACTTAACACCACAAAAACCAAATAACCCAATCAATAAGTGGGCTAAGGATCTGAACAGACATATCACAGAAGAAGAAATACAACTAATCAACAAATACATGATAAAAATGTTCAACATCCCTAGCAACTAGAGAAATGCAAATCAAAACAACACTGAGATTTAATCTCATTCCAGTTAGAATGCAATTATTAAATATACAAGCAACAATATATGTTGGTGAGAATGTGAGGAAAATGGTACAAACATACATTGCTGGTGGGGCTGCAAATTGTTGCAACCACTATGGAAACCAGTATTGAGATTCCTCAGACAACTTGGAATGCAAACACCATTTGACCAAGTTATCTCAGTCCTAGGTTTATACCCAAAGGACTTAAAACAGCTTATTACAGAAATGCAGCCACATCAATGTTTATAGCACCTCAATTTACAATAACGAAACTATGGAACCAATCTAGGTGCCCTTCCACGTGCCCTTCTATGAATGAATGGACAAAGAAAAAGTGGTACATATACACAATGCAATATTACTCAGCCTTAAAGAAGAAAGAAATGATGGCATTGGCAGGTAAATGGATGGAGCTGGCGAATATCATGCTATGTGAAATCAGCCAATTACAAAGAACCAAAAGCCAAATATTCTTTATGCTAATTCATAATTAGGGGGGTCCTAGGGAAGAATGGAAGTAATGTGGTTTATACTGAGGGGAATGAGGGGAGGGTTGAGTGTTTGGGGCTAGGAAGGACAGTGGAATGATTCAGACATCGGTACCCTATGTTAATATATGATTACACAACCAGTGTAATTCTACATCATCTGCAACCATCATTCTTCTGATTTATGTGTGATATGTCAAAATTCATCCTACTGTCTTGTATAACTAATTTGACAAAAAAATTATTTTTCACAACCAGGCTATTTATTTGATAAGATTAAGGGCCACGTAGATGATTGTTATTTAGGAGCGGTTCAGCACAGAAATAGTGACAGCTCTAACATCACAGAGCTGGCCAGGATGCTACCATTAAGATGAAAGGTCAGATGATATTCTTCTACAAATATTCCAAGTTTAAAATGTATTTGTGAAAAATGCATCAATATAATATGCTTGGGTCAGATAAAAGATAGTGAACATGAACTTTGGAAATGATCCAAAGACACCTGCTTTCTGCAAATGCTTCTACCATTTGCTTGGTGAGAAGTATATACTCTTTAGGAAAGATAAATTTTATAAAGGATGGATGGATTTAGAACAAAGATTACATATCTAACAGATTACAGCAAATTCAGAGCAACTGTTGTTTATTCAATAGAGCTTATTGATGTTCTCATTTAATTGAAAAGCTCAGGGTGAATCCATGGTCTTATTTCCTGGTAACTCCTCCTGGGCACTTATCATACTAAATAGCATGTCTGTGAAGATGGGATCATGATCAGTGAGTCATTAATCATGGTGGCTTTGCTAAAATATTCTGTCATCAAAATGAGCCTGGTCCAGGGCTTCTTATCTCACCTACCTAAGAAATGAGATTATTTACAGATCAGATGGTGGTGGCATGGACCAGATTCTATCCAGTAGACATCCCAGTATGTGAAGAAAGGCTTTGGGGCTGTCTTTTATTCTCAACATAGCTATCTCATTCCAAGTAGGATTCCAAGTAGGATCAGAGCATTTAAAGAAAGAAACTGGACCATTGGAAAGGCACTGATTGTGACTATCTCTCTCTCTCTCTCTCTCTCTCTCTCTCTCTCTCTCTCTCTCACACACACACACACACACACACACACACACACACACACACTCACATTAAATAACAACATGTATCTTAAGACTGAATACTTGTACCTGAAAGAAGAAAACCTTATACATGGAGGTGTGCCATAGTCTTCATTGTGGGAAGAGCATGAAAAAACTATATAAGGAACTAGACTATCTCCAGGTCCCTTCAGTTTCCAGGAGATGTTAGAATGCTGAAATCCAAACATTCCTCTCAGTCCAGAAAACTTCTCCAAGTCATCTGATTAGATTTATTTTTATAGATAAAGGTACTGCACATCACAACTTATTTCCATTCATCTTTTCTTCTAATTTCACAAGAAGCATTCACAAAAGTTGATTTATTGCACAACCATGGATTATTGTGGGCAAAAACAGTCACACCTCCTAATCCCTTCCCAGGCTCCAGGCACATGCAACTTTTGTTTTCCTAAAGGAAAGGGAAAGTCTGGGCTTCGCTTCATCAGTCTTGTCTTCTCAAGCCCAGGGGACAAAAGCAGAGCAGTTTAACCCAGATAGATAGGGGGCCTTATGTAAAGAGGTAGACTCCTGAAAGTGTAGGCTTATGAGTCTCTCCTCTGGGAAGGAATGGCACTTGAAGAATCCACATGGGAATTGAGGAGAATATTACAACTGTATCTAGTGGAGGATCTATTTGTCAGTATCTCCCATGGAGCATCCCAAACCCTTAAATATCTTCATGGAAAATGCTGAAATCACAAAAGGTTGTGAGGCTTGGAAATAGTTGGGCTGTAACCTCTCCAGGCCTGTTTCTTCACCCATCACACCTCAGGTTGGGCTACATCAATAGTTCCCAACATATGGTCATAGAAACTGAAGCATCAGCTTCACACATTCTTAGGCACCATCCAGATCTCCTGAGCCAGGAATTCTATGAGTGGTTCTGCCACTGTGTGTGGAAAGGTAGAATCCAGGCATTCAGGTTACTTCTATTCTCTTTACTCCATTTAAAGAGAAAATATATGTGTAGAAATTATTTTTTTTAAGATTTTCCCATTTATGGGAATACATTATTCTTATACGTCGTCGTCATCATCATCATCATCATCATCATCATCATTATGTGTCCTATGGATTTCAATGTCATCTGTCAAAATATTTCATTTTTCAAACCTAATTTTATTTGTTTGTTTTATTAGGATATTATCTGTTTGATTAGTTTCATTTTAGGTCTGTCAATTTTGTTTATCATTACAGAGGACTAATTATTTGGTTTATTGATTCTTTGATTAATTTACACTATATTTAAAATTTTCTGCTCTGATCTTTCTTGTTTTTTTCCCTTCTCCCAATTCTGAGTTTTCTTTGTTCTTGTTTTTTTCTAAAATCTTGAGATATATCATTAGTTATTTATTTGGGATTTCTCAGTTTTTTTTGCTGTAAGCACTCATAACTATAAACTCTTGTTTTATAAGATCTTTCTAAATGATCCTCAGGTTTCAGTAATTTCTACTTCCATTTCATTTCAGGAATTTTAAATTTTCCCCAGTGATTTCTACATTTATCTTGTGCTTGTTCAAAATGTATTTGTCAACAACTATGGTTTATATTATTTCTTTAGTGTACACTATTTATTACTAATTTTGCTCCATTATGGTCTGATAAGATGTGAAAGATTACTTGCATTGGTTAACACTTGCTTTATGAGCTGAAATGTATTCTATTTTGAGAACATTTTGGAGGCACTTAACAGAATTTGTATCTGTAGCTTTTTTATTTGTTCTAAGTAATTATCTGTTGCTTTTTTATGGAATATTCTGTAGATGGTCTGTTAATTGAAGTTTATCTGTTGTTCTCATCCTCATCTGGATAGTGGGAATACTCATATCACTCAATATTTATTGTATTTGTGCCTCTCTCTTTGTTTATGTTCTATAGTTTTTGTTTTATAAAATTGGGAGCTCTGATGTTTGGAGCATATGCTTTTACAATTATTTCAACTTCCTACTTGATTGTTACCTTAATCAATATGTTATAAACTTCTTAGCCTTTTCTGACTAATTTTGGCTTTTAAGTCTCTTTTCTTCAGATATTAGTATAGCTATTTTGCTTTTTTTCTGATTCTCTGTGATTAGAATATTGCTCTCTACCTTTGGATTTTTAGTCTGTGTAATTCTTTGTTGGCAGAGTGAGTTTCTTTCAGAAAGCAGTTTGATCTTGTTTCTTTTTTTATCCAATTAGATAGAATTTTAACTGAAGCATTCAGACCACATATATTTGAAGTTATTATTTAAGAATAAGTGTCTGTTTCTATCATTTTGTTGTTTCTTCTCGGTTTGAGTAATCTATATTTACTTTTTCTTCCTTACTTATTTTAGAGATCTGATAATTTACTGAAATAATTGTGATTAGTTCTTTCAAAATTCTCATTTACTTAACTGGTTTTATAATGGGAATAACTATTTGCAATTCTCTTATGGTCATGTTTACCTCGCTTTCCTGTCTAACTATAATATCTATTTGAATATGTTCAGTAATGCTGGTTTAGTGGTCACAAATTGTTTTGCTTAACTTCTCTTGAAAAGTTTTCATATCTTCTATTCTGAACATCATTTTCTTGGTATTCTTTCATGGAAATAAGTTTCTTTCAGGAGTTCAAATATATCATCACATGCACTCCTGGCAAGTAAAGTTTCTGATTGAAAATCTGCCATCATTCTGATGAGTTATTTTATGTTTTTCTTAGTGTGTTACAGTTATACATAAAGTTGAGGTTAATTTTGACATATTAAGTTAACATAATTTGTTCTGTTTCAGTCTCCTGTACTTACTATTTCCCTCTCCTCTTGCCACCTCATAATCCTATTCTTCTAAACATCTGATATCTCTTCAGTTTATTTGTTGTTATCTTAATTGGTACATTAGAGTTATATACATAGTTGAGCTGAGCACACTGGCACAGATCTGTAATCCCAGCATCTCTGGAGACTGAGACAGGAGAACCACAATTTTGAGGTTAACCTCAGCAATATAGTGAGGACCTAAGCAGCATAGTGAGACACTGTCTCAAAAAAAAAAAAAAAAAAAAAGAAAAAAAAATATATATTTTCTTCCACATTCCCAAGCCACCTTCATAAATTCTCTTCTTCTCACTTTTATTTTCATGAGATCCCTTTTTAAATTTTCTCTCCGACTTCTACATATGAGAAAGTGGAAGATTATGAGTCATAATCTTAGTTCTATCCCTGTCTTTTGAGGAATCTACATCCTGCTTTCCAAAGTGGTTGTACTGATTTGCAGTCCCACAAACAATACATTAATGTTAATTTTCCCTCACACCCTTGCCAGCAATTATTGTTTATTTGTTTACAAAATGATTGCCATTCTTTCGGGATTTAGATGAAATCTCTATAGAGTTTGATTTGAACTTTCTAGCCTTCAAAGGATGTCAAACATTTTTTATATAGATTTGTTGGTCACATATATTTCTTTTCTTTTTTTATTTGTACTTTTTAGATACACACCACAGTAAAGTATACATTACTTCTATTGAGAAATGTCTATTTTGATCATTTTCCCATTTATTGTCTGTTATGTATTTTTTGGTATTAAGTTTTTTGTATTTTTCATATATTCTGAATATTAATACCCTGTCTGAATGTAGATGGCCAAGAATTTCTACCATTATGTACACTCTGTCTTCACACTCTTAAATATTTCCTTTATTTTTCATGTACTCTTCTATTTGAAGCCTTCCCATGTATTGATTCTTGATTTTATTTCTTGCACTTTAAGAGTCTTTTTAAGAAAGTCAAGGCAGAGGTTGTAGCTTAGTGGTAGAGTGCTTGCCTAGCACATGTGAGGCACTGGGTTCAAGTTTTAGCACCACATAAAAATAAATAAATAAATAAAGGTATTGTGTTCATCTACATCTAAAACTATTTTTTAAAAAGGAAGTCAGTGCCTTCACTAATAATGTTGGAATGTTGAGTCGATTTTTTTCCCTCTAGCAGGTTCATTGTTTCTAGTGTAATTCCTGGGTCTTTAAATTTTACTTTGCTCTTCTCTTTCATGTTTTAATATTCTTTTTTAGTTATTTACATTTGAATGTTTAAACATAAGATAATTTGGAGAGTATTTTTTATCTAGTTATGTCTATTTGGGGTAACAAATGCCTCTTGTACATGAATTTCCATGTTTTCCAAAGATTTGTGAGATATTTTACTACTAATTTAATAGGTGACACTAAACTGTATCTCAGGTCCTTTGTCTAATTCTATAACTTGTAAGTTTGCTGATGTGCAGATCTTGTGTGTTCTATACATTTTCTTATTTCTTTTTCTTTATTATTACCTAAATGTGATAATTAACATATCAAAATATGATGTTCTTCCTTCTCATGGTCTAGATGAGGAGACATTAAACTGAATTTTTATTTGACTTACTAAAATTTTTTTTCCTTAAGAGTCTGGTTTTTTTTGTAGAATCTTTGAGACTTTATTAAATGGCTGTTTCATATATTACAATTTTCCTTAATTTATTCAGCTATTCATTTCAATACTTCTTTTTTAAATTCACTGATCATTCTAAAAGTTAATCTTTTGAAATATTTGTCTTCCATTTTATCCACTTTGATATTTCTAGACTCAATTTCTAGACAGTTTTGATGTTAAAGGAGTCATGTTGGCTTTTTTCGTATGTCTTATATTTCTATACTGAGATAGGTTTATGTTATGTTTCTATGTTACATTTGTTGGAATGCAATTTTCTTCAACTTTTTTGTGAAGACTCTTTTGTGTGTGTATGTGTGTGTGTGTGTGTGTGTGTGCGCGCGCGCACGCGTGTTTGAATGTGTGCATCTGTACTGGGGATTAAGTTCAGGGGCACTCAAACACTGAGCCTCATCTGCAGCCCTATGTTGTATTTTATTTACAGACAGGATGTCACTGAGTTGCTGAGCACCCTGACATTGCTGAGGCTGGCTTTGAACTCATGGTCCTCCTGCATCAGCCTCCTGAGCCACTGGGAATATAGACATGTGCCGCCATGCCTGTATTACTGAAAGCCTTTTATTGAGCTATCTTCTCTTAATGAAGTGTCCAGGGCTATGAGTTTGTGTGTAGAGTTTAATTCTAAATGGATTGAATACAATTTTTTGTCTTCTTTGGTTGTGATTAGTGGATTTTGACATTGTTCATGGTATTTGGAAACCTAATTCACCCACTTGCTATTAGTATGTGAATCCTATGGAATTTCAAGCAGGCATGATGTTAGCTTCATATATGGGATGCATTCTCTGTGTCTACTCACCCAGTCTTGTCAGAAATATTCATTCTGAAAGGTTAAGAAACATAATGAGTCTTAGGTTACTTGTAGATGTGGATTCTATGTCAGTTGTGTTGCTCTGCTGTTGCTCTCTGGTGTGAATAATTAGCATTCCTATTTGGGGATGAGTTGATTTCTTGAGGTTTTATAGTTACCCTATTCTTTTCTTAACATTAAAATTTTTGCCAAGGTTTAAGCAGGATTTTATTGTGGCTATATTAATTTGCATTTTCTCACAGCTATAATAGATTTAGCTCAGCTGCAAAACACCAACTTAATGTGCTGAAAGCTTCATTTATTAATCCCAGCAACACAAACAAAGAAAAAAAAAACCAGCCTTGATGTGGCTGTGTCCCTGTAGTATGCTGTTTTTAAGTACTTTGGGTATAGACCGAGGAGAGGGATAGCTGGGTCAAATGGTGGTTCCATTCAATGTTTATAGCAGCAAAATTCACAGTAACTAAACTGTGGAACTAACCTAGATGCCCTTCAAGAGATGAATGGACTAAAAAATGTGGCAAATATACACAATGGAATATTACATAGCAATAAAGGAGAATAAAATCATAGCATTTACAGGTAAATGAATGTAATTAGAGAAGATAAATTTAAGTGAAGTTAGCCAATCCCAGAAAACCAAATGCTGAATATTTTTTATGATATAAGGAGGATAATTCACAGTGGGGTAGGGAAAGGGAGCATGGAGGAATAGATGAACTCTAGATAGGGCAGATGGGTGGGAGGGGAAGGGAGGGGGGCGTTGGGTTAGAAATGATGGTGGAATGTGATGGACATTATTATCTAAAGTACATATATGAAGACACAAATTGCTGTGAATATACTTTGTATACAACCAGAGATAAGAAAAATAGTGCTCTATATGTGTAATAAGAATTGTAATACATTCTGCTGTCACATATAAATTAAAAAAAACTAATGAAAAAAGAAAAAAACAGCATTAGCAAACTGACAAATTAAAAAAAACTAGTATGTAAATAATCAATTAAAATCAAATACCACCATGACACCAAAACCAATAGAAAAGAGGTAGTTAAAAAATAATATAAAAAGAACCAAAATGTTAAAAAGTTATTTATTAATTAAGATAAGAATCTGAGAAAATAAAAATAGATGTTAAAAATAAAACTAAACAACATAGGGAAAATAGGAAAAAAAATATGTGAAAATTGGGGGGGGGTGGCACATACAAAAGAAGAAAAGAGAGAGAAAGAGAAAAAAAAGAAAGATGGAGTCAAAAGAAAAAAATGATTCATGATGTTAAAAGAGAAAAAAAAGAAAGAAAGAAAATAATACTAAACATTAAAGGGAGAAGGAAAGAAAGAGAATGGATATGTAAACTAAGCATAAATATAAAAAATGTTCTTAATATTAAAGTTTGCTGTCCTTTCGAGCAAGGAGATTGCTTTTGTGAGGAAAAGTGTTGTTCTCCTTCTATTCAGGAAATCATCATTTTTGGCTTTGCACCTTAGGAAGAGAGGGTAGGTTGTGGTTATTCACCCTTCTGTTTTTGTACTGCTCTCCTGTCAAGCAGATTGTGTGTTTTCTAGGTGGAGACAGATGTAATACATATCTCTTAACTCACTGGGTAGAATGCAATTTTTTTTTTCCTAATAGTGTTTTGCTCTTATTTTATTTTCTTTGCATCTCCTAGGGCAGATCTCATGCCTGTCATTGTAGCTCACTCCAGGGGTGGGGAAATTGTGTGGGACTGCAACCATCAGCACTGAAAGGAAGTAGCTGTGAATTCCAAATATAACCCACTCCTCTTTGCTCTGATGTTTTGAATTTGAAACTTAGTGACTACACATGGTAATTACATGTAGAGGCTTATTCTCATAGACATTTCTCCAGTAGACCCTCCTAAGAAGAAAGAAACCTTTGTTTCAGTTAGTGATATAGATCATCTTCCCATTGCAAAAGAATTCAGGTGTTTTGATTCAGACAATTTCTCCCATAGAAAAACTAGCTATCAAGGCCAACACCTGTTGGATCAGTGTATGGTATTTGCTGCTGGTTCCTGAAGACAGGAAAATTTAGAGATCCTTTATTCCCAAAGGAGATAGCCCAGATAAAACCTTCTCAAAGTGGCCCCCTAATACTGCACTATGATTATGTTGGGAAGTATTACTTCACTAGTTCTTATACACTATGCAAATTCCAGGTCTGTTTCAATTGTAATTTATCCATGGTACTGAGACCTGCCCTAGTTCTGTTTTCTGGGTCTCTCCATCTTTAATTTTTCATTTCTACCCTTGCTTTCTGCCATGAAACTGGGAATTTGGTACAGAGTCACTTCTTCTCAGTCTCTGCTCCATTTTCCAAAGTTCTTTGTTTTTTCAAGTCTATTCATATCTAAATTTAAGTGGCTTCACAGAGCTACCCACATCAAGTAGTAGCTTCACTTCAGTTGTTTTGATTCAATCCCCTTGAAAAGCTAGTGACCAGTGGGTATATCTAATCTACCATCTCATTTTTTAATCTCTTGACTATTTGTTATTCAAAAGTTTTAAATGTTGATGATGATTTTATTTATTTTTCCTTTGTTGCTTGTGCTTTTGGTGTCACATTCAGGAAAATTTTAGAAAATCCAATGCCATAAAGATTTTTTGACTTTTTTGAAAAAAAATTTAATTGGCTCTTATTTTATGTCTTTTGATTAATTTAGCTAATATTTGTATTTGACTTAAGAGTCCAACATCATTTTTATGTTGATATCCAGTTTTCTTAATACAAATTCTTGAGATTCTATCTTATATTGAGTGATCTTGACATCCTTGATAAAAGTCTTTTAACTACATACTTGAAGTTGTATTTGTGAGTTATCTATTTTATTGCATTTGTTAGTATGTGTATCTTTATGTCATAATTTCAAAATCATAATCCCTATAGATTTTTTTCTTGTAAAATCAGGAAATAAGAATCCTTCTAATTTATTTTATATTAAGGTTTGTTTGGTTATTCACAGTGTCTTGAAATTTTATATAAATATCATGATGGGTATTGTTTTTTTGTTCAAGAATGTCTTTGGAATTTTGTTTGGGATAACATTGATTCTCTACTTTCATTTGGGTGCATTTCCATTTATGTCCTTTTTAATTATTTCCTCAAAATTTTGTAATTGTCATTTCAGAATTATTTTACTACATTATTTAAATGTAATTCTAATTATTTCATTTTCTTAGCTATTATGAATTAAGTTTTTAAAAATTATTTTTAGCAAAATAATTATGGGTGTATAAAATGCTACTGATTTTTGTATGTTGATTTTATATCCTGAAACTTTAATTCATTTATCAATTCTAGTAATCTTAAGGATTTCTATGTGTATAATCATAATCTACAAAAGAAGATAATTTGACTTCTTCTCTTTCTATATGTATTTTATTCCTTTCTTTTGCTTAGTTACTCTGGATAAGTATTCCATTATTATGTTTATTAAAAGTATTGAGAATGGACATTTGGCTGTATTCTACATCTTATGCAGAAAGATTTTGGCTTTTCCCCATGAATGATGATGGTGGCTATTATATATAGACTTCATTACTATATATAACTATGAAGAGATAATGAATTTTATCAAATTCCTTTTCTGAATCTATTGAGGCAATCATATAATTTTTGTAATTTATTTTGTTGATATGTTATATTACATTTATTGATATGTATATGTTGAACCATTTTTTTTATTCCTTGGCTAAATTCCAATGGATCAAGTTGAGTTATCTTTTTAATGTGCTCTTAGATTTGGTTTGTTAGTGTTTTGCTGAGAATTTTTGCATACATGTTCATTAGAGATACTAGCCTATAGTTTTCTTTTTTACACTTTTCTTTCTGTTTTGCTTTTTGTGTTCTTATCAAATTCAGTATCAGTATAATGCTTGTCTCACAAAAAGAATTTGGAAATATGAGTACTTCTTTACATTTTGGCAGAATTCAACTGTGATGCCATCTGGAACTGGACCTTTATTAATTGGAAGATTTAATTACAGATTCAATCTATTATTTATTACTTGTGTGTTAGATATTTTCTATGCCTTCATGTTTCAGCTTTGACAGACCAAATGTGTGTGTCCAGAAACTTATCTTTTTCTAGATTTTCCTTTTACTAATATTTTTATCACTTCTTTTCAGTTATACATAACATTAGGATTTATTTTGACATTATTAGAGAATAATGAAATTAAATTTGTTCTAATCCAGTCCCCAATACATCTTCTTTTCCATGCCTCTTCCCTCCTCCTGTTCCCTTCACTCTATTCTACTGATCATTCTGTTATTTACTTATACTTTTTTTTTTTTAGTGTCTTATGAATATACATAATGGTGGGATTCACTGTGGTATATTAATGTAAGTACATCAGAGACTTAAAACAGATTCTAATTTCTTGGCATATCATTTTTTCATAATATTATATAATGATTTTTCTTTTATGGCATCATTTGAATTATTTTTTTAGTTTTTAAGTTTATTTTTTTCTTCTATCTTTTATTCTTGGTTATTTAGGCTAAAGATTTATTAAATTTTCCATCATTTCATAGTAACATTTTAAATCTAATTGCTATTATTATTTAATCTGTTTTTTATTAATATTTTTTCTCTTTTATTCTGCTTTTTTATTATTCTCTTTCCATTTTCAGGCTCTTGAGATGTATTACTAAAATATTTATTTATTTATTTCAAAGAAGAACTAATACCAATGCTCCTCAAATTATTTCATAAAATAGAAAAAGACAGAACACTTTCAAACTCATTCTATGAGGCCAATATCACCCTGATTCCAAAACCAGGCAAAGACAGATCAAAGAAAGTAAATTTTATACCAATATCTTTAATAAAAATAGATGTAAATATTCTCAATAAAATCATAGCAAATTAAATACAAAACATACCAAAATATAGTGTACCACAATCAAGTAGGGTTTATGCAGGGATGCAAGGTTAGTTCAACATAAAGAAATCAATAAATGTTATTCATCACATCAACAGACTTAAAGATAAGAATCATATGAACATCTCAATAGATCAAAAAAAAAAGCATTCAACAAAATACAGCACACTTTCATGTTCAAAACACTAGAAAAACTAGGGATAACAGGTAAGTATCTCAAAAAAAAAAAAAAAGCTATCTATTCTAAGCTCCAGACCAACATTATTCTAAATGGAGAAAAGCTTTCTCTATATAAATGGGAAGAACACAAGAGGATACCCTCTTTCACAACTACTATTTAATAGTTCTTAAAACACTAGCCAGAGCAATCAGACAGATCAAAGAAATTAAAGGGATATGTATAGGAAAAGAACTCAAATTATCACTATTTGTTGACTATAGGATTATATAGCTGGAAGATCCAAAAAATTCCACCAGAAATCTCTACAACTAATAAATGTATTCAGCAAGGTAGCAGGATATAAAATCAACACCTATAAATCCAATACATTTCTGTACAGCAGTGACAATTTCTCTGAAAGAGAATTGAGGAAAACTATGTTATTTATAATAGCCCCCCAAAATACTTGGGAATCAACTTAACAAAAGAGGTGAAATACCTCTACAATGAAAACTACAGAATCCTAAAGAAAGAAATTAAAGAAGACCATAGAAGATGGAAATATCTGCTTTGTTCTTTTATTGGCACAATTAATATTATCAAAATGACCATACTATTAAAAGCACTATACAGATTTAATGCTATTCCAATCAAAATCTCAATGGCATTCCTCATAGAAATAGAAAAAGCAGTCATGAAATTTATCTGGAAAAATAAGAGACCCAGAATAGCTAAAGCAATCCTTTGCAAGAAGAGTGAAGCAGGTGGCATTGCTATATTAGACTTTGAACTCTATTACATAGCAATAGTAAAAAAAAAAAAATACATGGTATTGGCACCAAAATAGACTTGTAGACAAATAGTATAGAACAGAGGACACAAAGACAAACCCACATAAATACAGTTAACTTATATTAGACAAAGTGGCCCAAAACATATATAGGAGAAAGGAAAACCTCTTCAATAAATGATGCTGGGAAAACTGGAAATCCATGTACAGCAAAATGTAATTAAGCCTCTATCTCTCATTGTGCACAAAACTCAACTCAAAGTGGATCAAGGATTCGGGAATTAAACCAAAAACCCTTTGCCTTATAGAAGAAATAGTAGGCCCAAATCTCCATCATGTCAGATTAGGCCCCAACTTCCTTAATAATACTCCTATATTCAAAGAAATAAAATCAAGAATCAATAAATGGGATGAATTCAAACTATAAAGCTTTTATCAACAAAAGAAACAATCAGTGAAGTGAATAAAAAGCCTACATTTTGTAACCAAATTTTTACCACACACATATCATGAGCACTAATCTCTAGGATATATAAAACCCCAAAAAAACAATATACCAAAAAAACAAATAACCCAATCAATAAATGGGCCAAGGAACTGAAGAGACACTTCTCAGAAGATGATATACAATAAATAAACAAATATATAAGAAAATGTTCAACATCTCTAGCAATTAGAGAAATGTAAATTAAAGCAACTCTAAAATTTCATCTCACTCCAGTAAGAAAGGCAGTTATTAAGAATACAAACAAGGGCTGGGGTTGTGTGTTAAAGTGCTCACCTTGCATGTGTGAAGCCCTGGGTTCAATCCTCAGCACCAAATAAAAATGAATAAATAAAGGCATCCTATTCATCTACAATTAGAAAAATATTTTTAAAAAAGAATACAAACAACAATAAGTGTTGGCAAGGATGTGAGGAAAAGGGTACACTCATCACTCATGCCTTGCTCGTGGGACTGAAAATTGGCATAACCAATATGGAAAGCAGGATGGAGGTTCTTTGGAAAACTTGGAATGGAACCGCCATTTGACTCAGCTATTCCACTCTTTGGTCTATTCTCAAAGGACTTAAAAACAACATAATGTCATACTATAGTAACACTGTCACATCAATGTTTATAGGAGCATAATTCACAATAGCTATATTGTGGAACCAACCTAGATGTCCTTCAGTAGATGAAAGGATAAAGAAACTGTGGCATATATACCAAAGGAAATATTACTCAGTATTCAAAGAGAATAAAATCATGGCATTTGAAGGTAAATGGATGGAGTTGGAGAATATTATGCTAAGTGAAGTTAGCCAATTCCCCCAAACCAAATTCCGAATATTTTCTTTGGTATGAGAATGCTTATACATAATGGGGATGGAGAAGATCATGGGAGGAAAGGAGGAACTTTAGATAGGCAAAGAGGAAGCAGGGAAAGGGCAGGGGTAGGAGAGAAGGAGATATGGTGGAATGAGAAGGACATCATTACCCCAAATACATGTATGAAGACTCAAATATGTTTGACTCTACTTTGTGTACAATCACAGACATGAAAAGTTGTGCTCTATATGTGTACTATGAATTAAAATGCATTCTGCTCTCACATATAATAAATTAAAATAAATAAATAAATAAAAGAGTTATAAAGAATAGTGGATCCAGATGGATTCAAGATCATGTACAGAGGAAGAGTAAATTGGCCCTACTTTGTGCCCTGCAGTGTGGGCATGACCAGCAGAAAAAAACATTCATGACATTGTTCAGGAAGGCAATTACATTGGAGAAAATTGCATGCAATTTGTTTTCTTGACTTCCATTATGTGGCTTGAATGAACATCAGAGACAGGGTTTAGTCAGCTTTATCACCACTGAAACTAAAGAACCTGACCAGAACAATTGTAGAGAGGGAAAAGTTTATTTTAGTGCTCACAGTTTTAAAGGTCTTAGTACATAGAAGGCCATCTCCATTCCTTGGGGCTCTAGGTTAGGCAGTACATTATGGCAGAAGAGTGTGGCAGAGGGAAGCAACTCACATGGTGATCAGAAAGCAGAGAGAGAGAGGTCTCCAATTCACAGATTCAAATATACACCCCAAAGCCAAGCCCCAATTTCCACCTTATCCAGCCACACCCTACCACTTCAGTTACCCCTCAACTGATTTAATCCTCTCATTAGGGAATTAATTCACTGATTGGTTGATATGCTCAAAACCCAATCATTTCTCCTTTGATCCTCCTTTCACTTTCTCACACATGAGTTTGGGGGGGAACAACTCACATATAAACCATAAGAAAAGGTTGGGATAACTTGATCATGTTGGCATGACTGCATGTATTGGAGACTGAAAATTCATATTTGAGTGTTGGGCATGGAAGAGGAAACCTGCCATACACAATCCACCCAGAGTGGTTTGTCACTCCATCCTATAGGTAGAAATCTTGGGAAATGCTGGAAACCCAGACACCCAGCCAAGTTCAATGTCTATTCAACTTTATAGGTACAAGAGTTTAAGAAATCTGCAGTACATACTCAAAAAAAGTTCTAAGTTTTATTTAGACCTCACCCACAGTAGCCAGAATATCTCAAATAGATCTCTGCACCACTTCTAACCAGAAAGAGCCATGATTCAGATTTTATATAAAAAAATCCCAATAGAAGGCACTTCCAATCCTAGCTGCCCTGTACTGGGGAACACAGAAGCTAAGAGACTTTTCAGTGGTCTAATTTACAATTTAATCAAGCAGAAATAGTGATAAATTTCACAAAAGTAGGTTGAGTTTAAATTCACCAAGCCATGACTTAATGTAAGAGGTGCATAGCCCAAGAATTACAGGAAAAAAGGAAGTTCTGCAATGGGATGTAAATATTCAAGTTCAGCTACTTAAATGGAAAAATTTAAGCATTTGTAATTAATAATTTTTCTTTATTTTTTCTTTTTCATTATTAAATAATTTAGTTATTTTATGGTTATTTTCTTATTTGACAATTCCTTTTTATTTTATTATACTATCCCTGTTTTTCTGAGAAATAGTAACTCTTTTGTTGTTTTGGGGGGGTTGTGTTTAATTTTATTTTTTATTTTTTTTTTAGTTTTGGTGTTTGACATTGGTGATCTTGCTGCTGTTCTGTACTTGTTTGCTTATTGAATTATTCTTATGTTCCTCACTTTAACCTATTATAGCAAAAAAATCTTGATCTCTCTTTTCTATTTCTTCACTTTCTCTCTCCATACCTGAACTTGCTTCCACTTTTTCTCCTTTTACCTTTTGAAATTTCCAACCTTCCTTTTGCGTTTTTTTTAATTATTTATATCTCAACATTCTTTTAATCAATGAAGTTTATCCCTTTGGGAAGTGGAATAAGGCAGTCCAGGAGAAGCCACAAGATTATAGCAGCTCCTAGAGAGAATCAAATCAGCAATTCAGCTGTGCAAATTGAGTCTGGAAAACTGAGAAGAACCAAGAACTCTTATTTGGAACAACAATCTGAGCTCTGATATTAGGAATCTGGCAGACAGTGAGGAGGGAACTGAGGTCAGTTAAATTCATTTCAAATTCTCTTCCAAGCCTAGAAAGGGTTAGAGGATAGGCTGATGCATGCTATTCAACCTAATACATGGTCTGGCACTCCCAGAAAGAGGGAACATCAGAGATTTCCTGGCAACAAGAAACAAAAACCCTGTAGCAAAACTCTGCCTTTAGATTCTCCTAACAAGTTTGACAACTTTTAGTCAAAGCTACAATAAGGAACTGCACAACAACTGAAACCCATAAAAGAAAATATTCTACATCAAAAACCTGACCAAGGAGCTGGGGCTGTAGCTCAGTGGCAGAGCATTTGCTTACCACGTGTGAGGCACTGGGTTTGATCCTTAGCACCACATAAAAAATAATCAAATAAAATAAAGGTATGCTGTCTATCTTCAACTAATTTTTTAAAATAATTTGATCAAAAATGATAAATTAATGAGTTACTAAAAATAATGTTAATAAGATTTTTTTTAAAAAATAAAGTTTTATTAGTATATTACATTTTTTGAAATTGCTATAATAACTTGAGACTAATATCTCCTTTCAATATAGTATTAGATACTGGACACAGTAAAAATTTCAATATAGTTAAAATACTGAAATTGACATTTATCAAATCCAGGACACAGAGTAAAGAGGAAAATCTCAGAAAAAAATCTCATATATAAAAGTAAAATTGGGAATCATTCCAGAACATGGGTAGAAATACTAAAAATATTAAAAAGCCACCCTAAGTAGCTCATAATACTACTGATCCTATGGAAAACACAGTACAGAAAATTTCTAAAAATACTTAGAAAGTTGATTATTAAAATGCTAAATGAAATAAAAGTATCTAACAAATCAACTAAGAGATAATATGCAGGAAATGAAATAGCATTTCAACAATAGAGATCCTGAAAATGGACAAAGCCAAAATCCTGGAAATGAAATAATTAAGAAATCCAATTAGGGTCAGGTAAACTGGTGCACACCTCTAACCCCAGGGGCTCAGGATGCTAAGGCAGAGTAATCATGAGTTTAAAGCCAGCCCCAGCAAAAGCGAGGCACTAAGCAACTCAGTGAGACCCTGTCTCTAAATAAAATAAAAAATAGGGCTGAGGATGTGGCTCAGTGGTCAAGTGCCCCTGAGTTCAATCCCCAGTTCCTGCCCCCCACAAAGAAATACCATTAAAAATTAAGTTGAATGTACTATCAAAAAAACTAGAGTACTTGATGATGGGTTTTCAATCATCAAAGACAAATGGTATAACCATGAAAATAGAATCAACAATAAAGAAAAGATGTTAAAAATAGGACCAGAATATTCAAGAGATATGGGGTAACATCAAGGGGTCAAATATAATAATCATACCATACATGAAGGAACTGAAGTACAAACTAAAGAAATGCCCAATATTTCCAATTAAATAATATCAGAAAAATTTCCAGACCTTAGGAATGAGATAGAATAAAAGGAGTCCTTAGAGCTCCATATAGACAAAATCAAAAAAGATCCTCTCCAAGACATATTGTAATTAAAATGACTAAGACAAAGTATAAGTATAGAATTGTAAAAGCTATAAGAGAAAAATGGCAATTCACATTTAGACATAAACCAGTTAGAATTTTTATTGATTTAGGAATTAGAAAATGCTGTAATGAAGCTAGTCAGTGATTCCAAATCTCCCTACAATTCAGAAAGAAGACAGTGAAGAAACAGCTGATCTAACAGTTGGGTGACAAAATAAATGTTCTAATACCCAATATTAAAATGCCTGAGACCTGGAGAGACTTGAAGATTAGTTACAAGAGGGGAAAATAAGTGCAGAATCCCCTAAGCCAACACTCAGTCCAGGGTGGGGGAGGGGGAAGTACAACATAGAAAGAGAAAGGGGAAGCATAAAATCACATAAACTCACACCCTCAACAACACCTGCAAATAAAGACAGAAAAAATTAAAGCATGACGTGGACAGTAGTGTCTTTGAATCAGATCAAGCAGTTTAAAACCAAATTGTGTATAGAAAGTTATGGCGGGCTCCATAGCCATTTTGTGGAGCCTACAACTTACCAGTTATCCTTCAAATCATTATAGCATCTTTCAAATAACAACAGCACTTCCAAATAAGAACAAATTAAACCACAGGGAGTACATCTTCAGTGGAATTTCTTAATAATCCATCTTAAAAGAACTTTAGACAGATCACTAGTAGCCAAATGTTGTGAATACTCCTCCCTTTCCTCAGGAATAATGGAAGTGTTGTGAAACATACACACCATGGGAAGTGCAAACCTCACTCAGTGCTCTGCATAGCCTCCATGGGAGCCCAGGCAGAGACAGAACATATGCCCATCATTCACTGTTGCAGAAAGTGAGAGCTCAGATCCAAGCAGAAAGGTAATTTAGGCCCCAAGCTGAGGAAAGGAAGACATCAAGTTTGCTGCTGCCACTAATAGGGCTGAGGATGGTAGGGGGCAAGGTAGGAAGTGAACTGAGTCCCATGAAGCCCAGAGAGATTGTTCACCTGATCATGACCACAGTCTGAATGGGACCCATCAAAGAGGAAAGCTGTTTGAATCTCCAGTGGCATAGAAAGATGATCTCTGGATTAAGGCCAGGATGATAAGTTGCCTGAGCCCCAGGAAACTTAAAGGGTAGTTGTCTGAATTGTCATTATACCAAGTAGGATGTCAGTCAATGCAGGAAGTTGTGGGGGTCCATGGCAGCAAAGAGCATTGGCATCCACCTTGAGTCATGGGCACAGCTGGTAAGTGTCTGGGCACTGTTTGTACACTGACTGGATGCTTCCTCAGTCACAGTCAGCAGAGGGAACTACTGCTTGCAGTTCACAACATGACCCAGTGGAAGCTAGAACCCAGAGAAACCAGCAGAGTCTCTTTACTCTGTAATAAGGACAGTACCCAGTGAGCTGTGTCAGCCAGAGGAAACACTTCTGAACCACAGATTACCCATGGAGAATCCACAACCATAGCACCAATGCTTGCAGACAGCCACAAGGCTTTATGTCACCTTAAAAGGAATCCTATAGAAAGAAGTAGAACACAGTTACCCAAAGCAATCACAGAGACAGCCCAGAGGCCTGAATCCTGAACCCCTGCACAAAATAAAATAACCAACAGACACAACACTATACCCTCCAAGCTAAAACCTCAGGGCCTCTTGAGCTGACAAACTAAAACAGGTTGGTAGGAAGTCCATAGCAAATAGAGAAGTGGCCTTAGGGCATTGGTAAACTTTTCTAGTCTGTATCCCTATCTGGATATGGTACACCTTAGATTCTAGGCCAAGCAATTCTACCCAATTCACAGGCCAGAGCCACCCCTCCAGATTTGTAAGAGTGAGATGCAGACTGGGCAACTTCCATCAAAACCTCTTCTTTTTTTTATACATTTATTTTGTTTATTTATTCTTTTAATGTGGTGCTTAGAATAGAACCCAGTGCCCCACACATGATAGGCAAGTTTTCTAACACTAAGCTACAAACTCAGCACCAAAAACTCTTTTTTTTGTTGTTTGTTTGTTAGTTTCCAGATGGGATCCAAGTCTTCTAATATATCACCAGGCTCACCTCTCTCTTGCCTGTTCAAAAACTGGAATAAATTGAACCCCCAATTAAAGACAAAGTCTTTGATCTTCTTTTGCACTGAGTTCAGGCCTCAGTACCTATTAAGAGATGGAGAAAAATGGTCATCTGAGGGGACTCTAAATTATACTAATATTCAGAAATTAAATATTTTATGTGAGTGGGAGGGTAAATCAAGTGAATTTCCTTATCTTTTATCTGAAAATCGTCCAGTACTAGCAAAGGATTGCAAGCTTGACACTCATAGGAGGAGGCTGCTGCTCTAAACAGACACCAAATCCCCAGAACAGAAAAAAAACAACAACATATTGACAGAGGAAAGGAGAACTTTACCTGATAAACAGAAAATTCCCTCAGGCCCATTTGAATGAAATATAAGTTGTAGGACTTCTTTTCCTTTATATCCCAATTTAAAATGATTCGGGCCCAGTACTCCTTATTCAGGAAATACTTCATATATGATCCCAGAGTTGCTATGAAATCTGCTATTTAGTCCATATTTCCTCTCAGGGCAATGTTGGTTGGGAGGAGGATTTGGACGCCAAAAGGCACATTTCCCTTTTTCAGTAACTGAATTGAAATACATAAAAAGACCTAGAGAACTATATAAAACCAAAAATATGAATAAATGCCCCAATAAATAAATGGCCAAAGGAACTCAATAGACACTTCACAGAAGAAGACAGCCACAAGGTCCTGCATCATCTTAAAAGAACCTTGACCCAATCCATTCCAGCCATATGGAGGTATATATATATATAAATGTCTAACATTTATAGCAATTAGAGACATGCAAATTAAAACTACACTGAGGTTCCATCTTACTCCTGTCAGAATGACAATTATTAAGAATACAACTGACAATAAATTTCTGTGAGGATGTGGGTAAAAGGAACACTTATGCATTGCTGGTGGCACTGCAAATTTTTGCAGCAAATCTGGAAAACAGTATGGAAATTCTTTATAAAATTTGGAATGGAACCTCTATTTGACCCAGTTATCCCAGTCCTCAATTTATGCCCAAAGGACTTAAATTCAGCATACTACAGTGTACATCCATATAAATGTTTATAGCAATTCGATTCACAATAACCAACCTAAGTGTCCTTCAACAGATGAATGGATAAAGAAAATGTGATATATATAAAATAAAGCATGGAATATTGCTCAGTCATAAAGAAGAATGAATGACTGGGACTATCATGGTAAGTGAAATAAGTAAGTCCCAAAAACCAAAGGCCAAATATTCTTTCTGATATGTAGAGTTTAGCCCATAACAAGGGAGATTATGGAGGTAAAAAGTAGAAATTTATTGGATTAGATGAAGAGGAATGAAGGGAAGGGAAGGAAAGAGTAAGAGAACAGAAAATACAGTAGAATAAATTGAACATGACTTTCCTTTGCTTATATATTAACAGACAACAAAATCTACATTATGTACAACCAAAATAATGGGATCCTACTTGAAATGGATTGTACTCCAAGTATTTACAATATGTCAAAATATACTCTATTGTTATGTATATCTAAAAACAACAAATGAAAAATAAAATCCCAGAACAGTCATCAAATCTTTTAATTACAGTGAATTAAATTCAAACCTTCCAGCAGTTATCAAATCTTTAGTACTTAGCATGGAAAGATGTTATATAGCTTTTTAGTCAAACTTTAACAGTTTGGAAAAACAAAGGGTCTTAATGAAGGCTATCAAACAGGAGACAAATACTATATATCAGGGGGAAGGAAAGTAAATATGGCTGCCAAGATTTGTAATATCCCCATGGGGAATCAAGCAGTTGCCCTGACTGAACTAAACAGGGTTGCTGACAGAGATAAAGATGGATGGTATAGACATCAGTTTATATACTGTGTGCTAGAAGGATTGAGAAGGGCCCAAATTAAGCCTTTCAATTATGCCCAGCTGTTCACTGTATTTCAAGCAAAAAGGAGCCAACAGTAACCTTTCCACAGAGACTCCAGGAGGCCATTACCAAACATACTAATATTGAGCCAGGTTTACAGAATGAAAAATCATTCTTAAAGATAAATTCTTGACCCAATCCAATCCAGATATATGGAGTAAGCTTCAAAAACTGGATACAGAAAAAGACAAAACCTTGAACCAATTAGTCCAGTTGGCTGCAGTAGTCTTTTATAATAGGGACCTAGAAAAGGAGAAAAAGGAAGAGAGACATGGAGAATCGATGACATCCATGTGCACAAGTGCCAAGGGGTACTCCTCCACCTCCTTTTTGTTTTGGAAGAAAGAAGGCCATTTCAAAAAGGACTGTGCCCAGAGGTTTTGACCACCTATTGGATTGCCTTTCAGACATTGTCTTCTGTGTTAGGGAAACCAGTAGAAGATTAGATGTGCTCAGAACCTGAAAGGATCAAGGCCATCACCTACCAGTCACCAACAAGTCCCAGGGGGTTCTTTTTTGACTCCATGACTGAAGTGCAACTTCAGGAGGCACAGCTAACCTTGGTCATGAACAAGCACCAGATAAACTTCCTTCTTGAGAGAGAAGCTTGATTCTCAGTCCTGTCCCTCTCTCCAGGACCTCAATCACAAGATAAAGTAACCATTCAGGGTATAGCAGGCCAGCCCCTTGAGCAATATTTTACTAGATCTCTTGTTTGTTCCTGAGGTAATGTATGCTTCTGTCACTCATTTTGCATTATTCTAGATACCCAAAACCCTATCTTAGGAAGAGACCTATTATCTTAATTAAGGGCCAAGTTATTGTTACCACCTGAGGAATATAGCTACCCACCTTTAATAGAAACACAGGGGGATCCCACAATTTTGTCAGATTTCAATACAGTGGGAAGGTCACAAACTGCCACTCCTGTTGAAATTCATCTTAATAATCCTTCATACTTTCCTCACTAAAACCATGAGTCTAGGAAGGGACTGATACCTATTACATTGAGTTTGAAATGACAGGGTCTTTTGGTAGAGTATTCTAGCCCTTATTATACTTCTATATTTGGGTGTTCCACAGGGCTCCAATAAATGGAAATAAGTTCAGAACTTTATATAATCAATGAAACAGTATTTCCTTTGTACCCAGTGGTTTCAAATCCACATACTATCCTTACCTAAATTTCTAAAGGTCACTTCTTTTTTTTAATTGATTATATTTTTTAAAATACACAACAGCGGAAGGCATTACAATTTTTATTACACATATAGAGCACAATTTTTCATATCTTTGTATATAAAGTGTGTTCACGCCAATTCAGGTTTTATACATGTACTTTTTTTGCATTATAGTTCTTATTACACATATATACCACAATTTTTATATCTCTGTTTGTATATAAAGTAGGTTGACATCCAATTTGTGTCTTTATACATGTACTTTGGATAATGATGTCCATCACATTCCTCCATCCTTGCTAATTCCCTGCCTCCTGGCCTCCCCTCCCACCCTTCTTCCCTATCTATAATTCATCTATTCCTCCCATGCTCCCCCTCCCTACCCCACTATGAGTCAGCCTCCTTATATCAGAGAAAACATTTGGCATTTTTTTTGGGGGGGGATTGGCTAACTTCACTTAGCATTATCTTCTCCAACACCATCCGTTTACCTGCAAATGCCATGATTTTATTCTCTTTTATTGTTAAGTAAAATTCCATTGTGTATATATGCCACACTTTTTATCCATTCATCCACTGAAGGGCATCTAGATTGGCTCCACAGTTTAGCTATTGTGAATTGTGCTACTATAAACATCGATGTGGCTGTGTCTCTGTGGTATGCTCTTTTAAGTCCCTTGAGTATAGTCCAAGGAGAGGGATAGCTGGGTCAAATGGTGGTTCCATTCCAAGATTTCCAAGAAATCTCCATATTGCTTTCCATATTGGCTGCACCAATTTGCAGTCCCACCAGCAATGCATGAGTGTACCTTTTCCCCCACATCCTTGCCAACACTTATTGTTGTTTGTCTTCATAATAGCTGCCATTCTGACTGGAGTGAGATGATATCTTATAGTAGTTTTGATTTGCATTTCCTTGATTGCTAGAGATGATGAGCATTTTTTCATATATTTGTTGATTGATTGTATATCCTCATCTGAGAAATGTCTGTTCAGGTCCTTGGCCCAGTTGTTGATTGGGGTATTTGTTTCTTTGGTTCTTAGATTTTTGAGTTCTTTATATACCCTAGAGATTAATGCTCTATCTGATGTGTGAGGGGTAAAAATTAGCTCCCAGGATGTAGGCTCTCTATTCACCTCAGAGATGGTTTCTTTTGCTGAGAAGTAACCTCTTAGTTTGATTCCATCCCATTTATTGATTCTTGGTTTTAATTCTTGCACTATAGGAATCTTAATAAGAATGTTGGGGCCTAATCCCACATGATAAAGATTCTACTTTTTCTTCTATTCGACTCAGAGTCTCTGGTTTGATTGCTTGGTCCTTGATCCATTTTGAGTTAAGTTTTGTTCATGGTGAGAGATATGGGTTGAATTTCATTTTGTTATTTCCTATCTATTCTTCTGCTACTAACCTTCTTCACTAGAATACCTAAGGTAACTTTTTATTATGCTATCCTAGAGTTGAACGATGCCTTTTACTGTACTACTTTTCATGCAAAAAGCCAAACTCTATTTGACTTTGAGGATCCTACTGGTATAGCAGCACACTTTCCCTGGAGAGTCCTTCCATATGAATTTAGAGACAGTATCTGTTTGAACAAGCACTGGGACAAGACCTCATGGAGTAGTCATAACCTGAAACAGTGTTAATTAAGTAATATAGATAATCTTTTTTGTGTGGATCTTCAGGAAAAAAAAAAATTCGGAGGGCACTGGCTCTCTTCTCAATTTTCTGGCCATTTGGGGATATAAAGTCTCCTGAGGAAAGGCTCGGTTGTGCCTACCCCAGGTTACTTACTTGGGCATGATACTGGAGGGTGAAACTCAAAAGCTTGCCCAGAAAGAATTCAATGCATACTCTCATATACTCTTCCTCAGACAGGAAAACAACTCAAATCCTTTCTGGGAAAAACATATCCCTGTACATGATAAGAAGACAGTACCCCTCTACGAGTGCCTAAAAGAAGCACAGGAACATTCAGAGGACATTATTATTTGTACTTCAGAAGTGAGAAAATCCTTCAACACATTTAAAATGGCTCTCACTCAGGCCCCTGCTCTATGCTTGCCCACTCAGTCAACTTTTCAATTATACATTATAGAAAGGAATGGAGTGGCAGCCACTAAGAATGATTACTCAATCATTAGGGAACACTCCACAGCCAGTGGGATATCTAAATAAAGGATTAGACAAGGTGACCAAAGGTGGCCTGGATGTCTTAGGGCTTAAAAAAGGGTGACTTTTGGGCCCTGAGACAAAACAAGTTTACTATTGGAAGGCCCCTGACTATACTTACTACCCATGACATAGAAGAAATCCTAAATTCTAATGGTTTTCTTTGGTAAAAAGACATCAATAAACTCAAATATTAGGCCTTTTTGTTGGATAAACCTGAAATTACCTTAAAGACCTGTCATAACCTCAACCCAACCTCATTTTTGCTAGAGATAGAGTGGAAAATAAAAACTCTCCTCTCCTGTGAGGAGGCTTAATAGAAACTCGTGCCACCAGACCAGATTTATTTTATCATCCTATAAGTAATCCTGATCTCACTTTGTACACCAATGGAAATTTGTCAGTTATTGATTTGACTTAGTGATCCAGATATGCAGTAGTGACAAATTTTGAGGTTCTTGAATTAGGGCCACTTTTTACTAATATCAGCACTCAGCTGCCAGAATTAATTGTCCTCACCTGGGAACTAGAGCTTTCTAAAGATAAAAGTGTCAATATATATGCTGATTTTAAATATGTCTTTCTTATATTTCATTCTCATGCAACTAACTTGAAAGAACAAGGATGGCTTACTTCTACAGGTACTCTTGTTAAGCATGCAAGAAAATTCTTTGCCTCCTATAGCTGATCTTCCTGCCCTCTAAGATAGTAGTTATCCATGTTTGTGGACATTAGAAGGGAGAGGACACAATGGGTAAAGGAAATAGAGCTACAGAATTAGCAGCCAAGGCAGTTGTTTTACATGGTTCTACAGTTGCCCCAGTCCTATGAAAACATTATTTTTCTGCCCATTGAATGTCCCTAGTTTTGATGGAAGAGTCTCAAGAAGCTGTAACTCAAGGACATAAACTAGATCATAGAGGATGGTGGAATTTTTCTGAGAGCATTCTATTACTTTCCCAAGCATCCCAGTGGCTCATTTTAAAGTCTGTCCATCACCTCTCCCATTTTGGAAGAGATAATATTCCTACCCTAATACAGAAAAATGTTTCAGAAAAAGGCTTGAAGGATGCAGTGCAACAGATAATCCAAAGTTGTAAAATCTACCTCATGTTTTTTTTTTTTTTTCTTTTTCTTTCCTTGGACCTCTGACAGCCCTATTGCTTGTTTAGTTTTCTTTTTGCTTCTTACATTAACAAATTGCTTATTTTCTTTGTTTCCCCTTGTATATAGGCAATAAATCTTCATATGCTGTTCCAAATGGACCCCCTTCAGACGTCTAACATGTACCAATTGACAGACACACTAATGTATATTGGTATTGGTCTCTGAACCAACGTGCTGCTTCCCACTTGTCCAAGATCTTACTGAGAAGGATATCTCAGTTGCTCAGAAGATACCCTTTGTAGGTCTGAAGTAGCTAGAGTGGTCATTGCCCCAACTCCAAAGAGTAGTTGTGGTGTCCTCTGAGAGAGGGAATTGAGGAAGATGCAGAAGGGCTTATGCAGCCAGGGAAATTTGGTGAGTGAGAAGTTTGGGGGCATAGACAAAGGAGCATGGGAAGAGTCTTTTGAAAAGGTCAACTTTCTTATTGACAAAAACACTCTTAGACACAAGCTGGGACCCAATCAGACATGCACTTCCATACTAGTGCTCCTAAGCTGGGGACCCAATAAAAAAGCTAAAACATACATGACTACAGAGTGAGCACCAATCAATACTAGTGAGGAGAGTGTGGATAAGGGAGAAAATAAAGAAAGGAGGAAATTCCAGAGACCATAGAAAGAATAGGCCAAACTCCTCCACTGGATTTCCAGTTCTGGAGCCCCTTCTCTCTGGAGAAGTCTATGTCTGTACCTTTTGCAATAAACCTGGTGTTTGATTGCTATCTCTGTGTCCTGTTATTCAATTAATTACTAAACAGGGACAATGAACCCAGCACCCCTAAACAGTAACAAAAGGAGAATAGTGATATAACATCAAAATTTCTGGGACAGTATGAAAGCAGTTTTAAGGTTAAAGTTTATGGCACTGAATTTATATATGAGTAAAAATGAAAGATAAAAAATAAATAATCCAGCATTATACCTCAAGGTACTAGAAAAAGAAGAACAAACACAAAACGTAGTAGGAGACAGGATATTATTAAAATCAGGACTGAGATCAATGAAATTGAGAATTGAAAAGCAATACAAAAGGGCTGGGGTTGTGGCTCAGCAATAGAGTGTTCGCCTAGCACAAGCAAGGCCCTGGGTTCCTCCTCAGCACCACATAAAAATAAATAAATAAAATAAAGGTAAAAAAAGTGCAGTTATTGCCTTTAAAATAAACAATGCAAAGCATCAATGCATCAATGAGTGAGTTTTTTGAAATGATAAACAAAATTATAACCGCTTTCCAAACTAACCAAAAGAGTGAGAAGACCCACATTAATAAAATTAATAAAATAAAGGAAAATATCACCATAGACACTGTTGAAATCCAGAGGATCATTAGAAATTATTTTAAAATTTATACTCTGATAAGCTAGAAAATCTTGATGATATTAACAAATTTCTAGAGAAATAGAAGGAAATTAAAGGGATACAAATAGTAAAAGAAGAAGTCAAATTATCTGATTGTGAAGACATAAGCTTATGTTGGGAAGATAAAAGACAAAAACTCCACCAGAAAACCTCTAGAGATGAAAAACACATTTATTAAGTGTCAGGGCACAAGATCAATGTACATAAATCAATTATTTTTCTATATGTTAATAATGAATCTGTTGAAACAGAAATTAGGAAGACCATCTGATTTACAATAACCTCACTATATAAAATACTTGGGAATTAATCTAATAAAAGAGATGAAGAATATCCACATTGAAAACTATAGAAGACTCATGAGATATATTGGGAAAAAAACTTAGAAAATGAAAATATCTCCCAAATTCTTGGATAAGCAGACTTAATATTGTTAAAATGGCCAAATTACCCAAAGCATTATACAGATTCATTGTGATCCTCATCATAGTACCAATAGCATTCTTCACAGAACTAGAAAAAAATCAGTCCCAAAATTTACTTGGAAGAATAAGAGACCCAGAATAGCCAAAGCAATCCTGAGCAAGAAGAATGATGCTGGAGGCATCATAATACCTGTTCCCAAAGTATACTACAGTGTGAAGTAATGAAAGGAGCAAGACAATGGCATCAGAACTGACATAAGAGAAATGAAACAGAATCAAAGATACAAAGACAAACCCACATAGATAGGGTTATCTGATGCTCAACAAAAGTGCAGCAATATGTGTTTGGGAAAACATAACTGTTTTAGTTGTCTTTTTGCCACTTTGACCAAAGACCTGATAAGAATAATTTTAAAGGAGGAAATGTTTATTTGGTGCCCAAAGGTTCAGAGCTATCAGTCCATTGATGGCCAACTCCATTGTTCTGGGCACAAGATAAGACAGAAAATCATGGCAGAAGAAGAAAGCAGCTTGGGGAATTAACAACGAGGTAGCACACAGAGAGAGCCCCCCTCTCCACAGAGAAAATATTAACCTCAAGGGCACACTCGCAATGACCTACCTCCTCTAGACACACCCTATCTGCCCACAGTTATGACCTAATTAATCTGTATTAGCAGATTAATGCACTGATTAGGTTAACACTTTCACAAAGGAATCATTTAATCTATAAACCTCCTTGCATTGTCTCACATATGAGCTTTGGGGAGACACTTAATATCTAAACCATAAAATATCATTTTAACAAAGTTACTGAGAAAACTGAATATTAATATAGAGAAGAATGAAACTACATTTCTACAATTAACCTTGCACAAAAATTGACTCAAATGGACCTAAATGCTCAGTATTAGATCAGAATTTTTGCAACTGCTAGAGGAGCATATGGGGTCAAAATTGTAAAATATTGGGGTGGTTTTCCATATGATAGAATAGAGGAAGTCACTTTCTTGGCTGTTTCATGGTGTGAAAACAAGAAAGCATACAGGCAGCTTCTCAGTAAGGTGAGTGAACAATAAAAGGGGGAGGGGATTTACTGAAATTTAAACTGGACATACAAAGGAGATCAGGGAATCAGGAGATTGGATATAATGAAATAAGAAAGAAATCCCCAGTGTCACAGCTGCTGCCATGGCTAGGTTGAAAACACTGACCAGAGTGGTCCCTCTGTAAGCAAAGTAGTGAGATAATGGAATTAAAAGAAACTGCATTTTTAGGAGGCCTGAGACACTTTTGGGTGCAGTGCATTTAGGGATCAAGGTCATTTCTCAACGAAAACTGAGAAATATGAAGTACAATATTCTTGTGCTATAAAGAAGCCATCATCTGTCCAGGCAGCATGCAGAGGACAAAGGAAACAACCATTTTGCAGCTGCGGTGCAGGGGCCAGCAGGTGAGGGTGTCAATTCCCGGCAAACCTGAATTTGGCCCAAAATACAGGACCAGAAACACACATTGCATGGCATAGAGTATGCTTAAGTTACCAGGAGAAAATTAAACATGGAGAGAGGTTGACAACTGGTTGTGGAAACCTACCTGGCTGTATCCCTCCCTTGCCAATCCAGCTGCTTGCAGGATGGGCTGGGAGAGATGCTTCTGGCCTGAAATTCAGAAGGGCAGGGGCAGGAGAAATTAAATTTGGAGACTTAACCAAATACCAGAAAATGTAAGGTCTATAGCTGACACAGAGACTAAGAATTGGCTCCTCCACTACACAAGTGGAACCAAAGGGAGATCCATGGGGTACAAGCTTATAGCATAGACAGCAATTACTGGGCTATTGAGGTAGCTGATTTAAAAATCTCCAGGCTAATTGGCATTCAGGGAAGAGTCTGGAACACAACGAAGCCCCAAAATTGTCTCCTAGAATTCGATGTATGGGATTACCTCTCTCACTCAAGCGATCTGAAAGGTAGAGCATTATTATGCTCCATATGACAGCAACTAAAATTGCTGAGAAGAGAAACTCATAATCTTTTGAACTCCAACAAAAATAATTCTTCAACTTTTTATTGAGATTTTTCCCCCTCTCTCTGTTTTCTTTCTTTATTTTTATTTCCTTTTTTTCTTTTCTTGATTTAATTGTGACCTTAATGGTACATAGACATTTATACATTCTCTTGTATTTTTTTCTCATGGATAACATTTTTAAAGTCAGTTACTTTTCATGGATCAGCTTTTTGAGGATTAGGATATTTGGCTAGTGCATTTCAGTTTTGTATTATATTATTTTTGTTTTTATTTTTTAAATTTGTACATAAACACACACACACACACACACACACACACATACACCCACACCCACACCCACACCCACACACACACACACACACACACACATATATATATATATATATATATATATATATATATATATATATATATATATTCATGTAATGGTTAATTTGAGTTGTCAACTTGATTAAATTAAGAGATGCAAATGATTAAGAGGATAATGAGTGTGTAAATGAGTGCATAGCTGAGAATAAAGTGAATTTCGTTGTGGATGGAATATTCTGTGGATGTCTGATAGGTCCAATTGATTAATGGTATTTTTAATTATGTAGACGCTTTACTTATTTTATGTTTGGATGATCTATCTGTTCAATATTCTTTTTTAAAATTTTCATTAGAGTTAGTTTTGTGTATATAGGTGCACATATATTTGGGTTACAAATATTTCAATCATTATATCTTGTTGAATGATTTCCAACTGGTATGAATTGATTTTGTCTTTTCAGATTTTGGTTTGAAGTCTAGTTTGTCACATATAAGAGTATCTATTCCCACTTGCTTTTGATCTTCATTTTAATTATGTATTCTTTTCTATCCTTTTCCTTCAGCCTGTTAATCTCTGTGCCTCTAAGGCAATTATCCTGTGAATTACATAACTTTGAGTTTGTTTTCTTTACTCCATTCTTCCCATCTATGTCTTTTGAGTGAACAGTTTAGAACTTTTACATTCGGTTTAATGTAATTTAGATTCAGTATAATTTTTTTTTTTACCATTTTGATTTATTTACAATGCTTAATTCAGAATTGATTCTCCTTTAGTTCACTATTCTTCTGGTAAGATACATTCATACACTGACTCTGGTATTTATTTTTTTATTTCCTCTTTGGGAAACATTTCATTGAATGTGTTGTGTAATACTGGCTTGGCTGTTATGAATTATTTTAGTTTCTACTTGTCATAGAAGGTTTTTAATTCATCTCTCATTCTGTGGGATAGTGTTCTATACACATTAACTTTGGGGAATTGGCATATACTACATGCCCTCTTGAATTTTAGATTCAAGGCTGAGAAACCAATAAAAAGTCTTATTGAATTATCTCATTTTACCTCTTTAAAATCTGTTAATATTTATTTGCTAAAATATCTTTTGCAATAACCTGTATTTCTATTGGTTGCTTTTAGTTATATATAACATTTTGATTCATTTTTACATAATTATAAAAGTGTTATGGGGCAGGCAGCTCAGAAAACATACTAAGTCTATTTTTCCTCTGAATTTTAGAGTCTTTATTTAGCCAGGCAGCCAGCTACTGCTCCCTACAGAACCCATAATTGTCTATGCAAAGAAACTGCATCAAGCATGAGCATTTTAGGGTCTTTAAAGGCAAAAAACAAACTATCTCAAAGTAGTTTTGATTTGCATTTCCCTGAATGCTAAAGAAGTTGAACATGTTTTATGTATTTGTCAGTTAATTCTTCTTTTGAGAAATGTCTGCTTAGTTCTTTTATCCATTTATTAATTGAGTTATTTTTATATATTTTACAGTTGTAGATGTAGATAGACACAATATCTTCATTTTGTTTTATTTATTTTTATGTGGTGTTGAGAATTGAACTCAGTGCTTCACACGTGCAATGTAAGCACTCTCTACTAAACCACAAACCCCAGCCCAATTCAGTTTTTTTTTTTTTTTGTATGTCAAGTTATTTGATTTCTTTAGAGACTCTGGATATTAATGTCCTATCTGAGGAGCAGATGTCAAAGGTCTTTGTCAATTCTAGAGGCTCTCTCTTTATCCCATTAATTATTTCCTTTTAATGCGACTTGCTATTTTTTTATAGTTTGTAAACTCTTCCTTGCTCTGTTTATCAGGTATTTTAATTAAAAAGTGTCTTGAAGAAGATTTTTATCATTCCTATATAAAGTTCTAAATGTGTCTTGCAGTTGAATTTCCTTCTCATTCCTATGATTTGGAATTTTTTTTCTGATATTTCATTGAAAATTTAAGCATTTCTTTATATTTTATTTTGAAGCCTTTTTGTATACCAATGATTCTTATATTTGGTCTGTTACTTTAATCTAGATTTCTAGAATATTCTGGTCATGATTTCTTTACATGTTTTCTTTGTTGTCGACTTTATTTTCAAGATTATATAATTTGTTTGTGAAACCTGATAACGTGTTTTCTATGTACTCTAGTATACTGGTAAAGCTTTACACTGAATTTTTAATTTACTTTTTGAGTCTAATTTCCAGTATTTCGGTTTTTTCATTTTGTTTTGTTAAATTTTGATTTTTTCAGAAGATCTATTTTTTTGAAATGATTTTCACTTCCTGGGATTCTCTCTTTGTTTACTCCTTACGTGTTCTCTTATTTCATTGAACATTTTAACTATGAACTTTCTAAATTCTTCATCCAACAATTTCTAAACTATGGTGTAAATGTGATCAGTAATCTAATTTTTGTGGGACATTTAGGGTGATTTGTTCCCTTGATTTTATATAATGTTCTCATGTTTCCCCTTTTTCTGGTATGATTATCTTTCCTACCTTTATTTAAGGAGCTTCTTTCTCTCAAGTGCTTCAGACTGGATGAATATCCAAGTATTGACCCTCACACTTAATATGTACCTTATGCTATGCCCAGTATCCAGCACCATTTTAAGAGGAGATAATAAACACCACTAACTGCAATTAATTCAGAGCAATTTCATGTACTAATAAACCTTAGGGGGAAAACAATCAAAGATATTCTCCACACTTTCTCTAATCCAATAATAACATTTTGATGATCTTGAATCAAATGAAAAATTAGTTATTGAAGATAGTAATATTAGCCAAGCATGTGGGTATCGCCCTGAATCCCAGAGACACATGGGTCTTAGGTAGAAAGATCACAAATTTGAGATCTTCCTATGCAACTTAGTGAGATTCTGTCTAAAAATAAAAAAATAAACACAACTAGTAATGTAGCTTAGTGGTAAAGTGCCACTGGTTTCAATCTCCATTACCATAAAAAATAAATGGTATTGAAAATAATACTGCATTACAGAGGGGTTGCAAAGGAAATGAATGTAAATTAGCAAAGAAAATATAAAAAAGAGAAAAAATGCAAAATAAAATAAAAAGAAAAAAAGGGAGGGTGATTTGAGACATTAGTAGATAATGCAAGAAGGAAAAGAGACTGAAGTCAAAAAGTTTAAGCCTAAATTGATAAAATAAAGATAGAATTATTCCAGTTAATGCTGTGAAACATTAGAGGAAATATAATAAATTGGGTTGTGGACTATATTAAATAATAAGGGGATGTTGATTCAATATACAAATAACATCAAAATTAACATCAAAATTAACATCAGAGCTATTTATGATATTCCATGACAAGATGATGATTTTCTGTTGAGTCTTCCTGAATATAATCAGAATTTGGGAACTTTAAGATTTTCATCATTCCTCAATTTTACCTCTAGGTTTCTTTGGGTGTGGAGGTAATGATCATTCCAGCTCATCTCTGATACAATTCTAGGCACCCCCTTCAATCAATTTTTGGTGTGCCGTTTACCTACTAGCTTTCTCTTGTGTCAGATGAGATGATCCCTGTCTGTGCCTTAGGAAGCAGTTTACTCCCTGTTAAGGAGTTCAATGCCATGTGCCCTCCTGAAGAAAAGAGGTGTTTATTCAGCAGGAAAAATATATAACTCTATTTACTTTTTCTGAGCTCATGTTCCGTGATAGGTGCTCTTATAAACTTCTTACATATATGAAGTAAATTAAATTTATAGTAATACCATGAAGTACCCACATTACATTTTTTGTGAATGAAGAAACTGAGGCTCAGGGTTTTAGGCTTGAAAAAATCACAGCCATAACTCAAGCCCAGGGGCTGGGGCTTGTGGCTCAGCTTTAGAGTGCTCACCTAGCATGAGTGAGGCCTTGGGTTTGATCCTCAGCACCACATATAAATAAATAACTTAAATAAAGTTAAAAAAAATTTAAAAAAATAACTCAAGCCCAAATACACATTTAATACATTACAATCACCATCAAAATGAGGAAATGAGGAATAGAGAAGTAACCATTTTAAAGTGCTGCATCTTTTACTTTTTCTGTTTTATGAGCTCTAAAGTTAACATGTTAGTAGGAATGTGGGTGTGCTATACAGCTAGGAGCTACATAATTTGTATTTCAAGTGGAATGCAAATTGTTGGGTAGTTTCCTCTGGTATAGTATGTAGCCTGTTTCCTCTGGTATAGTATGTAGCCTGGTGGTATAAAATAACTACCAGAAAGCTTTATCAGAATTTTAGAAGGCAAGGACTTTTCTATTTGAATTTATGAATAAATAGTATTCAATTCACACTTGAATATGAGTTGAAAACTGTATTAGTGATAAGTATTTTTTTTGTCTCTATATTATTGAAACTATTTTGATATGGTTATTAAAACATGGAATATATCTTTTTTTCTAATTAGGATCTCAGTTTTGTAGATGTACACAATGTTGAGATTCACTGTGGTATATTTATGTATATATGTAGGAAAGTTATGACGTGTTCATTCCATTATTAAAGTTATTTGTAATTTTAGAAAAAGTAAACTTTTAAGAATTTTATGAAAGTAGTTTACTAACATGTGCGTGACTTTGTTTTATTAATGTCTATAAAAGGAACAAAACAGTAATACATGACTACTAAATAATAGTGAAAAAAAGAACTATTTTAAAATGTTGAAAGACAAAGGTAGTTAAAAAATCAAATATTCTATAAATGAAGAGAAATATTTCAAAATATATCTGCAACTGAATATCTCAAGAAAACAGTACAAGTGTATAGAAAAGAAAAAATTAAAGATTCTATTTATCATATGGTTCTCATTTCTAATATTTGGAAGGTAAATCTAATACTCTAAAACTTGCATTAAATATTGTTTATTTAAAAAAAACTATTTAGAAATCTCTTTGTCATTTTTGATACAAACCAAGCAAATAGTGGATCAGTTCATGAAAATTTGTGGAGTATTTTGTCATTCATTCTTGATTTTGGTTCAGTAGAATGGGAAAATATATGAGTAATCTGAGTTCCAATATATTCATACCCATTTAACTTTTCTTTTTGGTTGTATTTGGCAGGTCAGTATATTGCCTCTACTTTCACACTTGGTAGCTAAACATAATTTTCCCTACCTCTTTTGAATTCATCCATGTAGATTTTCCCAAATTTTTTCCTGGATTTATATATATCCATTTATATTTAACACATATCTGCTTTATTAAATAGTTCACTTCATTTATATTATTTTAGTTTGGTGGCAAAATGGTTTGTGGCCTCTAAATTTTATGGCTGCTAAATTTTTCCCCCAAAGATAAACAGAAGTAGGTCCTGAAAAAGAGAAGAGAGAAGGATATTCTCAGAAGGCGGTCTAAGAAATAGCTAGAGCAGGAAAATTTTAAGAATGGGATTGCACCTAAGAAAAATCTAACATGAAAGGAGAGTTTTCATTGCAAATGAAAACTGTACTCTACAAGAAGCCTATTCCAGAGAAGAAATAACTCTTGATCAGTGACAAAAATAGTTATTCCCAGAAAATAATGAATATATAACAAAGATATAACAGACAATAAAAAATCCAAAGAGATGGGAGAGCCATTATAATTTAGTAAGGAAGAAGCAGTATATTTAAGTCCTTAAATGCATAGAGATGAGCGAGATTTAAAAGAGAGCAAAAGTAGATAGGTCTTCAAGAATACAGTACAGACTTATACCTTCTGCACTTTACATTGTGTTGTTTTGCCTATTCACAATTCTTTTTTTATCAAATAAATTATTTAAGAATAAATGTTCAACTTATTTATCATATCCCTGAAAGGGTTACTGTCATATATCCTGAAAGTTATAGTTTTCTGTAACCTAAAGCTGTGCATCAAAATTTCTGAGCTAGGACAGTGACGCATATCTCATATATTCAGATATAAGGTTACTTTTCTGGAAATAAGACTAGAAAGACTACAATAAATTATTTTTAGCCATTTGTTGAAGTCAGTTGCCTTGTGTCGGAACCACCCTCCAACAGAGGTAGTGAAGCGCACTAGACCAGCTAGTGTCTCCAGGGCTGAGCGAGATGATGAGTGTCACCACCCGGCCTGCCACCCGGCCTGGCCAAGAATCACACAGAGTCGGGAGTTGAGTCAACCATAGAGATGCAACAATATCGACTTTATTGTGTCAGGGACAAGGTTATATAGTGCTAGGAGCGGGTAAGAAGAGACACAGTTACGTCACTATCACTAAGGGGCCTAGGCAGATTTCAGAATAAACCATTAGGCAGGGCTAAGGTCAAAAGCCTGTGTGCGGGCTAAAAGCCTGTGAATGCAGGTCACATATACGGAAATACTCTGGAAGAACCCATGAGGCCACCTCAGCAACACCCAATAATGGACGCGGTCCCAAAGGAGGTAAAAGGTTCCAACAGCTCCCCGTTTTTTGTTTTAAAACGGGGTTAACTATGCAAGGCCCCTGTCTTAGGTTGTCCCCTTCAGGGGATCTTATGCGTCATTGAGTACCTTGCAGTTTCTTTGACCCCTAAAACTGAACCATCCCCGGGCCTGTCTTAGGTTGTCTCCGCTCCAGAGATCTTACCCATCATGGGCTCATGGGGAGGCATTCAGGGGGAGTCAAGGGACATGACCTCATCATAGGGCTCTGGCCGGTCATATGGGTCATCAGCCTGAGTGGCAAGCCTCTGGTATTGGACCTGTACGTTCATTAACTCGATTGATTCTATTCTACTCTGAGTAAACTGAATGCCCTTATTAACAATACAGGGTCCAAAGGTAAAGAATAGAAGCAATAAGAGAATAGGGCCAAGAAAAGGCAGGAGATAGGACAGCCATCTGTGCAATCCCGTCCAGAGGAAATTGGTTTGTAACTCCTTCCTCCATTTCTGGAGATCTTCTTGGAGCTGTGTGACTTTATTTTGGACTGTTCCCGAGCGATTTGCATAAAAGCAGCATTCCTTCTGAAAGAAAAGACATAATTCTCGCTTCTTGGCAGTCAAGAGGTCAAGTCCCCTGCGATTTTGTAAAACCACTGTGGCTAGGGTGTCCAACTGTGCTTGGAGGTCTAAGATGGCACATGCCACTGCTTGTAAATCATCAATCATTTGTTGGGATAGGGCCTTATAATAATGTAAAGAGGTCCCCAATCCTGCCATGCCATTACCAGCCCCGGCTGCTACTCCAAGGCTTAAGATCAGCGGAAGGGCTTGGATTGCTCTTTTAACTTTTCCCCCTATATGTTCTAATGCAGGGATTGGAAGGCTCTGATTATTAGGGACCTTAGGAGAAAAAGGATCTAAATAGACCCTCGACCTCGGGGGCAGGAGTGAGCATTGGATTCCAGTCTGTGAGGAATTAATAAAAATGGCATTGGCCTGTAATGGACCTATTTTTAAGCAAAGCCAACAATCTTCATCTGCATACTTAACCCCAGGAACAACAAAACCAATATTGTAGAATTCATCTTGGGTCCTGAAAAAGAGAAGAGAGAAGGATGTTCTCAGAAGGCGGGGAGCCTTCTGGGTCCTCATCAATATCATTGGGGTCCCCTTCTATAGGGGGACAATATTTGAGGTCCCTCACAGGGAACCAAATGGGTTTCTTTTCACCAGTGGGAAAAACGCAGCCGAATCCCCTTCCAGCTGTATTAGGGGATCTGGACCCCTCCATTCTCCACTGAGAGAATCTCTCCATCGGACTTGGATTGTCGGATATGGGACAGTTGTCACCCAATGTTTTTGGAAAGGTGAGAAATGTTCACCTTTGGCCAAATTTAAAATATTGAGAGTAAACAGGGTCATCTTCATCTGATCATGGCGGGGGGAGTGTTCCCCCTTTTTGTTTTATTAGTTGGGATTTTAGAAGATGATTATGTTTTTCCACTATTGCTTGTCCTCTGGGATTATGAGGGATCCTGGTGTTATGGGTAATTTGCCACTGTTTGAGGAATTTTTTTTTTTTTTTTAAAGAGAGAGAGAGAGAGAGAGAGAGAGGAGAGAGAGAAATTTTTTTTAATATTTTATTTTTTTTTTAGTTTTCGGCGGACACAACATCTTTGTATGTGGTGTTGAGGATCGAACCCGGGCCGCACGCATGCCAGGCGAGCGCGCTACCGCTTGAGCCACATCCCCAGCCCCTGTTTGAGGAATTTGCCAAAGGACTTTCTGATGAAACATGGGCAGTTGTCAGTTTTGATCAGATCTGGAAGGCCAGGGGTAGTAAAACATTGTAAAAAATGACTTATGGCATGTTGTATTTTTCTCCTGCATGGGCAGTGGCCCAACATGCACAAGAAAAGGTATCTATTGTTAAGAAGATGTATTTAAGCTTTCCAAAGGAGGGAGAATGTGTGACATCAGTCTGCCAGAGGTTATTAGGCCTCAGATCCTGAGGATTTACGCCACCAGTATGAAGTGGGGTCACCTGCAAGAAGGGGCATGATGACTGGTTTAAACTCTCCTTTGATACCTGATTCAATTCATTAAGTCATGTTCAGTTTATAATTTAATGAAAAAAATTTAAAATATTTGTAAAATCTAGTGTGTGTCTCTGGGGTACTGTATTCCACCTTTTCTTTATTTAATAAAATTGAGTAAAGGCTTGGCATAAGTCATAGTATCACTAGTTTAAGTTATAGATAATAGTACAAGTAGTTGTAGGACATTATATAATTGTGGATAATAGGAAGTGATGTGTCTCCTATAACCAAGGTAATTCACTTGTTTCCTCAGGAATAGAATGTACCTAAAGATGCAATTTAATCATTTATTATACTGAAGAGAGAAAGACAAGTATTATCATAGCAGGGGTGGTTCAGAAAAGAATGAAAGTAAGCAACTGAGGATATAAAAATAAGCATTCTGTCTAGTTATCCAGCAAGTGCATTAAATAGATTCAGTCTGGTTGACATGTGCTTTCTGGCCCTTAGATATATCCACAGAGTCGCAGGTCAAGAATAAGTCATTTCTTTCTCTAGTTATCAGGATTTCAGGCCTCCCAGTATTCACCATATTTGATTTCTTGTAGGGAAGAGGGGAGGGAGGGAAAGAGAGGGGGCAGGGGATTAACAAGGATGGTGGAATGTGATGGACATCATTATCCAAAGTACATGTATGAAGACACGAATTTGGTGTCAACCTACTTCATATAAAGAGATACGAAAAAATGTGGTATATATGTGTAATAAGAATTGTAATGCAAAAAAAAATACGTGTATAAAGACATGAATTGGCATGAACATACTTTATATACAAAGATATGAAAAATTGTGCTCTATATGTGTAATAAGAACTATAATGCATTCTACAATTGTGCACTTAAAAAATAAAATCAATAAAAAAATATTCCCTGTTATATACTTCAGTTTATTGAGTAATTTGGTGCCGCATTCATTTTCTTTCTTTTTTAAAATTGATTTTATTTTTTAAATACATGACTGTGGAATGCATTACAAAATTCTTACTATACATATAGAGCACAATTTTTACCACTGAAATTATATAATACCATTGTAAATTTTAAAATTTACTTTTTGGTATGTACATCAGTCTTTTTTGAAAATAGTTAACGTGAATCTTTTCCTAATAATTTATTACCTCTTGAAATAGGATCTAGGCATTTCTAGGACCACATGTTGTGCAAGTGAGCTAAACTAATATAAAAAGTACAGTTAGGGCTGGGGTTGTGGCTCAGAGGTAGAGCACTCACCTTGCATGTGAGAGGCACTGGATTCCATACTCAGCACCACATAAAAATAAAATAAAGATATTGTGTCCAACTAAATTTAAAAAAATAAATATTAAAAAACTACAATGAAAAAATGTAAAACATGTTGAACTCAATATGGATTTATTGCTTAAAATTTTTAATGGTACATATTAATTTTACAGGATAATGAATTCCATGGTTACATATTGGTACATGCATATGATTTGATCAGTTTCACTCTATACTTCCTTTTGCACTTTTCTTTTCCCTCCCCATTATCTTCTCCCTCTACCTTACTGGGATCCCTTCTATTTTCTTGAAATTATTTTCCCTTTTGTTGCATTTAGATTACACAAATAAAAGCAAATATACAACAATTTTTATTCTGAGTTTGGCTTATTTTTTTTAAAATTATGCTTTCCAGTTATACCCATTTTCCTTTAAATGTCATAATCTTGCATAATCTTGCTTTTATTCAAGTTTGAATAAAACTTCATTGTGTGTGTATGTGTGTGTTTGCGTGTGTGTGTGCATTTTATTTTCTTTATCTATTAAATTGTGAATAGACATCTAGCATTGACTGCTGTAATATTTGCTGCTATAAATATGGGAATGCATGTGTCATTATAGATATTGTCTTTAATTCTTTTGAACACTGAGAAATAGTATTGCTGGGTCATATGGTAGTTCTACCTTTAGTTTTCTAAGCTTATAATTCACATAAATTTTTGTTTACCCTTCTTTAGGTGATGATACGTGAGCATTTTTTTAATTTACTAGTTATTGACTATATAGTGGAGAGTCTCTTCCATTAGTATTTGGGTGAAGCATGAATATAGTAGGAAACGTACACTTGTTACTTATTAACCTTTTCAGAAAATGGCAAAAATTCTGTTCTTACTCAGTTGACTAACAGTCCTTTGTATAGCGACAATTGCAAAAGAATTTGAGACTCTCTGTATGTCTAGAAGAAGCATAAATGATTTTGGCAATTAACTAGTAGTTTCTGCAAATCTGGTAAAGCTGAGAGCCAAAACTTATAACCTGACAACATTATCAAAGCACTCCAGCTGTGATACTTGATCAATATTTACTTTCAGTTGCACAGCAAAGTAGAGTTTTACTATTTATTGGAAGTAACTGGAGTTAGGGTCAAAGTGCTAGAAGGATTTAATTTGACACTGGGCAATGACATAATTTTCAAGTTCTTATTGGTAATTAATGCATGATAAAAGAAAAATAGTTAGACACAAATGCGGAAGAATGTGCCTTTGATCTTAAGTGTTATTATTCATTCTGAAAATAGGCAAAGGAAGAGATTTATAGAAATTTTTTTAAAAATTATTAAAATCCTAAAGATATCTTTGATGAATTATCAATGATGAATGCAGATTTTTAGCATCACTGATGATTAATATATTTATCACCATACTTCCAGTCCAGAAAGGAAAAAAAGAACTGATGAAGGATGATTATGGCCACTACGTCCATAAAAATTATGTGTTAGCAATAGCCAGAATAATATTGAATAAATTTCATCATCTCCTTCATTACTGCCTTCAATATCTTATGTTTTATATATTTCTACACCTACTCTGGTTTTGATTATTTTCAAATTATTTTAAATGAACATAAATTCAATTTTTAACATTCGCTGGGCATGCAAAATAAAGATGGAAGGATAAACTTCTTCTAAAATGAAGGAGAAAATATGGTAAAGAAACATGAAATTTATACTCAGTTGCAGTTTAGTGTTAGATCTGGTTTCATGTAATGAAGACAAGTGTAAATTCACTATTTCATTAAAACAAATATTTGTCTTAAGTACCATACATACTGCCTCAAACATCATCTATATCCAACATTGCCTGATATTAAAATGTTAATTGTCTTTTGAATTCATTTCTATGCATTTTAAGCCCTAAAAACAACAGATAGCTTGAATAGTGATCTATTCTGAACATGTTAATTCTTTTAATTGATTGGGTGGTTAATGAAAATTGTAATGCATTAACCTGTGTACATATGGTTAACATTATTGTATAGTGTCTGCCAGATAGAATTATGATACAAATGCGAGAATTAAATGATTCCATGCCCATTATTTCACTTTATTATTTTATACTCTAGATTTATTTAAAACTATTTCTCAGCATTAAGTGAAGCATATACTGGAGAAGGCCTTAGATGAGTAAAAGATCTTCACTATTAACTGGTATGCACAATAAAGAAGATATCATAAACTTCAGTTTAAAATAATAAAAATATGTGATTAGCATGAAAGGCTTTACAGTATTCAAAATTTCACATATTAATATATAAATTAAAATGCATCCCTATTCCATTCACCCAAATCAGCTTATCTAAGAATGCATTCAGGTCAGGGATTGTGGCTCAGCAATAGAGTGGTTGCCTAGCATGTATAAAGCCCTGGGTTTGATCCTCAGCACCACATTAAAAATAAATAAATAAATAAATAAAACTATTATGTATAATTATAACTAAAAAATAAATAAATAGATTTTAAAAAAGAATGCATTCACAGAAGTCTAATAATGTTGTTATTGTTCAAAAATGATTTTGATCTTGTTTTTTATGAAAAATAACTCTTGGAAGTGAGTGCTTTAGTCAGCTTTTTTGCTGCTGTGAATAAAGGATCTGACCAGAACAGTTTTAGGGAAGAAAAGTTTATTTTAGAGTTCACAGTTACAGAGATCATAATCCATAGAAGACCAGCTTCATTCTTTGGGGCTCCAACACCATGGCAGAAGAGTATGGCAGAAGGAACCAGCTCATATGATGATCAGAAAACAGAGATGCAAGTCTCCACTTGACAGATGCAAATATATACTGCAAAGCCACCCCTCCAATTCCCACCTCATCCAGCCACACTGTACCATTTCCATTACCACTCAGTTAATTCCATCAGGGGGTTTGCTTCACTGATTGGTTTAAAACTCTCACAACCCAATCATTTTTCCTTTAAACCTTCTTTTATTGTCTCACACATGAGATTTTGGGGAATGCCTCACATTCAAACTATAAGAGTCAGCCATATTATTTTCTGGATTTTTTGTAATAAAAAACATAAAATTTTGAGGAGAAACTTGATTTTTAATTCATATACCATAAAAATGCAAAGAAGGCTAATACAGTTTTAGGGAAATGAGTGTAGTTTCAACACACTGTGGCATGGTTAGTTATTTGTGTGATTAAAAATAGATTAATTACATATTAATCAGTCAGATATTTACTGAGTGCTTGATATATTTTTAAGTTTATCAACTCTAAATCCTACTAAGTCCTACTCACAGAAATGACGATTTGTTAGTCTAGGTCAGGGCTTAGATATTTTTTGGTTTTTATTTTTTAGTCTTTTTAATTTATCTTTTATTAGTTCTAATCATTTATACATGACAGCAGAAACCTTTTCAATTTATTATACCCAAACAGAGCACAGCCTTTTATTTCTCTGATTGTACACCATGTAAAGTTGAACCAAATATGAAGTCATACTTTTATCAAAGTAATGCTATTCATCTCCTACCAACATCTTTCCTATGCCTATATCCCCTCCCCTTTCCTCCCTCCCCTTAGCCCAATAAAATTTTCTCCATTCCCCCCAACACACACCCACAGTCATTATGGATCAGCATCCACTTATCAGAGAGAACATTCAGCCTTTGTTTTTTTGGGGGGGGGGCGAAATTGGCTTACTTTGATTAGCATAATATTCTCCAACTCCATCCATTTATTTGCAAATGCCATAATTAGATATTAATGTAAAAAGTCAAGACATTCCTTTTGTGCTTGCAATATATATCCAAGATTTTAAATTGCTGAAGTAAGAGATTAAATTTTGAGGATAAGAAAGAACTGGGTATAACCGAGGATAATTGTGCTTTTTCACTTCCTGTTCTATGTATAAACTTTTCATACAGGGTCAAAATATATAAAGTGAAATTTAAGGGTGAAGGAAAAAATATTTTGTACTGGGATTGAACCCAGGGCACTTGACCCCTGAGCCATTTTTAATATTTTATTTAGAGATAGAGTCTCACTGAGTTGCTGTTGCCTCACTAAGTTTCTGAAGTTGGCTTTGAACTCACAATCCTCCTCTTCAGTTTTCCAAGTTGTGGGGATTACAGATGACTGGTTAAAATACTTATTGAATATTTATTCTATGCCAGGCAGGTTTTTTTGAAATTTTCTGTGTCATGCAGTACTTAATTCTTGAAGTAAATATATGAATTATACAATCACCTCTCTGTTTCATAAATGAGAAAAACAACGTTTAAAGAAGTTATAGAATTTATATTAAGTCATACAGATAGTAAGTAGCAGAGCCAGAATTAAGGTCCAGGAAGATCTGACTTCAAAATTGTTGTTCCTTCCATTCTGTAATATTGATTTATATGAGAATAAGAAGAGGCATGACAAATTAAGTCTTGTAGGGCAGAATAAATAAATTCTTTCTTGAATTCAAAAAATGAGAGATAATTTTGTCTAAGGATGAAAATAAATAATTTATAAAAGATCTGCTTGAAAAAGTAATAAGGCTTTTGTATTTATATATGAAATTTTACTTAGGTATTAGTTTTAAATGCAAGCAGAAGCATATAGAAAGGAAATTGTGTAATATATTTGAGTAATTAAGTGTGATCCATATTAATGATTGTCAAAAGTGACAGTACTATTGCATTGTGTAGAAAAAATGAAGAACATTTTTGTTTTTACTAAAATAAGGGCACTTCACAATGCATATAGAAGTGTAGCAAAATAAAAAAAAAACATAATACAAACACCAATATTGTCTTCATTGGAATATTTGTGTGTGGTATGTATAGAACCATAGCAGGAGATAAAGCATGGTAGAGAATACTAATGATTGCTAATATTTCAATTCTTCTTTCCTTCTGGACATATTTAAAGATTGAAATTCTCTGTTTCCTTGAGATTAGGTGAAGATAATTGAAAGATGAGACACCTGATGTAGTATTCGAATACATTTATAAGCAGATACACAGTTCTATTTCTCTCTTTCCCTGATTTGGCCACCTTGAGTCCAATATTAATAGATGGTGCCACAGAGTCAAAAAAATCCTGTATCACTGAGTTATCAAATGGAATAGAGCTTCTTTGGAGATATGGCTAATACTATATTCAACTTTGTAATAGATGTTTATCATATTAAAACACTCAGATTTTTGTAGTTTTTGGAATTGTCATTATCAAGACATTCCTTTTCTACTTGTAATGTATAGCCCTATAGCGACTATTAACAAAGTGTACCTATATGAGTTAAAAATAACTAGTAAAGGAGTATAAAGTTTGGATGTAGCTCTCAAAGCCCTTCAAATGCAGAATTTCTACCAATAATCAGAATATTGATAGAAAAATTGGATTAAGGGTGAAATCATCCAATTTAACTTATTTAAAATAGCATTCATTCAAATATACAGTTCTGGCATACTGAAAAATCACCCTTATCCCTTTCTTAACACAGAGCATGCAAAAGATCAGAATGCTTTCTAGATATCGCTGATGCTCAGCAACTAAAATAACCATACAGGTAAAGAAAGAACAAAGCACTATTGAAGTGTGATTGAATCTTAGCAGTACATACAAATGTCTACCACATGGAGTAGAGATCTATCCCTCACAGATAGTTGAATGTAATTAACAAAAAGAATTATTCATCACAATTGTCTCCCTTAAATAATAAAGCATCATGATATGTCTCTTTTTTTGTAATCTTTTCCACTTCTCAAGCAAGTATAGATATGTTAATAGTCTGCCATACCATAGAAATGGGATAGATGTCAAGAAAGTGTTAAAATTCTTCTCTGCTCAGATCTAGCTTCATCTGTGTTCTCGATGTAGTTAAAAGTAGCAATACATCAAAACCATTTTAAAGTAATTTGTCAATATTTACTAACACACTATAAAATGTTTATATCTTTCTATTGAGTAATTTAATTCTTTGAAGCATACCCTTTAAAAAGTAACATCTTTAAACATACAAGTGTTCAAACCAGCAGTGTTTATAATAGCAAAATATTATAAGTAAGTTATAAATTGAGTAAGAGGAAATTATTGAGATAAAATATAATCCCTTCATGTTTTAAAACGTTACTTTATACTTGCCTTAATAATATTGATTAAATGGTTGCATTTTTATTTTTATAAAGTGAAGGAAACAGTACATTAGGTCTAATTCTATGCCAGATAGATTCATTTGAAAAAAAAAAAAAGATGAGATAGAAGCACAACAAAATCATTAACTGATCATCTCAGTGTGGTAACATCATGAGTCATATTTTCCATTGTAGTACTTTGTATATTTTGCAAAAAGGGTGCAAGTGCTTTAGCTCTTCATTGAGCTTCAGATCAGTCAATCCCATCAGGACAGGAAAAGATAAAGAAAAGTGGCTTGTATGGTACTTCTTGCTCCATTTAAAAATATAGCAACTTTTTTTCACAAATATTTCTCTAACTTTTTATTTGTATTTGTAATATAAATAAATTAATTTGGACCATGCTATTCAAAAAATAAATGACTTACCAGTAGAAATGCTAGAACAATCACATCTTATGTACCAACATATGATACACATACAGAAACACATACACATATTCAAATTAAGGAAATCTCTCTCTCTCTCTCTCTCTCTCTCTCTCTCTCTCTCTCTCTTTATATATATATATATATATATATATATATATATATATATATACATACATATATATACATATGTTTGCTCATATACACATGCATACATATATGCACAATTATTCAGTAATGCATAATTTTGTTGTTTTTAATGATTATTCCCGTGTATTGCATGTTTTACAAATTGGAGATTTTTGTTAACCACACATTAAGCAATATATCATTGCAATTTTTCCATCATTATGTATTCAAGATATATGTTTATTGAATGTAACATCTAGTAACTATCACAATGTTTAAATTTTGTTTTCTTCTTCTTCTTCTTCTTCTTCTTCTTATTATTATTATTATTATTATTTCTTTATGATTATCTGAAGAGACATTAACTTTAATATTAGTATTCTAATTTGGGGGGAATGCCATGATTCACACCCACATAAAGTGGTGAATTTAATCAAGGCAATTGTTTATTTTCTGAATATTTCACTTGCTGTTCCCTCATCTCTTACCCTCGCTAAAGGCCTATCTATTTCCTGAGACAAAAATATTTTAATTAAGTCAATGAATAAAGTTATAGTGACCTCTAAGTGTTCAAGTAAAAGGAAGACTCACAGTTCTCACTTTAAATTAAAAGCTAGATGTGACTAATAATGGTGAGGAAGCCATGTCCAAAGTTAAGACAAGTTGAGAATAAGACTTCTTGTGACACATTTAGCCAATGTGTGGGTGTAAATAAAAAGTTACCGAAGGAAAATCAAATGGCATTTCATGGAAAGCAGAAGGAGAAGAAATCAAAACAATCTTATTGCTGAAATGAAAAAAAAAGTTTAATGGCCTGGATAATATATAAAATTAGTGACAACTTTTCTTTATCTAAATTCTTTTTTTTTATAGCAGCACAATTCACTTTTATTTAAGTTATGGAACCAGCCTAGACATTCACCAACAGATAAGTGGAAAAAGAAATGTGATATCTATACACAATGGAGTAGTATGTATACACAATTCAGCCATAAAGAAGAATAAAGTCATGTGATTTGTGGGGAAATGGATGGAGCTTGATAGCTTCATGTTAAGTACCATAAGTGAGGCCCAGGTTCATGCTTTCATTCATATGTGAAAACTAGAGAAAAAAAATCTACCCCACAAAATAGAAGGGGATCAGAAGGAGGAAGGGCAGAGGGGGAAGGGGAGGTACTGAGGAATAAAATTGATCAAATTATGTGCATGTACAGATATATCACATTGAATCCCAACATTACATGTAATTACAATGTACCAACAAAGTGCATCAAAAGCAGCGATAACAACAAAAAATAGAGTTAAACTCTTTTAAAATGAGTTAGCGTGTAATGTGGATAGATAAACAACACCAAGCTGAAAAATATAAAGCATGTCTCCCACATCCTGATGCCCAGCTGAGACAAGGGAATTTGCTGGGACTAGATACAAGCCTTCTCCAATCTAGAGGAAAGTACAGATTTCCTCAAGTGTCAGTCACACTTCTAATAGGAAGTGGTGAAGAGAAAAATCCTTTCATGGAATTACATGGTAGTATGGAAATACAGAAAATAAATGCTGAACAAGGGATTCTCAGAGTAAAAAATACTCTTCAGAAATGAAAACAAGATGGTGTGCTGAGCATTTTGAGGGTCAGAGGTCAGGGCAGACTTTTTTAGAGGGGGACCTGAGCTAAGACATGGATGACAAAAAAAATGCCAGCCTGGCAACTATTTGGGAGCAGATGTGCCAAGAAGAGAAAGTGAGTAAAAGAATCTAAAGCAGAAAAGATCTTTGGAGGGTTAAAGAATAAAAAGAGGGCAATTTTGGCTGGCCTGAGCCAGTGTGAAAGGTGATAGGAAAATATGAATGATAGAAATCATGTCTTTATCTAAATTCTAATCAAGACCAAGTTCTTTTGGATTTTCAGCTGAATGAAGGCTGATAAATATAAGGAAGCTTCACAATAAATGTATAAATCAAGAAGCGGTGAATTCATGGGTTTAAGAAGCTACCACTATACCATAAAAATTCAAGTTAAAACAGCATGTGCTGATGCATTAGTGTGTGAGCTCTCTCTTGTCCAGCAAGGAGGTCCACGGAACAGGGTAGAGAAAAGTGTGGCTGTGGAGTGATGAAACAAGACCTCCAGAGACTAAGCTGGAAGCAGGTCTGATTTTGTTGCATAGTTACCATATATATATACTCAGGAAGTAGCTAAGCTGATTATACGCAGCCACCAATACAATTTTTGCCAACTGTCCTTGCAGCAACCAATCAAGGAGCAGGCCGCGAAGCAAGCACAGGGAGTGCAACACGTAGTCTTTTGCCCAGGGCTGTTCCTGCTGTATAAGCTGTTTGCTGCTCACATACCCAGAACAAGGAAAGTGGTTTGCCACTTAGGCACCCTTAACATATGCCACCTATGTAGTACTCCATGCATTTTCCACTACATCTTAGCAGCAGCAAGTTATTAAGAAAATGGAGCTAAGATATGTGAAGGTGGCTACAGACAACAATATATTTTCAATGTAGATGAATTAGCCTTATATTGGAAGGAAAATCCATGTAAGACTTTCATAGTTAAGAGTAGAAAACAATCCCTGTTGTCAAAGCTTCAAAAATATGTTGACTCTCTTGATAAGGCCCAACAACATCCTTTTTGAGGTGACTTTAAGTCGAAGCCAGTACTCATTTACCATTCCAAGCATCCTAAAGTTTTTATAAGTCATACAAATCTACTTTACTGTGCTTTATAAATGGAACAAGGTATGTATTAGATTACTACATGGATTACCAAACTTTTTATTTTTAAATTTGTAATAAATAATTATATGTGACCAAAGAAAGCATTTTGATACATTGTACACAAGTAGAGCACAACTTCTCATTCTTCTGGCTGTACGTGATGCAGAGTCATACCAGGAGTGTAATCATATATGTATATAGGGTAATAATGTCAATTTCATTTCACTGTTCTTTTCACTCCAACACCCCCTCCGCTCCTCTCACTCCCCTCTACCCAATACAAAGTTCTTTCATTCTTCCTTACCCCTCCATTATGGATCAGCATCTGCTTATCAGAGAAAAAATTCAGCCTTAGATTTTGGGGGATTGGCTTATCTCGCTTAGTATGATATTCTCCAATTCCATCCATTTACCTGAGAATGCCATAATTTCATACTTCTTTAAGAATGAATAATATTCATTTGTGTATATACACCACATTTGCTTTATCCATTCATCTATTGAAGGGCATCTAAGTTGGTTCCACAGTTTAGCTATTGTGAATTGAGCTGCTATAAACATTGATGTGGCTGCATCACTATAGTATGCTGATTTTGAGTCCTTTTTGTATAGACCTAGGAGTTGGATAGCTGGGACAAATGGTAGTTCCATTCCAAGTTTTCTGAGAAGTCTCCATACTGCTTTCCTTAGTGGTTGCTCCAATTTACTGTCCCCAAAATGTGTGCATCTACCTTTATCCACACATCCTCTCCAACACATTATTGTTTGTATTATTGATAAATGCCATTCTGAGAAGAAATATTAAAGTAGTTTTGATTTTCATTTCTCTAATTGCTAGAGATGATGAAAATTTTTTCATATATTTGTTGATGGATTGTATTTCTCCTTTTGTGAAGTATCTGTTCAGTTCCTTAGCTCACTTATTGATTAGGTTATTTGTTTTTATGGTATTAGTTTTATGAATTCTTTATATATCCTGGAGATTAGTGCTCTGAGGTGCATGTTGTAAGGATTTTTTCCTATTCTGTAGGCTTTCTCTTCACTTTATTGTTTCCTTTGCTGATAAGAAGTTTTTTAGTTTGAATCCAACCCATTTATTGATTCTTGATTTTACTTCTTGCACTTTAGGAGTCTTGTTAAGGAAGTCAGGTCCTATTGCTATTGAGACCTGCTGCTAAAAGGAAATGATTTATTCAAAATATTGTTTCTAATTGACAATGCATCTAGTCACCCAAGTTACAGTGAAGATATAGAACAAGATTAATGTAGTTTTCCTTCCCAATAATACATAATTAATTCTACAGTCCACAGATTATGAAGTGATTCTTGCATTTTTTTGTTTTTAATTTAGATTTTTCTTTAAAAGTAGATATGTGCATTATAGAAAACATAACAATACAAGCAACTATCAAAGACATCCAGTCATAGCAGCTTAGTTAGATGTGTCCCTCCAGGTTATGCATATGCATACACAATATCCCATTTTGTGTGATTGAGATTGTAGTGTGTATCATGCTTTTTCAAACATCATGAATATTCAAAAATTCAAAATTGCAAAGCCACATGAGTATTTTAATAACCAAGAATACACTATACCAACTCAATCTGTTACAAAAAATTATAATCCTTTCTTGGGAACAAAATTTTACTGAAATCAGAAATGGCAATAGGCCCCTAAAAATATCTAAAAGATACTAACACATTTATATTTTACATCTGTATATTTCACATACATTGTGCACTTCTAAATATCTTGACAGACTAGATGTTTCAAATAAGGACTCAATTTGTCCACTATGAACATAACAGTCTTGAATAAAGTGTACAATGTAACAATAGTTCTAATATGAAAATATCTTCAGATATATTATCAGAATTACAACTTCAATAATGAATTCCCTTAATTCTCAATCTAAAATGAGACAAAGCAACAGAATACAATAAGAAAACTAAGAGGGTTCATTACCAGAGTTCTACTACTAAAATATTAGCGAGAATGCATGTTCCCAGTGAAGTAAAGTATTTTTGTAATACAGACAGAAAATCCACACACACATCAAATGCTCAAATCAAAATGTAAATCCTTGAGCACTTGCTCCCATCTTTCCCTTTATGCTTCCATCTGCCCCTCTGTTGCCAGCCTAATGAACAAGTCCTGATACATACTCCAGAGATAAAACAAATCCATGCCCAAGATTCATCTTTCTATAAGTTATAACAAAAATATATTTACAAGTGGACTGACTCACTAGCTCTACTTTTTATGATACACTCTTACCTCAGGACATCTAGAAATCTTAGTCATTGTGAAATAAAATATAAACTTTGGGAACAATAAACACAAATACTTTAGCAAAATACACATATAGATCTATGGTTATAATCTAAAACTGTCTTACAAATATGAAGAAACTAGAAAAGAGCACTTCCCCTCACCCTTCCTCTTTTCCCTCTTCAACATTCCAGTGACTAAATTCAGGACTACCCAGAGGTAGATTAACAAAGGTCATACCTAGAAGACAGTTCTTCTAAAAACTAACAAATGAACATTTATATAGGGATTATTTTGATACATCTAACAAACTCTGGGCAATAGTACTTATCATTTAATACTGAGCAGTATTATCTAAAAAGCATATGTAACAATGGCTAGGCACATATTTCTTCCCTATGCATATTTTCTCCTTCACCACCCACCACCCAGTAAACCTTCAACATACTCTCTAAGAAATCAAGTTCAACAATTCAATTCCCCTAAATGGCAACATTTCCTATGTAGTATCAAAAAAGACTTAAAGGGCATTATTTTAGCCCTCTAATTTTACCATTTGTTGTGGATTTTAAACATCTAGAAAAAAACTAGATTTTTCCAACAAAGATTCGAGTTTGCAACTATACATAACATAGCACTGAATAAACTGCACACACATAACAAAGACTAGATTTGAAACAAAGAAACAAACAAAAAAAACTTTCTTTAAAGGCTAGAATTTAAAAGTGTCTCCAAAGAGGAATACTCTGGCCTCATCTCTATCAACCCAGGGGTTAGATATATGAAAATCTAATGCTTAGAGTTGACTTTAACAATTTCTCTTCCTATGTGGTTTTAAGAAGTCTTTCCTATGAATTTTAAAACAAGATGTATTCAATGTTTTAGTTTACTAACTACTTTTGACATACACTAGCAAACTCTTTAACATCTAGACATACTAGATGTCAATCATGTCTCAATTGTCATTTATATATATGATTTACACAGCAAAATAAAACAAAAATCACAGATATAAAGGAGAATAGATAATCTTGCTTCACAGAAAACAGATTGATGCTTGGCCCATTTGTTGATTGGGTTATTTGTTATCTTATTGTTTAATTTTTTGAGTTATTTGTATATTCTGGATATTAGGGCTCTATCTGAAGTGTGAGGAGTAAAGATTTGTTCCATCTCTAGCAGTCAGAGAAATGCAAATCAAAACCACCCTAAGATACCATCTCACTCCAGTAAGATTGGCAGCCATTATGAAGTCAAACAACAATAAGTGTTGGCGAGGATGTGGGGAAAAGGGTACACTTGTACACTGCTGGTGGGACTGCAAGTTGGTGAGGCCAATTTGGAAAGCAGTATGGAGATTCCTGGGAAAGCTGGGAATGGATCCACCATTTGACCCAGCTATCGCCCTTCTCGGACTATTCCCTGAGGATCTTAAAAGAGCGTACTATAGGGATACTTCCACATCAATGATTATAGCGGCACAATTCACAATAGCTAGACTGTGGAACCAACCTAGATGCCCTTCAATAGATGAATGAATAAAAAAAAATGTGGCATCTATACACAATGGAATATTATGCAGCACTAAAAAATGACAAAATCATAGAATTTGCAGGGAAATGGATGGCATTAGAGCAGATTATGCTAAGCGAAGCTAGCCAATCCTTAAAAAACAAATGCCAAATGTCTTCTTTGATATAAAGAGAGCAACTAAGAACACAGGAAGGATGAGCATGAGGAAAAGACTAACATTAAACAAAGACGAGAGGGGGGAGAGAGAGGGAGAGAGAAGGGAAAGCTTATGGAAAAAGTAGGAGACCTTCAATGTTACACAAAATTATAAGAGGTTGTGAGGGGAAAGGAGGAGGGAAAAAAGGGAGAAAATTAAACAACAGCAGAGGAGGTAGAGAGGGAAGATGGGAGGGCAGGGGAGGGGAGGAGGGATAATAGGGGATAGGAATGGTAGCAGAACACAACAGTCACTAATATGCCATTATGTAAAAATGTGAGTGTGTAACCAATGTGATTCTGCAATTTGTATTTGGGGAAAAAATGGGAATTCATAACCCAATCGAGTCAAATGTATGAAAGATGATATATCATGAGCTCTGTAATGTTTTGAACAATCAATAAAAAAAAATAAAACAGATTGGTGTAAAGTCCTTTGCATTTTCTTTTCCTTCTTCCTGCCTGAACCAGTACAAATATAATATGTACTGCTCAGAGAAGTGTTTCATCATTCCATTTACAAAACACAGTTATTTCATTATTAATTTTGACAAAAAGATATCTGCAAACTGTGTTATATACTACTTTTACTTTTAGCATACTTTGTGCACTTGTAAACATCTAGAAACTCTAGATGTTTCAAATAAGGACTTAAGCTTATCCACTGTATCCATAGTATTGTTGAATTAATTATACACATGCAACAATGGATATATCTGAAAGTGTCTTCTAAGTAGGATCATTCTGGCCTCAAAGCCTTAATTTCTTCCATTTTTTTTCTTATGTCACATGCAATATAGGCACATGTGTCACTCATGGATATATCTGAAAATGTCTTCTAAGTAGGATCATTCTGACCTCAAAACCTTAATTTCTTCCATTTTTTTTCTTATGTCACATGCAATATAGGCACATGTGTCACTCAGATATGATGTTATAGTTTCACTCCAAAAGTCCCTTTCAGAAGACTGCATTTCTATGAAATTTAACACAAAGTTAAAACTGTGTTGGTTTACTAACTCTATTTTTGTGATCCAGTTATGATCTCTTTAAAACCTACAGACCAATATTATAAAATTAGGACTCCTTAGTCTAGAATATACACAATATATATGGTACAGCAAAGTTAAATGAAATGCACATTCGAGAGCAATGGGTAAGCTGTCTAGTACATGACTTAAATGTCAGGCACCCACTTGCCTTCTTGGGCTCCTGAAACCTCTGCCAGCCTCCGGGGTCTTTGGGGGGCTTCCAATCTTCTCACCAGTCCACACCCCCATACACCAAAGGCCCACAAGCCTCAGATTGGGCCAGAAGACTGAGCAACCCATGGGGTACAGGTCAGACAGGATGCTGCCACCATAAGGTCACCCAGCAGGGGAATAGGCTCCCTGTTCCTTTAAAGACAATGTCCAGTTGCAGTGGGAGCTCTGGGTGTCTTCATGGTAGAGGCCACTGCCTGTCCCTGAACCTCCCAGCTCACACACAAGTCTTGAGACAGAGAGCCCCAATTGGGCCCCAGGAGAGCAGGCCACACTGTTTCTCACCAATATCTCTGCAGGAACTCAATAAATTTTTATTTTTTATACTCATCATTTAATAAATTATTTTCATAAAGCCATAAATAAGATTTCCTTGATGGATCCAAAGTGAAGTTAACTTGAAAACTTCTGGAAATAATTCACAATTATAGATATCATTAAGAACATTTATTACGGTCTGGGACTGTGGCTCAGTGGTAGCACACTTGCCTGGCATATGTGAGGCACTGGGTTAGATTCTCAGAGCCACATATAAATAAATAAAATAAAGTTCCATCAGCAACTAAGAAAAAACATTTTTGAAAAGAACATTTATTACTCAGCGGGAGGTGCTAACAATATCAATTAATATTAATAGCATTTTGGAAAAAGTTGTCTTCAACCTGTATGAATGACTTTGAGGGTCCATAATTTGGTCGAGGAAGTAACTGTAGATATGTGGAAACAGGAAGTTAACTGGAATTAAAGGTGGAGCCTAAATATATGGTTAAACTGCTGCAAACTCATGATAAAACTTGGATAGATGAAGGGTTACTTCTTATGGGTGAGCAAAGAAAGTGGTTTCTTCAGGTGGAATCTATTCTTTGTGAACTTTTGTGAACATTGTAGAAATGACAATAAAGAATTTAAGATATATGTTATATATATTGGGAAACAAACAAAAACATGTGCCTCATTTTAATGGAGTATCTCTAAGTTAAGCAAATATAAATTGTGTGTGTGTGTGTGTGTGTGTTTGTGTGTGTGTGTACAAACACATACAGATGCCTACACTATCTAGGGTAGGAGAGACAGAGACAGAAATATTTCTCCATGGATGATATTTATCTGTGACTACTTTTTTTGCAAATATTTTGAAAACTAATGGTAAATGATAAAAATAAAGAATACCACTTTTCTTTTTTATAGAATTTTATTTCATTCATAGATTTACTTAGAATGTTTCAAATTTCTACTACTCAGTTAATTATGAGTGAAAATTGAGGCTGTGTGCAACTATTTGTTGTGTTGTTTTTAATGTCCCTAATTTGCAAAACACAAAGGTGACCACTTTATATAGAAGATCAGTAAAATAAATAGTCTTTAATACTCTCAACTATCTCTCATACTGTATAATCCTATATTTTGAGCTTAAGAGCCTTTACTTCCCTTTCCTTTCAGACCTTGTATGTAGCTGCTAACATATGATTGGCCTTGGCTAGAAGTCAAGGTCAAATCCAAGCATCACCTGTAACAACAGCAGAGCTCAAATATGAAGCAAGATTTTCTACACTCCTCTATCCTACTCTCTGAAAAGAAGGAATGTCTGTATCACATTGAGGTCAGAAACCTAAGAAAGATGATGAAAAATGAAAAATAAAGTGGGTAGTCAAATTCAACTGATAAGTAATTAGCACAGCAATATATTGGCCACAGATTTTCTGGTAACTTCTGAAATACAGTAGTATCCTACTCTACCTTTTCCTCATCCCCAATTTACATAAGTAGAAGCTGACATTTGAGCTGTCATTTCTTCTTCTCCACATAGATGACTAAAATCTCCTTATGTCTTTTATTTCAACTTTCTGGGTAAATTTCTTTCTCTTGCCCAGAAGGAACCCTTAAGGTCAATATCAGGTGAACCATGTAGTAAGATTAAACATAAACATAGGTTTCAGAGTTGAGACCACTGCATCTGTCTGCTAGTCATGGATGAAGGGGAAATCTTCTATTGCAACAGTATTTGTGACATTTGGAACAAACCCAAGGACTCAAGTTACTTGGCATCTTCCCTCATGGGACATAGCTACTATCCATTTCATCTCTTTATTTTGTATATTGATCCAAACAAAAAACAACACCAACAAAAAGGAGAAATGGTTTTGTTTCACCCTATCATGTAATAGAAAAGGAAAACATTATGCCCATTTATTTTGGCAATAGGCAACTAGCCATGCTCTATTTGAAAGAAATTGGCACAAAAATACACATAAATGATACAGGCTATATATGGCAATTTCAACACACCCAGTAGTTCCTGTGGCTATTGGTTCCAGTAAGGCAAAGCTTGCAGGCTGCTATTGTGGTTCTGAAATGTAAGGGATATGGGCCAGGCCACAGCCTCTTAAGTACTCCTTTTCTGCTAGTGAAATTGAAGCTTTTCAAAAAAGGGTACTTTTATGTCTAATTAATGAAGTTTTGATCCCCTCTCCTGTGGTCATAAAAATTTCTTCTATGGTACCCACAACCATTTTGACCCTACTTCTAACCTTTGCTTTGTTTTAAAGAATAAAGGCATCTATGTGTTATTTTCAAATCTGTGTTAAGAATCTCAAAGGCTCACATCTTGTGCATTCATGAACTAAACACCTGGATGGGACAGTGATAAAACTGTTTCTGGCTCATTGCCAATCAGTCAATGAATGTATGCACAGGAAGCAGATATAAATACTTCTGTGGCCAAGACTGAACACTCCAGAAGCTTTGATTCTCTATTGCCCACATTATAGAAGTGAGTACAATATCTCATCTGCCATTTCCTTTAAATTACATACCCACTAAAAGGTGAATTCCTGTGGGTGTGTAACCCAACTTTGTATAGATAATGTCAACATGAAACTCATTTGCTTTTTAAAACTTTGGCTGATTTTTTCAAAGTGATAGGATACTCATGATTATGACTCAAAGGAGAAAAAACATATTATGAATATGAGCTATTTATATAGTCAAACAAATCACCATAACTTCTAATATAAAACACTTATTTATTCAAAATAAAATATTTAAATCACAGCATTACTTTTCTCCCCTTTGGTAAGAGAAAAATCCAGAAGTGTGACCAGTTTGTTTGCTTATTGGTTATGTACCTAATGTTGTTACAGACCACTTTTTGAAAATATGTGAACCCATTACTGAAATCTTTGACTCAATTTCTAAGGCAAAGACAGCATATATATTTTCTTTCTCATAAGTTATAATAAATAGTAGGTGGCTCCATGAAATAGTTAAAACTAAAAAATAAGATATATTATTGAACATATTTAATGGTTTTACTGGTTCAAATATCACATTTCTTTGTATTATAACTTGGCATCCTAGCCTTCTCTAGGATACCATACCATAGGAATAATAGATAATGTTTCATAATGAATTTCTCCTCAAAAAATGATAAGCTCCTAGAAATATTACAATGTTTGTGTGACAGTACATACTATTGTTTTTGCTTTCTATGAAAAACTTGCCATTAGAGGTTAGGGTAATCATTGTAATGAGAGTTACTTTGTGGCAAGATGGAACATCAATAATAACATTAAAAAATTGACCTGTCTCAACCTCCTGAGCTGCTGATATTATAGGTATGCTCCACCATACCTGGCCAGAATCTCTATATTTCTGATAAGCATTTCCCTAAATTCTAATGATGCTTAACATTTTACATTTAATTTTTTGTCCATTTGTACTTTTTCTTTTGAGAAGTGTCTGTTTCATTTATTTGCCTATTTATTAATTGGGTAAATTGTGTTTTATCTTTGGTGTTACTTTTTTTTTAGTTCTTAGTATATTCTAGTTATTGATCTTCTGTCAGAGATCAGCTAGTAACCATTTTGCCCTATTATGTATGTTCTGTCTTCACATTCTTAATTGTTTCCTTGGCTGTGTAGGAGATTCTCAATTTGATACCACCCTATTTATTAGCTTTTGGCATTGCTTTCTGAGCCTTAGGGTTCCTAATGAAAAAGTCTATGCTAGTGCCTATATATTTGAGTGTTGACTTTGTTTACTTCTAGGAGTTGCATAACTTACAGTCTAATTCCTAAGTCTTTGATTCATTTTGATCTCATTTATATGCAGGGTGAGAGATAAGGGTCTATGCTCATTCTTTTTTTAACATTGTTTTAGTTGTCAATAAACTTTTATTTTGCTTATTTATGTGTGGTGCTGAAGATCAAACCCAGTGCCTCATACATGCTAGGCAAGCACTTCACTGAACTACAAGCCAGCCCCTAGACTCACTCTTTTACATATGGGTAACCAGATTTACAGCATAGTTTGTTTTTAAAAAAGGCAGTCTTTTCTCAAGTATATGTGTTTGACAACTTAGTCAAGGATCAGCTGCCTGTATCTCTGTGTATTTCTCTGTGTCTTGTATTATATACCATTGGTCTATGAGTCTGTTTTGTGCCATGACCATGCTATTTTTGTTTCTGTAGCTCTGTGGTATATTTTGAAGTCAAGTGTGATCCCTCCAGCATTGTAGCATTGATGTTTGTTTGTTTGTTTGTTCTGGCTTAGAATTTCTTTGTTATTCTAGGTCTTTTATTCTTTTTTAAATTTTGTTCTAATAAGTTACACAGGACAGCAGAATGCATTTTGACATATTGTACACAAATGGAGAACACTTTTTCTTCTGGCTGTTCACGATGCAGATTCATTCTAGTCCTGCAATCATACATTCACATCGGGTAAATGGGTCTTTTATTCTTCCAAATGACTTTTTGGTATTTTGATGGGGATTGTATTGAATTTGCATAAGGCTTTAGGTAGTACTGTCATTCTGACAATATTAATTTTACCTCTCTAAGAAGGTGGGAGTGCTTTCCAACTTATAAATCTTCTATGATTTCTTTCTTCAGTTTTCTATATTTTTCAATGTAAAGGTTATTCACCAACTTGGTTAGATTTATTCCTAGGTGTTTTAATTTTTTGATGCTATTATGAGTGGAATTTTCCTAATTTCTTTCTCTCCAGACTTGTTATTGGTAGAGAAATATAAGCTATTGATTTTGTGTCTTGATTTTATAATCTACTATTTTGCTGAATTTGATTATTAGCCTTAACATTCTTTTGATGGAACATTTTGTATCTTATAAGTATAGGACTTTACCAATCGCAAAGAATGATAATTTGATTTCTTCCTTTTCTATTTTTTACCCTTTTATTTCTTTTTTTTTTTTTTTGCCTACTTACTCTAGCTAGAATTTCTGGTAGTATATTAATTAGGAGTTATGAGAGTGGATGTCTTGTCTTGTTCCAGGTTTTAAAGGAAATGTTTTCAGTTTTTATGCATTCACTATGATGTTGATTTTTTTTCCTATATGGCATTTATTATATTGAGGTAGGTTCCTTCTATCCTTAGTTCCTTTGGTATTTTTATCATGAATTGGTGCTGAATTTTTTCAAAGCATTTCTCTGCATCTGTTTAGAAGACTAAGTGATTTAGGTCCTTAGTTCTATTTGTGGGATGAATTACATATATTGATTTATAAATGTAAAACCATCCTTGCATCCCTGGGGTAAAACCACTTGTCTCATGATGTATAATCTTATTATATGTTGTTGAATATAATTTGCTAATATTTTATCAAGAAGTTTTGCATCCAAGTTCATTAGGGTTATTGGTCTGTATTTTTCTTTTCTAGATGTGTCCTTATCTAGTTTTAGTATGAGTGTGATACTGGCTACATAGAAAGGATTTATAAGTGGTCCATTTTTTTGTATTTCAAGGAAAAAATATTGAGGAACATTGACATAAGTTCTTCTTTAAAGGTTTGGTAGAATTCAGCTAAGAATCCATCTGGTCCTGTGCCTTTTGTGTTGATGTTGTTATTATAGTTTGAAGTTTTTTCATTACTGCTTCCTTCTATCTCATTGCTAGTTGTTGGTCTTTTTAGGTTTGGGCAGGTTGTATATGTCTAGAAGTGGATCCATTTCTTATAGGTTTTCAAATTTATTAAAGTATAATTTTTCTATTTTTTTTCTTTTTTATTTGTTGTTTATAGATATTCATGACAATAGGGTAAATAAATTTCAAAGTAGTTCCTAATGATTCTCTAGGTTTTTACTTTTTTTATGTCTGTGGTGATGTTCCTGGTCTAATGCATGTCAAATATATTGACATTCCATTCCACCCTAGTCAGAATGGCCATTCATTAGAAATGAAAAAAATAAAATAAAAACCCATACACTATGTTTCTATTATATTTGGAAACTTGAGGAAAATAAGAAAAAGAAGGCATATGGGAGTGGATCAGTTATCATACATATATAGGGAAGATCAGTGGAATAGAAGAAGGAGAATGATAGTAAGGAAGGAAAGAAGGGAAAGGGGAAGAAAAACAGGATGAATTTAACAGTCATGTTACACTCATACATAAAGGAACGAAAGAAAATTTCACCTTTATGTTCATGTAGAAGAAAGGAGAGGGAGAATATGGGGAGAATGGAGGACAGGGAAATGTGGGTGGGGATGGAAGTTAAATTCCTTGATATAATTTTGTCAAAATGAACCCAAATACTATGTATAATCATAATGTTATAATAACATATTTTTAAAAATCCCAGTACATTCTGATGAAAAATATGTTTATTGCAGCACAGTTCAAAATAGCCTAAGAATCTGATAATAAATACATGAATAAAAACATGTGGTATAAATAAATAATAGTGTATTATTTAGGTTTATAGGAGAATGAAATGTAATTTACAAAGAAATGGATAAAACTGGTAAAACAATGTTTAGTTCAATAAGACAGACTTAGAAAGACAAGTATTACATGTCTTACCTCATGTCTGAAATCTATGAAAAATGAAATCATAAAATTTAAAAGGAATTATTAAATAAGTGGAGGATAATTAGTAGGCAGTGGGACTGTGGGTGTATATGATTGAAGTATGATGTTTGCACTTCAGAATGTACCATAGTGATACTCAATTTTTTATGTTTGGTTAAAATACATTATTTCTTTTTTAAAAAAAAATTGTGAAACAGTTTTTCAGAGTCATCATACCATTTTATATTTTGTACTATAAATATGTGAGTGATCCACAACCTTTGAATCCTGTCCAGCATTATATCTCTGTTTTTAATTTTCACTATTTTCATACTTGCAGTTTTATATACTACTGATGTTATAGTTTGGATTTTCCTGATTGCTAATATTATCAGCTGAATTATTTTCCTCCAGTATTCATGTGCTGAACTTCCTATCTTTCTGGATCTTAGAATGTGAATGTATTTGCATACAGGGCCTTCAATGATATAATTAAGTAAAAATGATAACATATGGATAAGCCATAACTAATACAATCATTATACTTATATGAATAAGAGATTAGGATGCTGACATGATTAGAGAAAGAACATGACAAGAGGATGAAAGTGACAAATTATAGGCCAAGATCATAGGCCTCAGAAGAAATCAATCTTCCTAAAAACTTGATTTCAGAATTCTGTACTCCAAAATTGTCAAAAAATAAATTTCCATTTTTTAGGCCTCCAGTTTGTGGTACTACATTTTGACAGTCTTATAAAATTAATACAGCTAATTGACATTTAATATCATATCATGATTTTATTTGGCATCTAAGTATCATCTTTGATCAAATATTTCCTCATGTTTAATTTACCCATTTTCTATTTGGATTTTTATTTTACTGTTGAACTTTGGGTAATCATTGAGCATTCTACTTTTAAGTTGATTTTTACATGTATTTTAAAATACACTTCAACATTGTAGCCTATCATTTTATTCTTTCCAAAGTTTCTTTTATAGAGCATATTTTTAATTTTAATGGACAAAAATTCATAGATATTCCCTTTTAGTATCAATACGAATAACTCTTGGCTTAGAAGAAGATCCTCAAATTTTCTCCTATTCTTTTTTTCAAAAGTTTTTTAGTTTTATTTTTTACATTTAAGAATGGAATATATTTTGCATTAGGATCTGTGTAATATATGAGGTGTAGTTGGCATTTCATTTCTCGTATTTATATCTACTTGTTCTAGCAGCATTTTTTTAAAAGGCAATTTTTTCTCCATTTAATTTTTACTTTTTGTTAATGTGTTTGTTTGCTTTTGTGTTTTCTACTCTGCTCCATTGATACACATTCCTATCTCTATATCAATATAATGATATCTTTATTACTGTGTCTATGTAGAAGTTCTTATAAATATTCATGATTCCTTCCACCTTTTTATTTTCAGAATTGATTTAAGTAGGGTCTGTGCATTTTCACATAAATTTTAGAAGAAACCTGTCTATTCCTGTCCATTTGATAGGATATGCATTAAACATATGAATCAACTTTAACAAAATTGACAGCTTAGTAATCCCTCTAATCCTTTCACTTGGTATGATACTGTATCTATTTAGGTCTTCAATTTTTTTCAGATATATTTAGGTATATCCAATTTATACTTTTAAATATAAAATCAGTATACATTTTATAAAATTTATACTGAGTTATTTTTGGAGTACAAATGTAATTTAATTGGGTTGATTTGTCTTTCTAAATAAATTGAAGTCACATCCTGTCTAACCCTGAATACCTGGAGATAATTTTTGAATAGGTGATTTTCTTAGTTTGAAGATACTTTTTTTTTCATTCGCACATAGTTGATGAAAAGAAAAACTGCACCTACGTAGCCACATATGCACACACACATGTACACACCACAACAATGATATCAATATTAAAATCATCTGGGGCAATTCCCAAGATGTCTACTTATGGAGTATTTAGTTATAGCTAAGTAGACAATTTAGAATTTGCATTATGGCATACACCTGTGGATATGAATAGGAGGTTGGATATATTAAAATATAACAACTTTTGGATCAGTCACTTTCAATCAATTAATGAATACTTTTTAAAACATTTTCTTTAATAGTAGATGGACACAATAACTTTATTTTTTTATTTTTATGTTGTGCTGAGGATTGAACCCAGGGCCTCACACATGCTAGGCAAGTGCTCTACCACTGATCCACATCCTCAGCCCTCAATGAACATTTTAAAACTCATTTTTGTATAAATGATTTCTGATGTATGAACATTATCCAAACTCTAAAGTACTATGCTAATGTAAGATATTTGTATTGTCAGTTTGAGGAAAAGAAAAATGACAGTTTATGAGCATCTAAATGGTGGTAGATATATGTTGTGTCAAGTTTTCTGAGAAGATATTAGATTGTAAGCTTTTTAAATGCAAGGAATTCATATGCCTTGTTCATTATTTTATATATATATATATATATATACATTGCTTAGCAAAATATCTTTCGGAAAGTATTGTCAAGAAATATTGGTATAATAATTCAATGAGTTAATGATTATTGAAAATAACTACCATTTATTAAGGTCTTATTCTGTGGTAGGAACTACATTAAGTAGTTTCTGTCCTTTTCAATACATCGTCTTCATCATTGTACCTTATCAAAAGCAAAGTTGTTCAGTTCTAAAATATATTGACCATTTATATCTATGTGATTTTTTTGCATATTTTCAAAGATCAGCTTAATTTGATTCTCTCACTTATCCACATATATATCAATCTATATAAATTAATTCCTAATTAATAGGCATTAGAAAAAGTCTGAAAGGTCTAAGAAACATAGAACCATTAGTGTCCAATAATTTGCATTTGATATTTCCTATGCTGAGGAAAGTTTAGCAAATTATCTAACTTCTTTAATATTTCTGCCTTAATCTATTCTTCCCAAGATCAGTTAAGAAGGATTTTTGATACATACATTTGACCACACAATTCTCTTCAAAACAGTTTTCACTGCATCACTTACAATCCTTAATATAGCATACAAAAAAATCCTTACAAATCAATTATGTATTACCATATTTCTATAGTATGTATTGACTCTGTACTCTAAATATGTTTTAGCTATTTTGGCCTTATTCAAATTACTGGAATAAATAAAATTTATTAATATATCAATCTTTAAAAAATATTCATTTTCCAGTTATACATTTTAAAAATATTTACTCAATTATTAATCATTTCTGGTTTGAACTTAAATATCACATTTCCAATGATAAATTTTTCATTCTCTCATTTAAATTATTTGTTCAAGCGTTTGCTTTCATCACAATCTCCTATTTTCATGTTTACTTCATTCAGCTTGTACCTATATTTTGCTTAGTGATAATTTGTGAGGTGTGATTTTCTTTTCACATCATATATCTTCTAAATGCTGTGACTCAATGTGTTTACATTCCAAGGGTCCAATATTACATCTGACACATTGTTACTTCTCAAATGTTTTTATTTGATGAATTATTCCTCATCAATATTTCAATAGATTTGTCTTCTCCATTTTGTTGTTTATAAATGGAGAGGTCTATTTAGAGCATGATTCTTCCATGTGAAAAGTTTAAGAAACATGGCACCACTTTCTTTGCCTCCTGGCTACATTATATTGTGGGAGTGAATGTGGAAAGAGAATATGGTGACATAGTGATAGAAGAAGCAATGATAGGTGAGGATTCAAGGTCTTCATTTTATAATAGCACCACAATCCAGTTTCAAAAAACCTAAAGCACACAGCAAGACCAACCTTAGTCTCTTACAAGAATGGTGTTTTTATGATGTAATTATCTTCCACTAAACATCCTGTCTTAAACATGCACCACCTCTCAAAATCATTATATTTGGTGTCAAGTTTCCAACATACAAACTTGAGGTGGGGCTGTATCCAAACTATGGCAATATCATTATTATATTTTACACATGAGAAAACTGAGAAATTCAGAAAACTTAAAAATGCTGAAGCCATTTAATTAGCAAGAAGTTTGAATGTTCTTTCCACTAACATAATTAAGTAGTAGAGTAAAAATGCAACATTTTTTAAAGAACTGGAAATAATGTATCTGATAATATAGAAAAAAATATTTTCATTTATTGATTCTGTTCTCTTTGAATATTTTGTGCATTATAATATACTTTTGAATTTTTTTAGTTGTTGATAGACCTTTATTTATTTATTTGTATGCGGTGCTGAGAATTGAACCCAGTGCCTCAAAAATGTTAGGCAATCACTCTACCACTGAGCTAAAACCCCAGCCCAACTTTTACTTTATTTTTGTTAGTGACAGCCAAATATAGTCATTGCTCATAAATAATAGCATTAATTTAAAATAATGTTTAGGTCTAACAGAAAGCTTAAAGTAACAATGGCATTTCAAAATAACAATACAAAATATTTATTCATGTCTTTCATTATTTCATGTAATTATTTCCCCAGAACTATTTCAGATAATTATTTATTGTTAGACTATTTTAAATGTAAATTAGTTGTGACAAGAGATATTGTGTGACTCATTCTCATTTCAAATAATAGGAGTTGGTTTTTGAAAATAGTTAATGCAAAAAAGAATTAAGACAAATTTTAGGCTCACTGACATATATATAAGTTTGAATTGTTGTTCCAGAAAAGTGTAATCTATTTTAATAAAGCAGACAAATACCCAAGTGAATGTTTCATACTGTCAGGTTCTTAATATTTACCCCTATATTTAAGACAACTGGCAAAATAATTTATAAATATTAAATAATAAAATATTAAGTTAAAATTTTGATGTTTTATACAATATCAATAAATGTGTTGGCAAAAACAAGGACCAAAACCATTTTATATTTTTTAGTTGTAGTTGGAGATAATAACTTTATTTTATTTATTTATTTTTATGTGGTGCTGAAGATTGAACCCAACACCTCACACATTCTAGACAAGTGCTTTACCACTGAGCCACAACCCCAGTCCAAACAGTTGATTTTTAATTAATTTTATTATTTCCTCCCGCAATAGATTATACTATAAAGTAAACTCAGGAATTTAATTAAATATATATGTAAATTTCTTGGTGTATTTTATAGTTTAAATGTGAGAAAATGACAATCCAGTTCAATCCATGTTTTTTAAAGGAGAAACAATAATCAGATACATAACAATTCCCCAACCCTTGAACTGTGATGCCTGACATATGTCTTTATATATGTTTTCCTCATAAAATAGATAAAAACCAAGGTTTCCTAAGTGGAAAAATTATCAATTTTCAACAAAAAGTACTTGAAAAATTTACTCTTTCACACCTACTCAGTGGGACGACTGGCACTTAACAGAATTTATGGAATAACTACAGGAAAATGGAAAATAAATGGAAGCAGGTGGTGAGGGTCAAAAAAGACTTGAAATACCAAACAAGCAACAAAACAAAACAAACAAAAGTACAAATTTTCACACCCTTGCTATCTTATAGTCTTGAGCTGTAGCAGCCAGAAAACTAGAAATAGCAAAGAAAAGTTATTCTATTTCTATACAAGAAACAAGAAAGTGATACTCTGCATCATACAGTGCAGGAGATTCACTGCTTAATTTGTCTATTGCACTTTCTTTTTCTTCTTAAAATCCCAGTCAATATAATAATGTAAATTGTGATAATAGCAACAGTTGTTTTCCAGGTGCTGAAAACTCCAAGGGTGAAGAACCAGAGCCATTTCATAAGGCTACAGGAATGTGATCCCAAGAACACATTGAGTGCTCCTTATTGAAGATTTTCTTTCAGCTACATATTAAAAATATATTTATTTGTCAAAAGTGTAAGTGTATGCTGGCTGCAGTGGCATATGATTGTAATCATAACAGCTTGGGAAGCTGAGGCAGGAGTGTCACAAGTTCAAATTAAGCCTGAACAATTTATTGAGGTCCTAAGCAACATAGTGAGACACTGTCTCAAAATTTTAAGGAAAGGGCTTGGGATGTTGCTCAGTGGTTAAGCACTCTGGGTTCAATCCCTGGCACCAAGAAAAAAAAAGTGTAAGTGCACACTATAGTTAAGATGCTTAAACCCCAAATTAATACCAATGAACTTAGGGAGGGATCATAAAGAGCCATAAATAGTATCAGGATATCAGGAAGAGAACAGAAGTCAATAAATTGAACCCATAAATATGTATATCAATTGCTGTTCTCATTACCAAGATAAATGTGCAACAATCTTACAACAATCTTGCCCTAAACAAAATGTCAAAGATAGGAGAAATGAGCTACAGAATATATGATCTCTCAGGCCTCACATGTACAGCAGATTTTATACATATAGAATCATTATGAATGGCTGTAATGGTCTTTAAAAACTAAACTGATGCTGAAACCACAGCACAGATAAACTTGAAGTTTACATCCTAACAAATGGTAAAACTTAAAAATTAGGGCTTGGATTATGGCTCTGTAGTAGAGCGCTCTCTTAGCATGGGTGGGACCTGGGTTCGATCCTCAGCACCACAAAAAATATAGGCATTGTGTTGTGTCCATTTTTTTTTAAAATAAGTATTTAAAAAAATAAAAAAATAAATTAAATTTAAGGTTCTCCATATTACTTAAGTAAGACTCTAAGTCACACTTTAATATTGAAAATATGCAAGATATAATAAAAATTACATACTTTGTTAGCCATGTGTTCATTACCAGAACCTAAATACTTGATGAGAATGCACAGGAGGAAAAATTTACTTGACCCTTGATTTCGGCAGTCTCATTCCAAAGTCAACCAACTTCATTGCCCTGGGCCTGAAGTGAAGCAGAACATCATAGCAGAAAGGTGTGGCAAAGGAAAGTTGTTTAGTTTCTGGCAGTTGGGAAGCAGAAAAAGAAAAAGTGAGGAGCCAAGGAGAAGATACACATCCCAAGAGCATGTTAACAATGATCTACTTTCCCACTAGCATACAATTACAACTCTATAGTTCATTCAATTATTAATTCCTCAAATGGATTTTATCCACTGATGAGATCACAGTTCTATGTTAGTCAGTTTTCTGTTGTTGTAACCAAGATTTATGATGAGAACAACTTGGAGGAGAAAATTTCTACTTTTCATGTGCCTTCATAGGTCTCAATCCATGGTTGACCTGCTTTGGGTCCAAGGTTAAGCAGAATATCATGGAATCATTGCAAAGAGATGGGAGTGAAAATAAAGCAGCTCAGATCATGGCAACCAAGAAGCAGAGAGTGAGTGATGATTCAGGGACAAAAACATAAACCTCAAGGGAATGTCCCTAGTGACACATTTCCGCAATTCACACAGCAACTCCCTAGAGTTACCTTCCAGTGCAGTTAGTTCTTTCAATTCACTGATTAGGTTTCAGCTCTCATAATCTAATAATTTTAACTCTGAACATTGTTACTTTGTCTCCTCATGTTTTGAGGGACCCTTCAAATTAAAACCATTATAAACTTTCTTAATCTAATCTTTTAAATTACGAACATTGCTACATTGCCTAACACGTGCATTCTTTGAGGGATATCTTTAGGGTCACACCATAACCATTATCATACAAAGAATTAATAAAATATCAAAACTGAAAAAGAAAAAAATAAAATAAAAGCATAATTTATTGAAATAATGGTTTTGCTATGTGGCGTTCAAAGCAGCTTTCATCCTCTAAAGAATGAGAGAAAACATTTCAATAGCTGGAATGACATAGAACCCATATAAAGGTATAGAACACATAAAACTAAGCAAATGGAAATTTTGGAGCTCAAAATCCATAACCAAATTAAAAATGTCTTATGTACTGAATTGAGCAAAACTAAATATTGCAATACCATTTGTGGAATGCAGTTTAAAATCTCTACAAGAAAATATTCAGTAGTTTTAAGAATATAATTTTTTTTAAAAATCATACAAAAACAAATCCAGATCAACAAATGACATTTAAAAATGGCATTAGAGGAAAAATCAATGACAATAAAAACAAAAACATGATACAGAAAATCAATGATACAAAATATTGGCCATGTAATAGATCACTAAACTGGCTAGGTCACTAGAAATACCAATAAAGAAAATACAAAAATTATCAGTATAAGAAATACAATAGTGGCTGTCTCTAAAGACCACACAGATATTACAAAATTATAGACAAAATAATATGATTAACACTATATAATTGAAATCAACAACTTAAGTGTGATAAAACAATTTATTTAAATCTCTAAACTATAAAAAATGGACAACCTTTTTAGTCTTTTATCAAAAAATTAAGTTAAGCCAGGTGTGGTGGCCCAAACCTGAAATCTCAGCCACTTAGGAGGCTGAAGCAAGAGGATTGGGAGTTCAAAGCAAGCCTCAGCAAAAGTGAGGTGCTAAGAAACTCAGTGCCTCTGTCTCTAAATAAAATGTAAAATAGGTCTGAGGAAGTGGCTCAGTGGCCAAGCGACCCTGAGTTCAATCCCCAATACCCCTCAAAATATTAAGTCAAATAAATTAAATCTATATTCCCAAGAAAGGAAACTCTAGTCCAATATATATCCACTGTCCCTTTGACCAAACCATAAAGTATTAATTAATTCTACACAACTTCTTCCATAAAACATAAAGAAGAAACATTTCTCACCTATCTAATAGGTCAGTATTACCTTGACCACAAAAGAAATGAGCATTTTTATAAAGGAAAATTAAAATACAATATTCCTCAAAATAAGTGCTAAATTTTTCAGCAAAAAAGGTGATAAAATACAAGTCTGCCTCAATATTTGTAAAAAAAATAATAAAGAGGTTTTTATTCTCAATTCCAGTTTGTAAGGAGTTAGAAATCACTAGTTTATGAAGAAAAATGAAGGAAATAGTCAACAACTCTTTGTAGATTTTTCAGAGAGTAAGGCCACAAGGAAATATACTACCTTGAAAATTGGAGAGGGAGTCATGTAGAAACAGAATGACAAAACTCATCCACAAATCCAGGAGGAGAAACTTTTATAAATGTCAATACTGAGAGGAAAACTTGAACTGTAACTGTCAAATTGTGTGTGAGTATGTGGTACTAGGGATTAAGCCCAGGGATGCTTCACCACTGAGCTACACCCACAGTACTTTTTAAAATTTTGAGAAATCATCTTCCTACATTTCTAAAGCTGACCTCAACCTTGTAATCATTCAACCTTAGTTTTTTGAGTAGCTGGGATTACAGGTATACACAACCATGACCAGATGAAAAGTCTAAAATTTTAATGCTCCTCATGAAAAAAGTCATATTGAGGCCCTGACAATTTTCTAAGTATTAACTAGTGATGTTCTTCTTAGTTCTCACAATAATAATTGGAAAAAAATATTTTCATATATATGGCACAGTGAGGGAAGCAAGTAAACAGTTCAAAATATAAGCTATCATTTTTTAAAATTCTTTATATGGTTTGTTCTCAGTAGAGACTATTTTACTTGAACTTAACTTGCTGTAGTTTTATCAGAGCCATAACCCACTTGAGGTATAAAGTGAAATGTCCAACTGGTGTCCAACTGGTGTTGAAGCTAAGTGGTAGAGCACATGCCTACCATGTGTGAGGCACTGGGTTCAATTCCAAGCACTGCATATAAATAAATAATATAAAGTTCATCAACAATTAAAAATATTTATAAAAAATGAATTATGAACCAAAGTTCCTTTACAGCATATTTAACATCCATCAAAATTTAAAGACTTACTGTATCCAAAAAATGAAATAATATAAATCAACAGAGTAGATGTCACACTTAGACACAAAAATGTCAGTAATGTTGGATTTTCAAAATTATTAATCTAAAACAATCATGATTAATATGATACACTCTCTGATAAAGTAGGCAGCATTAAAATATATGATCAATGTAAACAGACAGATGGAACTTCTAAGGAACAATATGAAGTCAAACCTAGAATCAAAAACTGTAATAGAAATGATAAACATCTTTAAGGTATTTTTTATTAGACTGGATATTGCTGATGAAAGAATATGAACTTGAGGATATTGGCAAAATTAACCATCAACAGAAAAAAAATCAAAGAAAAATATCTGAAAATTATAACATCAAGATATGGGGAAACTGCAAAACATGTAACATATGTTTGATGGTAATAGCATGAGGGAAAGACAGAATGCAAGAAGCAGAAGAATGTTTCAAGCAATAACAAGTGGGATTTTCTTTGAATTAACGTCAGACACCAAACCACCATACTAAGAAGCTAAGAGAACACCAAAGAGGATAAATTTTTACAAATCATATTCAAATTTCAGAAAATAAAAAAATAAAGAAAATCCCTCAATGAAACTGGAGGAAGGGACACTTTTGTCTATAAATAATCAAAAGTAAGCATTGCGTCCAACAACTCCAATAAAACCATACTAAGAGGAAGAAAATCCAGTGCAATATTTACAGTACTGAAATAACAAAAATCAACAACCTATAATTTTAAAATCTACCAAATTATGCTATGTCCATGTATGAGTATACTACAGAAAAATCATATATGTATATATATAATTATAATTTACTAATTAAAATAAATAATAATAGAAAGTTGTTTGAGCAGAGCAAGTGAATTAGGGGGATGGAAAAGAGCAGGGAAAGGCAAGATAGTAGGGAACAAGATTGATCAAATTGTGTTTTGTTCATAAAGAATCCCACAATTGTATATAATTATACAATACCAACAACAATGACAACAAAAATTAAAAATGTAAGAGTATTATTGTGGTATATATGTGTATTAAGAATTGTGATGCAAAAAACTACAAAGTACATGTATAAAGGCATGAATTGGCGTGAATATATTTATATACAGAGATATGAAAAATTGTGCTTTATATGTGTAATAAGAATTGTAATGCATTCCACTGCTGTAGTGTATTTAAAAAAAATCAATAAAAGATAAAAGAAAATTTCTCAAAGAAAACTTGAGGAAATTTGGTGTTATTAACCCTACTTTATAAGAAATGCTAAAAGAGGTGGAAGGAAAATATGGCATAGTACAGGAGATTACTTTCTTTTTAATTTTTTTAAATTATTTATTTATTTACTTGTTTATTTAATTTTATGTGGTGCTGGGGATTAAACCCAGTACCTCCCACAGGATAGGCAAGCACTCTATCATTGAGCCACAACTCAAGACCAGGAATTTACTTTTAAAGCTGCACTGCAGTGTGACACCAGGAAAGGGAACAAACAGCTTTTCTTTGAGGTGGGTGAAAACATAAATCCTACTGAGATTTAATAATGGACTCTCAGAACAGTCTAGAGACTCAGAAGGCTGGATAGAATAAAATTTGAAAAATAAAGTAAAACCCACCGCTGACTCCTAGGCCAATTATGGGGATCCACCCCAGGCAAATTGGAAAGGGGTACTAAGAAAACCCACATTTCAGATGACACAATGGCATGTCTTGAAACAGAGAAGCCAGTGATCAAGGACATTGTTGAACTGATCCAGTGAGTGAGTGAGTTACACATTATTTTCATGTGTTAAAAATGCTGCATATACCCTGGCAGCTTGTGGACAGCCAACACAGCAGCCATTTTTTTTCACAGTGCCATGGTGACTGTCAGGTGTGGGTCCAAACACCCATGCCCAGACCTGTGTAATTTTATCTGGGTCCAAAATCCTGATCTGGAAGAAACCTGCCATGCAATACAGAGTGTGACTAGAAAATCAGGTAGAATTCAAGCATGGAGAGTATTGTTCCCAGGTGAATTTGGGACCCTGAGCCCCAGAAGATCCTGGGTGCCTCTCACCCTTTGAGTTTCAGAGTTCACAGGACTAGCTTGGGATTACTGGGAACTTGATCATGTGGAGGAAGTAAATCTACACTTTGGGAATTACCCCAGGAGGCTGAGATACGGGAGCCATGGGTGGCAAAGGGATACAAAGGACAAGCTCTTTCGCCACTTGAGCAAAACCCAGGGAAGATTCCACCTGCACAGACTTCAAGTGTGAAATGGAAACAGCCAGGCTCCAGATGTGTGTTTTATTTAAAAATCACTAGGGGTATAGCTAGATCCAAACCCGACCTCTAGGAGCTCCACTTTTGGGAACCACTTTCACAGAAATCTATAATAACCTTTCCCCGTGAATGGAATAGATAACATGCACAAACCCACCCCACTTATGACAAGAAAACTTAGAACAGGAAAAAAGACTAGTTCCCCCAAAAGAGGAATTGACAAGACAGCCACCAAATACTACTATAATACATAAAACATAATTCAAGAAAAAAAAATGAGGAAAAAAGACAATTAGGAACTGAAAAAAATATATAAAATTATTGACAATTTTTAACCATCACAATGGAAACAAATTGCTTGATAGTACATGAAAAGGTTTTTTTTTCCTTTTTTAATTTTTATGTGCTGAACTGAACATCTGTACATATTCATATTTGTTTCTCTCTTCTCATTTCTATCATTCCTTGAAGGTAGTTACTTTGTTAACTCCGTGTTTTGAGGACTAGGGGTTTTATTAGTATATTTTATTTTGTTTATATGTTTTGTTTTGTTTTATATTGATTTACTTCTATTTCCCTTGGTTCTCTTCCTCCCTTTTCTTAAGCTAACAGCTAAATTCTATTGTTCTCTCTTTCACTTTTCCTTTAACTACTTATTACTACTCTTTCTCATCATCCCCCTCAATTATTAGATCCTACATCTCTGCTAAACTCTATCTACTCACCACTTTTAATCACTTACCCTTTTGCAATTATTTACCATACCATTTCACTTTATAGTGCCAATTAACATTGAAACTGCCAAAATAGAAAGTAAGTATTTAATGTAAATCTGCTTATTCTTTGCATTGATTGTTGTTATTATTTGTATCCCCCTTCAGGTACTAGAAAATCTCAAGAACACTATAAATTTATAGGGTAGAAGCTCTGCCACCTCAGATTCTCATGGATAATTGAGTAGACATAAAAAAAACAATGTAAAAAAGCAAACCCATACCAAACAAACCAAAATGCCTTATTAACTGGATCAACTGATATCAGAATGGAGAAAATGTTAGAGAAGGAATTTATAAAGTTCATCATTAAACTGACCTGTGAGGTAAAAGAATCTGTAAAGAATGAAGTCAGAGAAAAATCCAAGGATGTAGAAATAATGAGGAAAACTCAATAGGAAATTTTCAAAATGAAGGATCAATAAACCAAATTAAAAACCCAATAAAAAGCATCAACAACAGACTAGACCCCATGGGAAATAGAGTTTCAGGCAACAAAGACAAAATATAAAGTCTGGAAAATAAAGTCGATCACGGGAAAAAGATATTAAGAGACCACCAGCAGATCTTTCAAGAAATATGGGATAACATGAAAAGACCAAATTTAAGATATATTGAGATAGATGAAGGTTCAGGAAAAAAAAAAAACAAAGGAATGCACAATCTTTTCAATGAAATAATATCAGAAAATTTTTCAAAACTTAAGAATGGATGAAAAATCAAATATGGAAAGTTTACAGGACTCCAAATATAAAAAATTACAACAGATATATACCTGGGCATATCATTATGAAAATGTCCACCTACAAAATAAGGATAAAATTTAAATGTTGCACAAGAAAAACAATAGATTATACTTAGAGGGAAACCAATACAGATCTCAGCTGGTTTCTAAACCCAGACCATAAAAGTAAGGGTGTATTATAATAAAATCTACCAAGCACTGTAAGAAAATTCATGTCAACCAAGAATATTTTCCCTGGAAAAATTAAGCTTCAGATTTGATGATGAAAGAAAAAAAACCCCTGATAAACAAAAGTTCAAATAATTCACAACTAGAAAGCTTTCACTACAAACAGCACTCTATAAAATATTTCATAAAGAAGAAATAAATAGTAAAAGTGAAAATCAGTAAAGGGAAGAACAACACAGGAAGAACAGTTAATCAAAAATAAAATTTCTTCTATTAAAAAGCAGAAATAAATGAATGACAAAGAACAAAATTTTTTTCTGAATAATAACACTGAATATAAATGACCTAAACTCATCAATCCAAAGACATGGACTGCCAGATTGGATTTAAAAAACAAGGCCCAAGATCTTGAAGTCTCCAAGATACTCACCTCATAGCTGACTGAAGGTACAATGATGGGAAAAACATGTATCATTCACATGGAACTTGTAAACAAGTAGGAGTTTCTATCCTCATGTCAGATAAAGTGGAATTCAAGCCAAAGGTAATCAGAAAAGACAAAGAAGTTTATTTTGGGGTTGGGGTTGTGGGTCAGTGGTAGAGCACATGCGAGGCCCTGGGTTTGATCCAAAGCACCACATAAAAATAAACAAAATAAAGGTATTGTGTACAACTAAAAAATAAATTTAAAAGAAATTTATTTTGTATTTGACAATAAGAAATATCAATCATAAGTATTTATGTACCTACCAATGGAACATAAATATATATCACACAAATTCTTTTCAATTTCAAGAATCAAGTAGAACACAGCACAATTATACTAGGTGACTTTAACCCATCTCTCTCATCATTGCATAGATCATCCAAACAAGAACTAAACAAATAAGCTGTAGAACTAAAAATGCAGTTAATAATTCAGACTTAACAGACATATATAGAATATTTCACCTACCTATGACTGAATAAACTTTCTTCTCTGCAGCACACAGTTTGCTAAAATAGATCACATTTTAGACTACAAAGTAACTCTTAGCAAATACAAAAATAAATAAATAAAATAAAATAAAAAGAAAGAGTGATATCACATTGCATTCTATCAGATCATAATGGAATGAAATTAGAAATCAACAATAAAATAACACATGAATATTAAATAATATGCTACTGAGTAATGAATTGATAGAAGAAATCGGGTAAAATTTAAAAACATACATAAAAGTAAATTAGAATAGTGATAAAACATATCAAAATCTCTAGGACATTATGTAGGTGGTTGTAAGAGGAAAGTTCGTAATACTGAGCTCATTCACTAAAAAAAAAAAAAAAAAAAAAGGAAAATCCCCAAATAAAATACATGAGCATTACATCTCAAGATCCTAGCAAAAGAGCAAATCAACACAAAAAAAAGCAGTAGAAAAAAAGAGATAAATAAAATCAGAGGAGAAATCAATGAAATTGACACAAAAAATTCACCAAATAAAAGAAATTAAAGTTGGTATTTTGAAAAAAAATAAGTTGATAGATGCTTTGCTATGCTAACCAAGAGAAAAAGGGAAAAGTCAAATTTCTAAAATTTGTGATGAAAAAGGAAATATCACCATGGACAACACTGAAATACAGGGTATAATCAGAAATTATTCAGAAAACTTATACTCCAATAAAAAAGGAAAATCTTGAAGACACTGACAAATATCTAGAGATATATGACCTACCTACTTTGAATCAGAAGGAAATACAAAATGTAAAAATATCAATTTAGATGAATTAAATTGAAGATGCCATCAAAATCATAGCAAAAAAAAAAGGACCAGATACTTTCTCAGCCCAGTTCTACTATACATTAACATAAAGACTAATGCCAGTAGTCCTCAAATTATCCCATGAAGAAGAATAACAGAAAACCCTGCAAAAAGTCTTTTATAAAACTAGTATCACCATGATACCAAAACAAGACAAAGAATCATTAAATAAAAAAACTTTAGATTAATAACCCTTATGAACATAGATGCAAAAATCTTACTAAAATAAAGGAAAATCACATACAAAAATACATTAAAAAGATAGTGCAACATGATCAAGTGGGTTTTATTCCAGGAGTACAAGGTTAGCTCATCTAACCTTCATTTATTGATACAGAAATCAATAAATGAAATTCAACACATCAATAGAATTAATGAAAATAATCATATGATTATCTCAATAGATGCAGAAAAGCATTTGATAACATACAGCATCCATTCATGTTCTAAACATTAGACAAACTAGGGATAGTAGGAACATATCTCAGCACTGTAAAACCTATATACTTTAAAACTAAGGCCAAGATCATTCTAAATAGAAAAAAAAAAACTGAAAATATTCCCTCTAAAACCAGAAACAAGACAGGAATGCCCATTTTCACCACTTCTATGGAACATAGTCCTTGAAATTTTAGCCAGATCAATTAGGCAAAAGAAAGAAATTAAAGGGATACAGATAGAAAAAGAAGAGTTCAAACTCCACTGCCCCTACTAGCTGATGAGATGATACTATATTTAGAAGAACCAAAAATATTCCACCAGAAAACTTCTAGAACACATAAACAAATGTAGCAAAGTAGCAAAAAATAAATCAAACACCTATAAATCAGCAACATTCCTATACATCAATGGTGAAACAGCTGAAAGAGAAATTAGGTAAATAATCCTGTTCACAATAGTCTCAACAAAAAGTATGAGACATTTTGAAAGATTTTTGTTTCCTAATACCTGGGAAACAATTTAATAAACCAGTCCAAGGATCACTACAATGAAAACTAAAGACAATTTTAAAAAGAATTTGAAGAAGACATTAGAAGATGAAATTATCTCTCATGTTCTTAGATAGGTAGAATAAATATTATAGAAATAGCCATACTACCAAAAGCACTATATAGGTTTAATAGATTTCATATTAAAATTTCAATGATGTTCTTTATTGAAATAGAAAAGCAGTCATGAAATTTATTGGGAAAAATAAGAGGCTCAGAATAGCCAGAACAATTCTTAGAAAAGTGAGAACAATCCTGAGAAAAGTGAAGCTGGAGGCCTCAGAGTACAAGACCTTAAGTTATACTATAGAGCCATAATAACAATACCAGAATGGCATTGACACCAAAGCAGGCATAAAGACCAGTGGAACACAATAGAAGTCACAGAGACATATCCACATAAATACAGTTATTTCATACTAGATAAAGGAGCCATAAACATACATTGGAAAAAAATAGCCTCTTTCACAAATGGTGCTAAAAAACTGAAAATCCATATGTAGTAAAATGAAATTTAACCCCTACTTAGTTAAAGACCTAGTAATTAAACCAGAAACTGTACATTTATAAGAAGAAATTGTAGGCCCAACAATCACGTTGGCACAGGAACTGCCTTCCTCAATAAGAGAATATTATGCTAAGCAAAATAAGCCAAGTCTTAAAAATCCAAGATAAAATCCTCTCTATGATATGTAGTTGCTAACACCCAGCAAAGGAGCAGAAGCATAGAAGCTCAGTAGGTTAGACAAACAGGATTGAAGGAAAAAGGGGCATGACAGGAATATTAAATATATTGAAATGAATCTGTCTTAACTTTCCTATGTATGTATATGAATATGCCACAGTGAATCTCCACATCATGTACAACCATAAGACTAGGATCCTAACTATGGTGTACTCCCTGTTTTCATAAATATGTCCAAATATACTCTACTGTCAAAAATAACCAAATTTTAAAAAATAAAATAAATGCTAAAAGAAGTTCTTGTGTAGAAGAAATTTACTTAGGTCAGAAAATTTATTACTACAAAAATAAATTAGCATAAGAGAATGAATAAGTGAAGGTAAAGTAAAAACTTGTTTTTCACATTCTGAATCTAACAGATAATTATTGATTCACAATAACGGCAACAATATATTAGAGTCTATACATTTTACATATATGTATGCTTCCATATAAATGAAATGTATAAGAGGAATATTGCATGAGATAGGAGGGAGGAATTAGAATTATTTTTCCAGTATAAGATACTTTCATTACCCATTAAGCAATATTCTCTTATTTGAAATGGACTTGGGTTAATTCTAAGTCAATGTTAAACACTTTAGAAAAAAAAACATTTAAAAATATGTATCATTTATATGCCAAGAGGAGAAAAAGGAATTATATTAAATGTTCATTAAAGCCACAAAAGCAGAAAAATAATAGAAATATTTGAGGATGGGAAGAAACACAAATACATGAAGTAGAAAATAATAAAAGTATGACAGTTAATAGTCCAACTATATAAATGATTACTTTAAATATTCAGTTGTCAAAATACAGTAATTGGAGCCTTTATGAAGTTTGAGGTAACTAATTGCTCTGGTTAGAGTTTCAATGATTATGTTGAATAGAGATGGTGAAAGTGGGCAACCCTGACTTCTTCTTAATTTTGAGGGATTTTTTTTAATTTTTCTATGTTTACACAATAGAATAATTCTCAGTCATAAAAATGCCTTTTTTGACATTTTAAGTAAATAAATGGACTTGAAGACTATAATGCTAAGTAAAATAGGCCAGTCCCTCCAAAAAGCCAAAGGTCAAATTATTTCACTGATATGTGGTAGCTAACCCAAAATTAATAGGAGAGAGGGGAAAATAGATGTTGAGTAGATCAGACCAAGTGGAATAAAAGGAGGGAGGGGGATAAGAAAGGGAAAGATATTGAAACAAATCCAAAATAATTTTCCTATGTACTTATATAATTATGTTATAGTGAATCCCACCATATCTACATACATAAAAATGGAGTCTTAACTAGAAGAAGATATATTCCATACTTGTATAATTCTATCAAAAATAATTCTACTCTCATGTATAATTAAAAAGAACTAAATAAAAAAGGGGAAATACAAAAACACAATAATTTGAAGATAGAAATTGATAAAGTGTATCAAAAACAAGATTAAATTATGTTTTCTGCAAGAAACTCACTTTAAATAAAAGATACATAGATATTAAAAAAATAAAGGGATGGAAGTAATCAAAAGAAAAATGATTAGCTATGATTTTTTTCAGACAGAACAAACTTCATATAAAAGGCAAATTTATCAAGAATAAAGAGGGGAAATACATATGATAAAGCGATTAATTCTATGAGAAGACATAATTTCTTAACATGTTTGTACCTAAAAACACTCTATACATGAGGCAAAAGCTGACAGATCAAAGAAAATGTATTAAAAATCTGCTATTATAGCAGCTAATTTGATATTCCTTTATTGATAAGAGTAATTTTCAGAACATAAAAATCAGTTAGGATGTACTTAAACTCACAACATCATCCATTACCTACATGCATGAAATTGACATTATATAATGCTTAATTCAACAACTGAAGAATATACATTGTTTCCAAAGGTCACATAAGCATTAACCATTATAGACAACATTTTGGTCCATAACATATAGCTTATCAAACTTATAATAAAGGAAATTACAAAATGTTCCTTCTCAGATCATGTAGGAAGTAAATTAAATATTAGTTATAGAAAGGTGGAAAATGCCAAAAAAATTAAACATGATACTTGTAAATAACAGGTGCCAAAAAAGAATCATTATTAAAATAACTTTAAAAATATATGTTTTAAAAAATTAAAATGAAAACAAACCTCCAAAATTCATGAGAACAACTGTACTACTAAAATATACATGATGTTATGGGGAAGGTGAAATTATGGATTAAGCAAAATGATCATTTGTTGCCAGTGGCATGGGGAAAGAGAAGGGGAGGGGTTAATAAGCACAGCACATAGGAATTTTAGAGTGGTAAAATGATTTGTATAATAATGTAATTGTGGACTTATATCATTATATATTTTTATTGTCATGTAGAATATGGAATACAAAGAATAAAATTAATGTAATCTATTGACTTTAGGTGATGACAAGTTAGTACAGATTGATCAATTCCAATGTATTTCTCATGGGTAATGCTGATAATGGGGATGGTTATATACTTGTGAAGGTTATATATTTGTGAAAACATTCTCATTATGATCAAGAATAGGAGCATAGGGTAAGTATCTGCAAGTGATGCTCATTTTTTTTTGTAAACCTAAAATTGACTTAACAGTTTGGGAAGAAGCAGTGAAAAAAAGCGTTTATAATAAAATCTGCATCATAGACTAAGTATAATATAAAAGAATACCTTATATTTTATAAACTACAAAGATATAAAAATTATTAAACACAAAACAAACATAAGAAAACAAGCAATGAAAACTATATCAGAAACCAAAGCAACTAAAACATTATAAATTTGCAAAACTAAAAGAACTTTGAAGAGATAAATAATTGATAAGTCTCAAAAACAATAGAGAACATGAAAAATACCAATATAAAAGGTGAAAAATCAGACTTCAAATTTAATAGCTATCAAAAGGGTAATAAGGAAACAGCTTTATGGTAAAAATAATATCAGTAACCTAGTTAAGATAGGCTAATAATTTTGATATACAATCTAGTAAAACACAAACAATTAGAAACTGACAACATAAAAAAAACAAACATTTATTTGTAAACAAAGTGAAAGAATACTTACTAACTTTCCAAAACTGAAAGAACAAGGCACAGATGGGTTCACTGTAGAGTTTTAGCAAAAATTGAAGAAAGAATTTATGTCAATTATCTATAATCTCTCACAGAAGATTGAAATAAATAAAATAATTTATCTTTCTATGAGAACAGTATTGCCCTAACACCAAAATCAAATACATAAAAAAACGAAAAGTAAAGACAAATATCTATTTTAAGCAGAGTTCAAAAATCCTCAATGTATTTCAGTCTGTAAAAATCAATATATATTATGACCAACAAATTTGTTTTATCTTAGACATACTAGAAAGATTCAAAATTTGAAAATTTATTTAATTTACCTCATCATCAGGATAAAAAAATCAAAGCCACATGATATTATCAATACATGTAATAAAAGTATTTTAAAAAAAACCCAACATCCATTTACAATATAAGCTACTACTAAGTTTCGAAAAAAAGGGGAACTTCCTCAAATTTTCGAAGATATATATGGAAAAGATATCCAATATTTTAATTAATGAGAATCTCAAAACATTCTCATTATGATCAAGAATAAGAGCATAGCCTTCTCTTCACTGATTTTAAAATTGTAATAGAAATCTTATGTAATTCAATAAGAGAGTAAAGATAAACAAAATATATATGGACTTGAAAGGAAGAAATAATTTTTTTTCATAGACGTTATAATTGTGCATGTATAAACTCAAATATATTAAAAAACAAAAAAATCTCCCAAGCCAGGTATGGTGGCATACACCTGTAATCCCAGTGGCTCAGGAGGCCTAGGCTGGAGAATCATGAGTTCAAAGCCAGCCTCAGCAAAAAGCAAGACACTAAGCAACTCAGTGAGCTCCTGTCTCTAAATAAAATACAAAATAAAGCTGGGGATGTGGCTCAAGGGTCACATGCCCCTGAGTTCAATTCCCAGTACCAATATGTATATATATATATATCCCCAAAGCAAAGAAATAGTTATAGCAATAATGCCAGATACAAGGTTAATATACAAAATTTAATTGATCCTATGTTAACAAAAAATGAATAAAATATAAAATTAAAAATAAATTAGAAATCCCCAAATAAAACATTTTAAAACTAAAAATCAAATTGAAATATACATATGTATATTAACATTACTAAAACTACATAATAAGAGTGCTATCACTATGAAATTTCAAGCCCATTTATAAATTTTCAGTAATTAATGGTGTGGTATTTGCAAAAGAATATGCCAATAGAACATGAAAGATAGCCCAGATGTGTGACACATAAGTATATTGGACCTAATCTTTGACAGAAAACACAGAAATATTGTGAGGCAAAGATAATCTTCAAAAATTATATTCGGACAACTGAATATTAACATTAAAAAGAGGTGAGAGAAGGAGAGAGAGAGAGAGAGAGAGAGAGAGAGAGAGAGAGAGAGCTACATAAAGATCTTACACATTTCATAAAAAGTTAAATCAAACAGGATCGCTCTTGAAACTACAAAAGTCCTTAAACCCTATCAAAAAATTGCCTAAAACATTAAGAGATACCTCACCAAATTATACAGACAGGTGGCATCTAAATAGAGGAAAAGCTGTTCCACAGCATATGTTAACAGGAAGATGCAAATTTAAATGAAAATGAAATGAGACTACAGAATTATTTGAAAAACTATAACCCCAAATGTTGACAACATAAAATGCTGGTAATTATATGGAGCAATAGGAACATGTATGCACTGCTGGTAGAAATGCAAAACATTATAATCACATTGGAAGAAATTTGTTGAGTGGTTACAGAATAAACATACTTAGAACTTATGTCCCAGAAAAATTTCCCCCTTGGTATTTACTCGAAATATTTGAAAACTATGTCCTCAAAAATATCTGCATACAGATATTTGTAACACATTAATTCATAATTGCCAAACTTGCAGCAGGAGCTAGGGATGTAGCTCAGCAGTACAGCACTTGCCTAGCAAATGTGAGGCACTGGGTTCGATCCTCAGAACCACATAAAAATAAATAAATAAAAGAAAGGTATTGTGTCTATCTATAACTAAAGAAAAAAACTTAAAAAAAGCTTGAAAACAGTCAAAATGTCCTTTAGTGGGGAATAAAATAATTGGTTGTAATATATCTAGATAATGAAATCCTATTCAACATTAAAAATGACTACTGAGGTATAAAATACTTAAAGGAACCCTAAATGCTAAGGGATGAAATGAAAAGGCCATGTGTTGTAAAATTCCATCTCTATGACATTCTGAAAAAGGCACATATAGAGAGATGTAAAAAGACCAATAGTTCTTGAGACTTGAGGAAAAGATGGTATAAATTAACAAAGAGGATTTTTATTTCAGTGAGCATATTGTATATAGTAAAATATATCACAAATTCATTTATCAAAGCATATACAATTTACATTATGAAATGAATTGTATCCCCCCAAAATTCATACTTTAAAGCCCTAATCATCAAAATATTGTATTTGGAGATAGTGACTTAAAGGAGTTATTTAATGTTAAATGAGGCTGTATAGAACTCATGTCTTTATAATAAGAAGAAACACCAAATCTCTGTCTTCCTCTTTATCATCCTCTCTCTGTCTCCATCTCTCTCTCTCTCTCTCTCTCTCTCTCTCTCTCTATATATATATATATATATATATATATATATATATATATATATATATAATATATATATATATATTCATATTTGAAATATCATATGCAGGCACAAATTAGAGTATGCTCTTTGCAAGCTAAGAAGGTGCATTAGAAACTAACCCTGTTGGCACATGATGTATGCCTTCTAGCCTCCAGATATTTGAGAAAATAAATTATTATTGTTTAAGTCATCCAATTTCTGGCATTTCTTTATGGCAGTCCAAGAAACTTAGACAAATGCCAGTAGTGAACGCTAATATAAACTGTAAATTTTGGTGACACTGATCTGTCAATTTGTTCATCAATTGCAACAATCATACTACTGTGGTCTGGGACATCAATGGTATTGTTTATGTAGAGCAGAAAGGAATAATTTATGGAAAATCTTTGTATTTTAAGTTGAATTTCTGTGAACTTATAACTGAACTGAGAAAGATCAAGATAGTAGAACAGAAGTAGGCAGCAAATTGCAGCTTCTGTAGAGTTTTTAAATCAAATATCTGATTAACAGATGTGCAGAGAGTTTGGTTAGTGAAGGAATACACAGAGGTTCAATATTAGATACTGAGAGACTTGGAGAGATGCAGAAATTATGGTAAAACTATTGTGAGCTGCACTAAACAGGGGAGGAAAGTGGGAAAGAGAGGGAAGTGCTAGGGACTCTATTAGAGCAAATTATATAGTATGCTTTTGTGATTATGTCAAAATGAATTCCAATGTTATATATAACTCAAAAGAATCAATAAAAATAATGTGTTAGTGATATAAGAGATAGGCAGTTCCAAATTTCAAGGAGTTTACATTTTAAAAGGCAATAAAATATTTTGCTATGATATACAAATGAGGCAACAGATATGAAAGAGAAGTTTAAGGTCTCATGAATAAGGACTTTGGCAGCTGAAGGTAGGATTGTAGGATTATAATGTAAATTGCAAGCGTATATCACCATTTCCAAAGAGAAGACCTAAAAAGCTTCTAAGTGATGAATAAAGCATTTAAGGGCCATAACCCAGGTCTTGTTGCACAGAAGTGCATTATAATATAAGCAGTTTCCTTCATAATCTCTGTATTTTATATGATGTATTAAAAAACATTATCCTGAGAGGGAGTTCATAGGTTTTTTTTAGAATCCTGAAATTAAAAATTCACATATACATCATTTCATTCAATGCCCTTTTAAGGTTCAATATTAGCTTGGATTTTTATTTTTCCATTTTCAATGTTAATCTGTGATTTTTCTATGTTAGAGTTAATCAAAATGAAGTTCAGAGAGTCTTCAGGAAACCCAGATAGTTTAATGTGATCTATATGGTTAAAAACATTATTATTATAAAATATTATTCTCATTCTTCTATGGTTGTACAGTGGAATTTTCCATAGGCTACTAAACATGGGTTGGCTTTATAACTCTGATATTAATGTACATTAATCTGGTAATGATTTAAAATTAAATAACAAATATTTTTAAATTTCTAATTTTAACCTAAAAACAAAAAAATACCCTATGAGATACTATATCATTCCTGTTAGAATGGTTCTTAAAAATAAAAATATAACAAATATTGAAGATATTTGGAGAAAAAAACTCTTATAAACTGTTGAAAGAAATGTAAATTTGTAGTTATAATTATAAATAATATGGAGTTTCTTCAAAAATTAAATTATATTTACTATCTGATCAGTTTTTCCACATTTTGGTATATATCCATACCAAATAAAATCAACATATGAATGAGATACCTGTGTCTGAATATTTATTGCAACACTATTCACAATAGATAAATACGAAATCAGCCTAGGTGTCCATTTATAGGTGAATAAATAAACAAAGTATTGTGTATATGTGCAATGGAGCATGTTTTAGTCATAAAGTATAATAAAATCCTTTCATTTGCCACAAAATGTAATGAAAGATTATGTTAAGTGAAATAAACTCCACATAGACAAGTGCTACATATTTTCTCTCAAATGTGGAATATAAAACATTAACCTAAAAGTTGGATAGGCATTTCTGAAAATTCTGAGGGATGTGGTGGCAGAGGAGAATAAATTATATTTGATTAATGCGCTGCATTTGCATGCATGTAAATATCTCACTGAATCACATTATTTTTATAATTAGTGCAATAAAATTTTTAAATAACTAATTAAATAATCAAACATGAATTCTGGGATTCAAAAGTACAATAACAGAATTTTAAAATTGAGAGCAGAATTAATCAGGATGAAGAAAGAACCAGAAAACTCAAAGACAGATCATTGCAATTATTGAGACAGAGTACCAAAATGTTATGGGCACTGTCAAGAACATCAATATATACATTATAGAATTCCCAAATGAAAAGAGAGAAAGAGAAACATAATTCAATAATGACTTTAGACTTCCATATATTTGCAGAATAAAGAAGACATATGGATTCCAGAAATGAAATATAACTTGAAAATATGTAAAAGGAATTACAATGAAATATGTTACAATCTAACTCTACAAAGAAAGAACTTTTAAAGTGGTAAGAAATCAACTATTTGTCACTTACAAAGGAAATTCCTTCTCATAATAAAAGTCTTGTTTCATGATAAAAACAGTCAACAAACTAGAAGTGGGAGGAATTAAACTCAATGTAATTAAGGTTGTTTATGTATAGCTAACAGGTAACATTATATTCAACAGTGAAAGGCCAGAAACTTTTGCTCTAAGATCAGGAACAAAACAAATATGCTCACATATTTTTTCTGCTTCTCTAGAACATAATATTTTGAATCACAGACAGAGGTATTGGTTGAAAAAAGATAAAATGCCAAACAGACTAGAATCAGATTGTAGATGCATTATATCACATGCAGAAAACCAATAAAATTCAGCAATCATAGTAGCAAACAAAACCCCAAATGCTTTCATTTCAGAATTAATAAAAGCATTCAACAAAATTTTAGAATTTAAAATCAACATGCAAATATTAGTAGTGTTCCTATAAAATAATAATACACCATATGAAAAGGAAAGTAAGACAAAATTTGTTCACAATTCTAAGCTTCTAGCACATGAAACTTTGGGAGACACTTTCTAATCGTATAAACAAACCATTCTGTGCCTGGCCTCCAAGATTCATGTCCTTCTCCCAGTGCAAAATGCAATTTTTCCATTCCCAGCAGTCCTAAATTAACTCATTCTAGTATAAAATTAAAGTATCCTCTAAAATTCAAGTGAATATTTTTCATTTGTAACCATGTTAATTCAAGATAGAATGGCATTCCTATTTCTAAGCAGAGAAATAGGGAAGTAGAAAGAATTAATACATCCTAAGCAAGAACAAAATCCTGCAAAGGAGACAGTAAATTTCTAAGTTCAAAGTCTTGCATCCTATGCAGACTGCAGCAATGGGTATAATCCCTAGGTCTCAGGCAGCCCTAGTCTCATGACCTTCCTGGTTGCAGTATATACATGACTACTAACAGGATGAATTTACATGGTAATGCCTGCAGCTTTCCCAAGTGGGCATTGAATGCTGCAGAGGTTCTGCAATTCTGGGATCTTGGCTGCATATAAATTTTCATAGTTCCTCTATGCATTGTAGCAGAGCATATTTGCATTTGCTATGTACCAGAAACAGGCCTATTACTGAACCTACAGTCACTTCTTTGAAATCTCAGTGGAAGCCATTATCACACCACAACTATTACATTCTGCACATCAGAAAATCAGCACCACATGTATGTCAAGGGCTGATGGTTCCTCCTTTAAGACCAAAGACAGTAGCTGTGCTTGGACCTACTTGGACCAAGGCTGGATCAATGGCTTAGTCCTTCCCCAGAAAGCAGGTAGATGAAACCCAAGAAGACCTTGGGTAATTAAACTAAATAGAAAACCTCAGGCTCATTCCCTGAAATAATTCCACCCCCTAGGCCTCTGTCCTTCAAATAGGAGAGTCAGTCTCAGATTTTTGAGTTGTTCTCAAAGCCTTTTCCTATTGTCTTGATGTTTAGCACTTGGATTTTTTTATCCATGCAAATCTCATGAGGCAGTACACTAATATCCCAAATATTCATTTGGACCTTTACATTTTCAAGCTGACTTTCTGAAATATTTCCAGATTGATTCCATTGGACTACAGATATGAGAAAAAATGGTTAAAATAAACAGCAGCCTGAATGTTTTATGTTCAGATATTTCCTCTACAAGTGATCCCAGGTCATCACTTTAAAATTCAGTCTTCCATGAAGCTATAGGGCATAGACATATTTTAGCCAAATTATTTGTTACTTCATTACAAGAATGGCCTTTTTTCAATTCAATGACAGAGTGGTTTGCTATCAAAATAGATTCTGTCCCTTGAATGTTACTCTTACCTCACCAGTAACACTTGTAATCCTCTGCTTACAGCAATACAGGCCTTTTCCTGTCAGTATCACCAATGTCTTCCAGCCTATTCTTGTCACCATGTTTCAAAGCAGAGTTCAAATTTTCAGGTATTGTTATAGTAAATAGCCTACTTCTCAGTGCCAAGTTTACGTACTAGTCTGATTTCCATTGTTATAAAAAATATATTAAGACAGGTGTTTACAAAGAAAATATTTTTATTTAGTTCATAGTGTTATGGTTGAAAACCTAAGACTGTGTGATTCTGTTCAGCATCTGGTGAAGGCTTCATAGCTGATAACAGAAACACATGTAAAAGAGATCACATGGTGAGATAGGAAGCCAGAAACATTCAGGGGACATAATCTATTTTTATAACAACTCACTCTCACAGGAATTAGATGGAATCCCATGAGAATTACACTATTGTCTTCTGAGAATTATATCCTCAATGATATAATCACCTCCCACTAGACTCCAAAAGTTCTAACACCTCTCAACACTAACACAGTGGGGCCTAAGCTTTTAGAATATAACACTTTGTGTGTGTGTGGGGGGGGGTGGCACAATTAAACCATATTCAAATTATACCTGTAGTTTTAATAGTTAAAAAGTTATCTCATATCTATTATATTTTTAAAGTTATAGTGCTATGAGTTAAATCAACAACAAATGTGCAAGTGGAAATGCAATGTTTATTAATTCCCATATATATAAAAACAGTGAAACAAAAAAGAAGTATTTACCTAGCTTTTTAATATTCTTGCTTTCATAATGAGTGCCTAACATGAAATATATTAATATGCTATAAAATTTATTAATAGAGAAATAACCTGAGTGATATCATAACTCACTTAACATCTCATGATATTTCCATGAGCAAGTCAAGCACATTTGTTGAAAAGACAAGTAAAACCAGGTGTGATAAAAGCTTATAAATTCAATTTAAACAACAATTATGCATATAGAATATGTCTGCTTAAGACATCTTTTCAAAATATTTTCAGTAAATTAGGAGGATTGATGATTTTCTCAATTAAGTAATGCATACTTATTATTACCTAGGTTATTTCCAAGTCAGAATGCTAAAACATTAATTTGTGAGCATGAGTTAAAACTTGTTACTTTTGGGCTGGGATTGTGGCTCAGCGGTAGAGTGCTTGCCCTGCATGTGCAAGGCTCTGGGTTAGATCCTCAGCACAACATAAAAATAAATAAATAAAATAAAATAAAGGTATTGTGTGCAACTACAATTAAAAAGATAAATATCAAAAACAAACCTGTTACTTTTGCCTTCCTAAGTTTTAGAGAAATGGCTAAATATATTTGAGGTAGTCAGTAAATGTGAGGATTGCACTATTAGGAGGCAGATGCTGCTACAAATTATCTTGTTCTACAAAATTTTGTTATGTCACAGTTCACAAGAAATTAAAGTTATTAAAAGTTAAAATTATAATTAATATATGTACTTAAACCTCCTATAATTCATAAGGGAGATAACTCTATGCAAATATGCAAGAAAATATATTTTTGGTAATGAAAAGGTTGTAGAGCATGAGGATATGTTTTCTATTAAGAGAAAAGGAGTAATTAATCATGCATTAAAGTAGAAAGACTGGATGTTCTAGAAAAAGAAAGACAATTTAGTGGTAAATTAATAAATATATATTTTATATATTCAAATATGTGAAATACAAATTTATGTATGTTTAAATTTATTAAATATATAATTACATTTATATATTTATAAACATTAAACATATGAATTAATGTTTTATATATTTAAATACATCATATATAATCTAATCTATATTTTAAATTTTAATTGTAAGTGGACAAATGGACAGAATAAATTTATTTTAGTCATTTATTTTTATGCAGTGCTGAGTATTGAACCCAGTGCCTCACACATGCTAGGCAAGATCTCTAGCACTGAGCTACAACCACAGCCCCTAAAATACTACATTTTATTTAATGTAAATAAAGGTAGAGAATTATTACAGGAAAAGAAATGTGTGTTCAAAGCCAACTTAGATTTAATGGATTCACATATAAAATTTTATTAAATATAGTTTTATATTTAATGGTACACTGTTGAATAATTAGAATTTGATCTTCTTTTAAAAACAATTTTAAAATATTGTATGCCAGAGAAAATCCAAATTTCTTTCTAATATGTGCCATTATTATAATGAATTATTTTCAGATAATTAACTGTGTCTGTTTTAATTGTTTTATAATAATTCACATAGTTATTGTTTTATTTAATTATTCTCAGAAAGTGTTTGCAATCAACTGCACTGCAAAATTGCTTTCTAGGGAATTAGAGTGATAAAAAAAAGACTCTAAAAAGTACTTTGTAATACAGGTTTCTGCTAATTTTATGTCACAATATTAGATTTGGAAAGAATTTCCAGAACTATAATACAGAAATTGGTAGGCTTTTGAAATGTATAGACAATTTCAAGCAGAAAAAGAATTAAGTATAGAGTGCTGAATGGACTGATCAGAATAATTGTATGTTGTTTTGTTTGAATCATTGCTGTTTCTTTAACATTTTTTCCAGGATTAAGGATTTTTTTTTTCTTTTCTCTTAAGCTACCTGTTGATTACAATAAGTTAAGAAAGTGTATTTTGGTGAATAAAATTTGAAAGATTTACTTTACCTTGCTACCTGATCCCTTGATAATACAGAAACTGTGAGTTTTTTCTTTTTATGACAATATACTTTATTTGTATAAGTTCTATAAGAATCTGTTTTCCTCATGGTGAGACAACATCAGTGGTATGGAAAACATTGGTTATATTACTAAGATTTTGACTGGAGTGTCATATTTTCACCCATGACTGAAAAACTAAAGATTGTCTTCGTCCAACCAATAAAGCACTTTGGGGAAATTCTGCTCTGACACATTACAAATGTGTTTTACTTTATGAATGGACAAGGAATGTCTGTTCCTGGCAAATCCAGTAATCTCAGGGTATTTGGGGGATTTTGTGAAAAGTAAAATTCACCCTAATCAAAAGGCATTGCAGGAAAAGTCTGATGCTGTCTCTTGGGTTTGATATCCTTGCCTGGGGAGGGTTTTGAAGGTGCAATCTAATATTCAGTATAAAAAATTCCAGAGTTAGAAAAAAGCAGACTAAAGAGCACTTATATGGTCAACCATTATTACTCTTGCATGTATGAAAGTAATTAAGCCAAACTTAAGTATTCCATTTTACAAATGAATTAGTCTTCCTTTGATTATCTCTAATAGAAATGGGGTGACTCTAGAAAGACAAATCATTTCAACAGAATACTACAGTGCACATTTTATACTATGGCCCCGTTCATTGCTTGTGAGGTTTGCTATTTATCTATGAAATGGAATAAGTGTTCAATTCTACTAATTTACTCCTATATATGAATATAACCTGAAAAGCTAATGTCTGTGAATTATTCAAGTAACTGAAACAAAAATGATAAAAGAATATTTATCATTTCATACAGAAAACTGAATGAATTTGACATATCTTTCCTATGTTCATGTATGAATTCACTACCAGTGAAATTATATCATGTGCACCATAATAATGTATCCTAATTAGAATGCATTCTACTCCATGTATGTATAAAATGTCAAAAAGTACTCTAAATATCTGAAGAATGAATAATTAAAAAAAGATATCTCTTAGGTAGGTTAATTCAGATACTGATGTGATGGGGAACTCAGAAGAGGCTTTTTATTTTTCCATTCTGTTACCAGCAGTATGTTAACTTAGCTTCCCCCGAAATCTCAAGATGGCAGTTTCAATTACAAAAGTATGATATCCAGAAAAACAGTATGGACTCTTCCATGGTATTTTTAAGGAAAAAAAAAACCTTCTTGGAAGCCCATAATTTTCCAAATTTTCCCTCAGATTTTACTGTCAATAATTTATCAATCTAGTCCATTGAAAAATTACTGACAAGGAGAATGATTATAATATGACTAATTTATACTGATCTGATGTTAATTTATGTGCCAATTTGACTTAGATAAAGAATGTTTAGTGATATGGTAAAACATGATTTATTTTTGGTGTGTTTGTGAGGGTTTATTCAGAACATATCAGCATTTTAGATGCTGGATTGAATGAATGTGAGTGGAAATCATTTAAATCCCTTGAAGGCCTGAATAGAATTAACAGACAGAGGAAGATTAATTTGCTCTGTACTTGAACAGACATATCCATTTTTTCCTGTCCTCAAACATTGATGTTTCTGATTATTGGAATTTGGGATTAAGATTTAGACTTTCACCTTCAACATCTCTGCCAATACTCAGGGCTTTGGATTCAAACTAAATTATATCGCTCTCTTTGTTTTCCAGTTTGATAGTTGTGTATTATAGAGATTTGAAGCCTCCATAACCATGTAAGTCAAGAAGAGACAAAGAAAGAATGATGACTAATGTCACTAATAAAAATTCTCTGAGTAGACAATGTCACAAACTTAGGATTCTGATAACACAATAAAAAGAAAAAGAAGGTGGACTCAGTTGTTCACTCCTGAAATCACAGTAGAAGGTTGAGGCAGGGGGATTGCAAGTTCAATGGAATCTTCAGGAACTTAGCAAGGTGCTAAGCAACTTAGTAAAACACTGTCTTAAAAATAAATTATAAGCCACGCACAGTAGCCCACACCTGTAATCAAAGTGGCTCCAGAGGCTGAGACAGGAGGATGGCGAATTGAAAACCAGCCTTAGCAACGGCAAGGTGCTAAGGGACTCCATGATATGCTGTCTCTAAATAAGATACAAAATAAGGCTGGAGATGTGTCTCAGTGGCTGAGTGACCCTGAATTCAATCTGCAGTATCAATAATGAATGAATGAATGAATAAATAAATAAATGACATTTTAAAACATGAGGGCTGGGGATGTAGCTCAGTAGTAAAATGCCTCTGGGTTTAATCTTATATACCTTTCCACCCCCCAAAGAATAAAGGAAATTGGATAGTTGGTAGACAACCAACTTAATAAGTAATTCTGTTTGAATATGGAGAAAGAAAGAGAGAGAGAAAGGAAGGAAGGTAGGAAAGAAGGAAGGAAGGAAGGAAGGAAGGAAGGAAGGAAGGAAGGAAGGAAGGAAGGAAGGAAGGAGGGAGGGAGGGAAGGAAGGAAAGTAGGAGAAAGAAAGGAAAGGAAAGAAAAAAATAAAGAAATATGGAGGAAGTAAATTATAGTTCTGACATTGATGTAAATATGGAATAAACTGTAACTGATTCTATTATTCAAATACTTTACAGTTTCACAGAACATATGGACCAAATTAGACTTTAAACTTGGTCTAAGCCATTGTTTCCCTAATTGTCTGATTAACACTATCACTTACAGTAAATATGAAAAGTAAAGATTTAGTACTGGTCTCTGGACCAATCAAATCAATGTATCCAGGAGTTGGTCCCCCTCCACTTCTATTTTTAAATTTCTTAAGTTTGGGAATAATTCCATTATTTAGCTCTTTACCAGGTAAAAATTACTGAGGTGTATAGCCCATGTGTATTGATAATATCAAAACAAATTAAATAAGAGTATATTAAAATCATGAAATATATTATAATACAATTCAAATTTTGTAATTTAAAAAGTATTTGCATGAACCTGCTTAATATGTACTTTTAGAGTTTATTGCATTCAAATATCCTTTCCACGTGAGTGTTTACTATTCAGGTGAAGTATCTTAAATCTGAACTTTAACAATTTGTATGCATGCTTCTATTATTTGGATGACCCACCTTGGGGCACAAAAAGGTTAATTTGTTACAGAAGGTCAACCTGCTCCATCATCAGGTACTATAGTCTGAGCTGACATGGCCCCAAATGCCTAGGCTTAATGACAAAATCAATATACAATGTTTGTCCCTGTGACTGGATTTTCTGCAGAGGTTTTCACAATTTATGCTTCAAAGAGAGTGTATCCCATATGTTTCAGGAATGGAGCTTATAAAACCATCAACATTATTATTAATACCAATGCTCTCAAGTCTCATAGATTGAACAGGACCTGATTATTCCTATTGATTATTTTATTCCAAATTTCCTAACTCTATTGAAAGCAATATGCCTCATAAAATGGAGAATTTCAGCTGAATTATGATATAACTGAATTCTTCCAGTAGTTAATGTTGTGTACTCCCTCAAATTATTTCATCCTAAGCTACATTTGATGATGCTGTAAAATATTGCCCATTCCAAAATAAGACAAAAGCAACTTTAGATCAATTGTAAATATCAAAATATTTTCTAATTTTCATAAATGTATTAAAACCACAATTTTGAAAAGATGGAGCTTGCCATATATTTTTGTAAGTATAGTATTTTTCTACATATCATGTATCTGGATAGTCTTGGCCAAAATTATTGCTTCTAAAAAGGACAATAGAAGAAGAAGATTTTGAATCTATTTGAAAATTATTTTATTTTTATGGGATTATAACTAAATCTATAATATTGTTATTAGTTTTGAACAATCATCCAAATGGAGTATTACACTCAAACCACATTAAAATAGAAGACATATACTATAATATACATATAATGCTCAATATTTCAAATGTTTTAAAATAAAGTGAAAAATTAATGTGCTAAACAATGATTTAAATACTGTGCTGGTATTTTTCCATGGTCCTAATTATAAACAGCAGAAACTCAAGCAAACCAAGCCTCAGCTTCATTATTTTTAATCTAGTTGTCATAATAAAATCATAGGCCCTTTTGGACTAATATTCATGAATATAAAGCTACGATTTATGGTACTTGGGTTGTAGCTCAGGGGTAGTGCACTTTCCTCACACGTGTGAGGCCCTAGGTTTCATCCTCAGCACCACATAAATATAAATAAGTGAATAAAAGAAAGATATTGTGTACATATTACATATACAACTAAAAATATTTTTTAAAAGGATAGGATTTGTAACTATTTGGCATTATACATTTGAACTACCAATCTAAAATGAATAAATATAAGCAGGAGATTCGTTGTAAAAATGGTTGTAGTTCCTATAACAAATTATAGATAGTAGGCAGATAAACAAATGTCCACTTTCGTCCTCTGTACTGAATGTTTTTAGGAATGATTTTATATCTAATTTTGTTAGCTGCTTTATAATGTGAGAAACTATATCAAGAACATACTGCAGACAGTGGTGGGCTGACTGGGCATACTCAGGAACGGGGAAGCTGGGTGCCATGGAAGCATGTGCGATTGTCGGGCCAGGCACCTGCTGTCTAGGGGTGCGGTATGTTGGCTGCCACTCTTGATGACTTCCTGGGCAGCCTGGGCAGCCTGGGCAGGACACGGGCCCAGATGGCCTCCCTCACTGCTTTCGACTGAGATGTGAGAGTGGGAGTTATAACCTGTCCTCTGCAACAACAGGCAGCTACTATGGTTGTGGCAGCCAAATCACCATAGGTTATGATGTTGCTGGGCCTGTTGCAATTTGTCTTACCCACTGGAAAAATATATATGCAAAGAAAGTCCCTCTCTCCCATCAAATCTGACCCTCTTCATCTCCAAAGATGCAGGCATCCCTGTGTACCACCAATATTCACCTACAGGACTGACATAGTCACACCTTTTCTTACCAACTTTATTGTCCATCGCTCCAGTGCCTTCTTAAAGCAGCAGCAGCCAGGAAACCCTGAGTCAAGACACGACAGGTAACAGTGTTGGTCTCCTGTTTTAGGTTCAGGAATTATATCTAAGATTCCATCATTTATTTGCCTGCTGAACAAATTGCATCTACATTTCTACTGATGGGATACTATGGATATTAACAATATCCATACAATAAAACAATATCTCCTTATTCAGTGGCCTAAATAGCTTAGCTATACCAGAAGGAAGGTTGGGTGTGTTGAGAAACATTTGACCTAAGTGTTAGTTCTATTTGGTAAAATCTCATCTGGAAATCCAAAAATGAAGAAGAAAAAGAAGAAGCAGAAGCAAGAGCAGCAGCAGCAGCTGCATAGTTTATCTTCCAGGATGTGATGACTCAGGAATAGAAATATGATAAAATTTTATTGGGGGCTGGGGTTGTGGCTCAACAGTAGAGCACTCACCTAGCAAGTGTAAGGCCCTAGGTTTGATCCTCAGTACCACATAAAAATAAATAAACAGAATAAAGGTATTGTGTACAACTAAAAAATAAATATTAAAAAAATTATTGGTATTAATTTCACACAAATTATTCAAGCAGTCTCCTGCTGTAAAATATGAAAATAATCTTAAAACACTTTTTTTGTGAAACCGAATATGTATTTTCTTCAATTATTCTTATAGCTGTAGAATAGGACCTTATGACTCTTGTTGTCAGATATTTCCTCATTTGGAGGAAAATGTGGTATAGTTACATAATTACATGAGAGACAGCATCTTATGTTGAGGATAAGAAGTATTTACACCAAATCCTTTCAGTTAACATTTTCCTTTATTGTGAAAGGTGAGACAGAAGATAATAGTAAAAAAAAATAGTTTAATACAATACCTTTTTATTGAATGTGCATTTCTCCAATAATTTTAGTTTACTTGTTATAATAAAATAATAACAGTTAATATGCATCATGCATTTAGTATTTGCTAGATGTTATGGTAAGCATTTTATGCATGCTATTAATTTCCTTCTCTTCATTTCATACTACCAAATTGTGGGGAATTCCTGTTATTTTCATCCCTATTCATGGAAACTCAGGCTTAGATCATTCCAATAACTTGACCAAAGTCTTTCATCTAGAAAATATTGAAATCAGGAATTTGAACTCAGAATGAATAAATAGGCTTCCTTCCTATACATTTAATGATACTGATACTGACCCAAAGTGACAGTGACTTGCCCTGCTATCATATACTTTTTTTAGTATAATCAGAATGAGGAATCATGTTTGTGTTTGTCAGCTTTTTGTCACTATGACCAAAATACCTAATACAAACAACTTAAATTAGAAAATGCTTTATTTTGGCTTATTGTCTCAGAGGTTTCAGTCTATGGTTGGCGGGCTTAATTGGTATAGGCCAGGATTGTGGCAGAATATCATGGCAGAGGGGCATGGTGGGGCAAAGTTGCTCTTCTCATAGCTGAGACAGAGAAATGAAGGGTGCAGAAAAAGATAAACTCTTCCTGGGTACACTACCAATGAACTACTTCCTCCTCTAGGTCTCACCTCCACTAGTTCACGGGGTCATCAATGTATTAATCCACTAATGAGTTTCAGAGTCCTCCAGAAAGAATCATTTCCAAAAGCCTAATGTTTTAGCAACCAAGAATTTAGTGAATATTCCACGTCTAAACCATAATCTTGCAATCTTGGCCTCCAAAGACTCATATCCATCTCAAAAGACAAAATGTATTCAGCCTGTCTCTAAACATCCTTATAGTCAATACTTCCACCATTGCTCAAAAATCTAAATTCAAATTATCCTTTTAAATCAAGGCAAACTCTTAGATATGGGCCTCTGTGAAAATCAAAAAGTAAATTATGCACTTGCAACATATAATGACAGAGCAAACATCCCCACATCTAAAGGAAGGAATAGGGACATATAAAAAAATGGGACCAAAGCAATAGAGCTAAAATTAATTCCTATATTTCCACATCTAGTATCTGGATTAAACAGTCATGGAATGTGTACCTCAAATGGATTTTTATGCCTCATTCATATGACCTTGTGAGCTACACTCACATGACATCTACTTTGGGCTGTTTCTGCTTTATGCCTGCAGCTTTCCATGGAAAATATTACAAATCCCTAATATCTCTAATATTTGGGGTCTCCTTATAGCTTTGGCATCATTAACACAGATTCACACATCAATCTCTCATGTGCTCTCTGCATGGATTCAGATTCTACAAAACATTGGCTATCTTCCATGGACTTTCTTTGAAATCTGGGTGGAAGTTTTCATTACCTGGTATCTGCAGCATTCTGTGTTCTTGCAAAACCAGAACTTCTTGGATATTGCTAATACTTGCCACCAGAAAGCAGTAAAGAGGTCTTCTTGGACCATGAATGCAATGGCCTCACAGTGCCTGGCTCTCCGAGCATGGTGAAGCAATTCCTGGGGAACAGCTTCTTAAGCAACTCTGTATGTAGAGAGTCCTCCAAGTGCTCTCTTCTCCAAGCAGTCTTTCAAACAAGTTTTTATGTTTATACCCTTCAGCAATGGATGAATTGGGTCTTTTTTTTATTCCTGAGATGGCTGCAAGGTGTAATTTATTCTGTCTTAGTGCAAAATACTTGTTTTCTCTTTAATAGTACTAATCTCTTTAGCAACCAAAACATCCTTGGCCATAAGCGTACACAAAATTTTTTGGCCAAATTGCAATTTTCCATATCTTTCTTATTCACTTTTGATCGTGATTACCACAGTAAACCTTAATAAAAGCTGCTAGTAATAGCCATGCTACTGCCTGAATGCTGAAGTGCTTTAAAATTTCCTCCTCTAGAGCAATTAATCCATCACCTTTAACTCCAGCTTTATAGAAAGTCTCAGAACATGGAAAACATGTAGACAACTATTTTACAAAATATAATATTAATTGTCTCTTTTTAAATTATGAACAGAGTTCTTATTTCCAACTGAAATTTCATGAGAACAAACTTTCTGTCTGCCTTTCTTCAGCATTCTGATCTTCTGAATTTCCACCAGAACTGTCCTACTGAAATCTGCTTACAACATTCTAAGATTTCTCTAGGCTGCATCTTCAAATTTTCCCAAATGCCTTTGGAAAACGAGTTCCAAACTTTTTTTTAAGCACTTGGACAGGTATAATCAGAGAAATAACTCTACTCCTTATATAATTTTTGTGCATCAGCTATTCATCACTGTGACCAAAACAACTGACAAAATCAACTTCAAGGAGTAAAAGCTTAAACTTAGTTCATGGTTTGACAGGTTTCAATCCATGGTTGGCTACCCATTGCTCTGTGTTTGAGGTGAGAGAGAACATCATGGCACAGGGGCATGGTGAAACAAAGCTGCTCATCTTGTGGCAGCAAAAGTAAAGAGAGTTCACAAAGAGTAGATAAATCCTTTCATGTGTTTTATTAAGCTTTTTCATTGCTGTGAACATAAGACCTGACAAAAACAACATAGAGTGGGAAAAGCTTATTTGGGGTTCATGGTTTCAGAGTTCTCAGTCCACAGATGGCCATCTCAATAATTCTGGACTACAAGTGAGGCAGAGCACCATGGTGGAAGTACATGGCAGATCAAAGCTGCTCAGGACATAGAAACAATGAAGCAGAGAGAGCTCTGCTCACCAGGGCAAAATATGAACTCCAAACTCATGTCTCCAGTGACACACCTCCTTCAGCTACTCCCTACTTCCCTACAGCTATTATTAAGTTAATCCATATCAGGGGATTGATCTACTGACAATATTCCATTTTAAAAAATCTAATTATTTCACCCCTGAATGTTGTTGCATTGTCTCATATATGAGCTTTTAGGGGATACCACATGTTCAAAACATAATGACTCTGGCCCCCAAAAGCTCAGGGTCATCTCACAATGCAAAATATATCTAGTTCACTTCTGAGAAATCTCAGTCTTAAAAATTTCATTATTACCCCAAATACCAAGTCCAAATTCTATGAGACACAAGACAAACTTAGATATTTTCCACTGTAAAGATCAAAAGCAAGTTACATATATCTAATATATAAAGGCATTGAGTAATTATGTTTATTCTAACATGGAAAAATAGGGGCACAGAAAGAAGGGACTGGACCAAAGAAAGGCTGAGCAAAATGCAGCTGGGAAAACATGTCCTATAACTTCCTGTCCAGCACCTGCGGTACAAGGCATCATGATGTTCTTTCTGAAGGGCTTGTATAGCTTTATCTCTACAGTCTTGATGGTCATGGTCTACAAGATCTCTCTTAGCTTGTCTCTGATCATTTACTGCAGCTTTGCTTGTCAGGCATTGCATGTTACTGACATGTTTGAATATTAGGGGACTTCACTGCAGCTTTGGCTTCATTCTAACTTCTTCAACACTTTGCCAGGCATCACATGCCTTGTTTGAAATATTGGTAGATGTTGGAGGCTGCGACCAAGTCAACATGGTGCCTGGCAGTTTGCCAGGAGGAGTGGCTTGTGAGGCAACGCCACCGAGCCATCAAGATGGTGGCAACTCCTTATTGGCTGATTGCTGTATCTGTAGGGGAGCAATGCTATGATTAGATGATGCTGATTGAGTCATGCTTTATGTGAATCAGTTAGATATATATACCTTTGCTGTTCCGCAATAAAGCAGTTCCTGCTTCAACCTTCACAGTTGCTTGTCACCTCTCGGTTACTTTGCCCAGCTGGACTGTGGCAGGTAGAAATATCCATGACCCTCAAATTCTAGAATCCTTCATTTATGCAGAACCAGCAGAACATTTTGAATGCTAAAATCTGCAACCATCTCAAGTAATCACCAAGCCTCCTGGGACAATGGCTGCAGTATCCTCTGCGTGCACGGGTGACCTCTGTGCAAGCAGGGTTCCCCCATTATCTTTTCTCAAAGAAATTTTTATTTCTATAACCTTGCGCCTGAGATGGGAATGGTCTTGCCAATTCCTGAGATACCCTCAAGTCACCTTCTCTATTGCCTCTGGATAAATATTTACTATTTCTTTCGTGGTTATAATCTCTTTAACAACCAAATCTTCTTTAGTCCCAGTTTTACTCACAATTTTCTGGCCAAACTTTTAGTTTTTTCAAATTTTTTTGCTCTACTTTCTGCTCCATTTTGTCACAGTAAACTTGACTCAAAGCCACCAGCAATGTCCATGCCACCACCTGAATGCTGTGCTGCCTTGAAATCTCCTCTGCCAGATTTATTATTCCTCACCTTTAAAGTCAGCCTTACAAAATACCTCAGAACATGGTCAAAATGTGCATAACTTCTTTTCCAGAACATAACATGAATAGCCTTTAGTCCAATTTCCAATACAGTCCTTGTAATTTCAAACCTCATGAGGCCAGTTTGTACTGTCTACAGTCCTATAAACTTTCTGGTTTTCTGAGCTCTCACCAGAATTGTCAATGAATCACCACTCACAATATTCTAAGTCATATCTAACTTGCATTGCTGAACTTTTCAAAATTCCTCCCTTCAAATTTCATAGTTCCAAAATACTCTGAATCATATTGTCAGGTTAGTCACATCAATGACCCCACTTCTCAGTGCCAATTTCTGTTTTAATCATCTTTTTCATTGCTATGACCAAAACATATGATGAGGACAACATAGAGAAGAGAAAGTCTAAGTGGGGCTCACAGTTTCAGAGATCTCAGTCTATAAATAGTCAACCCCATAGCTCTGGGCTCCAGGTGAGATAAAACATCATGGAGGAAGCACAGGGTGGAGGAAAAAACTCAGGACATGACAATAAGAAAGCAGAAAGAGTTTTGCTCACTAGAGACAAAATATAATCCTCAAAATCATTTCATTATTGACCCACCCACCTTACTCTATTACTCCCCATCTCACTACAGTTACCACGCAATTAATGCATATCAGTTGATTAATTCACTGATTATGTTACAACTCTTATAATCATTTCACCCTTGAATGTTTTTGCGCTGTCTCACACATGAACTTTTGAGAGATGACCATATCCAAATATAACATAGGGCACACACCCTGTGACCTACTTCCTCTAACTATTTCTAAGTAGTCCATCAATCATCAATAAATTTATTATTTCACTGCTGAGACTCTTCATGATATAATAACTTCCCTGAAATCCCACCTCTGAATACATGATTCTTTGTGCAACATTTCAAATAAAAACCATAACATTGTTTGTACTTATCTTTTATATAAGGCCAAGTGTGATGACTGTTATCTAAAACATGTTAGGAATTTTCAAAAAGTTGCTCCACAAAGTTGGAATATTTTCAGATCATTAAAAGGAGAACATTAAAGTGATTTGGCAAATCCGTTAGGAAGAAATAAGTAAAATTTAAACATGACTTTTGTTTTTGATTTTTTTTTTTTTTGGCTATTTTTTTAACAAGTACAGAAAAACATCAGGTTCTCCCTTAATTATATTGAAAATATATTCTGTAAGCATGTGTTAGTGATCTGATAACTGATACACACTGCTGTGTTTGGTACTGTTGAAGAAAACCCAAATTCATTCTTAATGAAAAGATACTCTAAAAGGTGGTTGACTATTACAAAAGAGGGATGGGAACTATTGGAATAGGGTGAACACTGGATCTTCTGTCATCTAAAAATTAAGTAAAAAGTTGTTTTGCTATTATTATGAGAAGTAAACAAAGTTAGAAAAAAATGTTTGTGGGGAACAGGGAATAGTGTGTTTGTGATGACTAGGTAAAAGGAGTATAATGAGACACATTAGAGAGATATTTACCCAGAGTTCAGCCTATTTTCAGAAAGAAAAATTAAGAAGGATGTTAAATTCTGAAGTAGGTTGTAGCTGAGACCAAATTTCAAGGGCCTGTGAGGAGGAACATATCTTTTTTTTTTTAAATATTTTAAAGTTGTTGATGGACCTTTATTTTATTTATTTGTATGTGGTGCTGAGAATCGAACCCAGGGCTTCATGCATGCCAGGCAAGTGCTCTGCCATTGAGCCACAACCCCAGCCTATAAAATAGCATTCTTACTGAGGAATAAAAATAAGAGTCAAGTTCAAATAAAATAATATTCAAATATTCTGGATATCATTCAAAATGTAACCATCCAGAAGGTATGTATCACAGAAGATACAAACATTTTTCTAATGGCTTACATGTCAATGAATGTAACACTTTTGAAACTTGCATTCCATTGTATGGATGTATCATTATTAATTTAACTCAACTTGTATTTTATCTTTTTCTTGAAATGTTTATATCAACAAAGAAAATATTTCTGACCAAAAATTTTAGATCCTTCTTTATCATTTTTATAAAAATATTATTTGAATTTTATGTTACTTGCTAAATTCAATTTATATTATTATAAATTTTATGCTTTTATTGGTCTACATATTACCAAGTATATTTTATTGTGGTGAAACATACATGAAATAAAATTATCATTTTAATCATTTTTATACTGTTCAAATTTAGCATATCCATCATCTAAAATAATTATCATTTCTTTGAAAGGAGTACATTAAGAATTCTGTCTCCCAGTAATATTGAAATGTACATAAAACTTTTTATATTCTGTTTATTAATTCCATACTATATCTGATATTTAAAAACTATATCCTTTCTTATTTAAGTAATCTTTTCACTCTTTAAAATGTAAAAGTTTTAGTGTTATCATGTATAATTTATTTATTTTTAACAAATTGTTGTTACAAATAATATTGGAGATCATTTGACATATTCATAAATGCATGTAGCATAGCTTTCTCCATTTCAATCTCCAGAAACATTCCATTCCTGCTCTTCCATTCTCCCTTATTCCTTTATTTCATCTATTGATCTTCCTTCAATGCATGTATTTATTTAGTTTTAATTAGAACATTATGAGATATATATATATATATATATATATGTATCACAATGCATTCCATATATATGATATATATATGTATTCCATATATACATATATATGTATTCCATATATACATATATATATCATATATATGTATTCCATATGTAATACATATATATATCATATATATGGAATGCATTGTGATATATTCATACATGAACATAGCATAATTTATAATTTTATTCCCTATTTCTTCCCTTTGTCTTGCCTCTCCCATACCCCTAAGTCCTTTACTTCTACTCTACTCTCCTCCCTTCTATTTTTTTGAGAAATATCCTGTTTTAGTCCATTTTCCTAACTTTCACATATGAGAAAACATCTCACCTTGACTTTCTGAATCTACTGTATTTTAATTAGCATACTGTTTTCCTGTTCCATGGATTTATCAGGAAAAGACATAATTTCATTCATTTCTTACGGATGAATAAAATGTCATTGATTATAAGTACCACCTTTTCTTTGTCCACTCATCTATTGATGGGCACTTATGGTTCCATAATTTGGCTACTGTGAATTGTGTAGATATAAATATTGGTATACATGTAGTACTATGATATGCTGATTTTACTTATTTTTAATAAATAACAGGGAGTAGGGTAGCTTGGTCATAGGGTGGTTCCATTCCTGATCTTTGAGGAATCTCCATACTCTTTTCCCAAGCAGTTGCACTTATTTAAATTCACAATAACAATGTGTAAGTGTACCTTATTGCCAACATCCTTGCCAGCAATTATTGTTATTTTTATTTGCAATGGTTAATGGTTACAATTTATTCATGTTTACTTATGTTTATTTTGATTTTAAAATACAAGTTATCATTTTAAAATAATAAATTGAAAGGCTTTTTTCTTATATTTTCTGAATTTCATTATTTCTTTTTTCTCTTAACAACTTTGAAAATGTTTAATTCAATTTTTATATGTGATATGAAAAAAATTTCCAACTTCATTCTTTAATATATGGGTAACCAATCATCATAGTATCACGTGTTGAAAATATTACTGTCTTTGATTAAATGATGCTGGCAGGGCTGGGGTTGTGGCTTAGTGGTAGAGTGCTTGCCTTGCACACATGAGGCACTGGGTTTGATCCTCAGCACCATATGAAAATAAATAAATAAATAAAATAAAGATATTGTGTCCATTGAAAAAAAATGATGCTGGCAACTTTGTTAAAAATCATTCAGCTGTTGATATATCAGCCCATTTGTGGGATCTCTATACAATTATGTTTGTCTATTCATTTGTTTTTATACAGACATAACCTGTTATTTATGTATTTAAAAACATTTTAACTGTATCTTCTTGGGAAGATTTTAATTAAAAAGTGTGAAAACTACAAATTTTTCTTTTATTTATTTTTTTCCTATTTGAGATTCTTCAAGAAGTCATGTAGATTTCGAAATTTTAATTTGAAGATATATAAATTTATAATAATTGCTCCCCTTGTAATATTTAGTGGCTTTCTTTGTCACTTTAACAGATTTTGGTTTTAAGTCTTTTTTTCAGTTGTAAGTATAGCTATTCCTTGCTTGCTTTTCAATTCAATTTGCTTGAAGTAACATTATTGCCCTGTGCACATTTGCTAAAAATTTCAAAGAACTTTTTTCCATCCGTTTTTCTTTAGCCTGTATAGTCTTTGCCAGTAATGTGATTTTCTTCTAGGCAACACATTGTTGGGCTTTGTTTGTTATTTCTTGATTTTCTTTCTTTCTTTTTTTTTTTTTTTTCAGTACTTGTGATTGAACTTGGAGACGATCTTATCATTGAGATCTGTCTCAATAATTTTCCCAGGATGAACTTGAATATATAATCCTCCTGCCTCAGTCTCCCGAGTCATTGGGATTATAGGTATATGTCACTGCACTCAGATGAGCTTTGTTTTTAGTCTTTTTAGCTGGCCATTTTCTTTATTTGGAGAAATAAAAAAATTAAATTAAGATTTATTATTGAAAGTAATGGACTGGTTCCTGTCATTTATAATTTTTTGTGATTTTTTAATATTCTATGACTATTTCTTCCCCTTTTATTCATCTTAAAGTTTTGATGTTTTTCTATGTTAATAATTCTTTATTCTTTCCTTATACTCATTTCTGTGTCTTCTGTTCAAACTGGAAAAATCTATGTTCTCTCATACTCTACTACTTGTGCATTTTTTTTCCTCCTGATTTGGAAGTTTTCCTCAATTATATTCCATATTTATTTTTTAATTGTAAAGCATAAAATTGTTGTATAGATTAATCTAAGTTGGCATTTATTTTCTTTCTGAAAATACTTCATTCCTTGTTCCTCTAGCCTTCTAAGTCTATTCTAAGAAATCTTCTGATATTCTGATGGGTTTTAATGTAAATATAACTTTTTTCCCTTTTCTTGTAGTTTTAGTATTTTTGTTTTGTTCTCTACTTTTGGCAGTTTAATAATATGTCATGAAGAGATTCTTTTCTGGCCATGTATATGTGAGGCTCTGTAAATGATTTTGCATATCATTTATAAAACAAGGATTTTTGTTACTGATTTATTGAATAAGTGCCTTCATTCTGTAGCTCTTCTCACTTGTCTCTTTATTATACACAAATTTGATCTTTTAATGTCATTTCAGAGATCTTGCTGTTCTTGTCTTTTCTCTTTATTACTAGGTGAATGTGATAATTCCACAACTTAGACTTCAGCCCTGATATTATCTTTTCTGCTTGATCAATTTTGTTTTTAACCTCGTGTGTAGAGCTTTATGTTTTCAAATTTTTCTTTTCTTTTAAAAATCTGGATCTTTGTTATATTACTCATTCATATTCTGAGGTTTATTCCTTAATTAGATCAGCTATTTATTTATAAATATTTAGCATTATAATTATTCAATTTTTTGAATTCATAAACCTTTTACAATCATTCTTTTGAACAATTTTTCTGGAATTTCATATTATGATATTTTGAAATTGGTTACTAAAGATGTATTCACTTTAGAAGGTATATTGCCTTTTTTCATATTTATTTTTGAGCTGTGCACATCTCTTGGAATACATAGATTTTCTACTTTTAAGTGAGGTCTTCTTCATATTGAGTCTATTCTTGATAATGTACCCTAAAATGTTGGTTTGTTATATAATGTTAGGTTTAATTCCAATTGGATTTTTTAGTGAATTTTTATTGTGGCCCCTTTGGTTCTTATTAGTATGTTTTGACATAATACACACCATGGTAGAGCCTTTAGAGACTTGCCTTCCTAGTGGGTATTTCAAGTATGAGGTCCTTGTGATACTTTAGGAAGGTGTGGTAAAGATAGCACTATATGTGGGCTCTACCCACTCTGGTTAATTATACAATTAATTTTGAAACCAATAAGAGGTATGAGTTGCCTCAGGCAATGTTGATATTGGCTCAATTACTTGGAAGCATTTCTGCTACTGGTTATTCTAGTTATGATAATTGACCTGGAGATTTTGTACTGTGCTTAGACAATATAATTGTTTCATGAGGAGAGACAAGGAACAAATTAACAGATCCCCCTCTATTGCATTAGCCTTGAGACTAATCAGCAATGTTTGATTTGATAGTTATGGGAGTGACCCGTGATGATGTCCTTCATAAATATGATATCCACAACAAATATTTTATTTATCTCTGCTGTTTTTATGGCAATGAATGTCCTTCATAAATATGATATCCACAACAAATATTTTATTTATCTCTGCTGTTTTTATGGCAATGAATGTCCAGAAGTGGAACTTCAGTTTCCCCTTGTAACGGCTTCCTAAAGATGGGCTATTGTATATCTTTTACATATCTACACTTTGTGTTGAAATATCCATCAACATTAGAGCAAGATTATTTTTTTCATATATTTTATTCATTCTAATTTGTTATACATGACTTTAGAATGCACTTTGACATATCATACATAAATGGAGTATAATTTCTCATTTTTCTGATTATACATGATGTATTTTACAAATCATGTAATCATTTATGCACATAGAATAATAATGTCTAATTAATTCCACTTTCTTTCTCACAACCATACTTCTTCCCCCATTCACTGCCCTCTCTCAAATTCAAAGTTCCTGTATTATTCTTTGCCCCCCTTAATATGAATTAGCATTCACATATTAGAGAAAGTTTTTGGCCCTTGGTTCTTTGGGATTGGCTTACTTCCCTTAGTATGATATTCTCCAGCTCAATCCATTTACCAGAAAAGGACATGATTTCTTTCTTCTTTATGGCTGAGTAATATCCCATTGTGTATATATTCCATTGTGTACCACATTTCTTTAACCACTCACCTGTTGAAAGGCAACTAGGTTGGTTCCATAGTTTAGCTATTGTGAATTGAGCTGCTATCAACATGGATATGGCTGCTTCTTTGTAGTATTATGCTTTTAAGTCCCTTGGGTATAAAATGAGGAGTGGGATAACTGGGTCAAATGGTGGTGGTTCCATTTCAAATATTCTGAGGAAACCTCAGAAATCTCTTTCAATAGTGGTTACATCAAATTGTAGTCCCACCAGCAATGCATGAGTGTACATTTTCCCCCCACATCCTCGTCAACATTTATTGCTGCTTGTATTCTTGATAATTGCCATTCTGACTAGAGTGTGATGATATCTCAGTGTAGTTTTCATTTGCATTTCTCTCATTGCTAGAGATGTTGAAAATTTTCTCAGAGATTTGTTCACCAATCATACTTCTTCTGTGAGGTGTCTATTCAGTTCCTAGATAATTTATGGATTTTTTTTTATATATCCTGTAGATTAATGCTCGATCTAAGGTGCATGAAGTTAAAGATTTTTCTCCCATTCTTTAGGCTCCCTCTTCACATTCTTGATTGTTTCTTGTGCTGTGAAGAGTTTTATAGTTTGATTCCATCCCATTTATTCATTCTTGATTTTATTTCTTTGTTTTTTTAGGGGTCATGTTAAGGAAATCAATTTCTAAGCTGAGATTTGGGGATTCTTTTTCTTCTTCTATTGGGTACATTGTCTCGGTTCTAATCCCTAAATGCTTGGTCCACTTTGAGTTTTGTGTATAGTGAGAGAGGTTGAATTTCATTTTGCTACATACGTGTTTCCAGTTTTCCCAGAATCATTTGTTGAAGAGTCTATCTTTTCTCCAATGTATGTTTTTGGCATTTTTGTCTACAATGGGATAACTGAATTTATGTGGGTTTGTCTCTGTGACTTCTATTCTGTACCCCTGGTCTATGTGTTTTTTTTGGTGCCAATACCATGCCATTTTTTTTTACTATGGCTCAATAGTATAATTTAAGGTCTGGTATTCTGATGCCTCCTGCTTCACTTTTCTTACTAAGTATTGCTTTGATAATTTTGAGTCTCTTATTTTGCCAAATTAATTTCATGATTGCCTTTTATAGTTCTATGAACACTGTCATTGAGATTTAATAAGAATTTAAATAAATATGTATAACTCTTTTGGTAGTATGGCCATTTTGACAATGCTAATTCTGCCTATCCAAGAGCATGGGAGATCTTTCCATCTTGTAAGGTCTTCTTCAATTTATTTCTTTATTGTTCTCTAGTTTTCATTGTACAGGGTTTTCACCTCTTTTGTTAGATTTATTCCCAAATATTTTTTTTTGAGGCTACTGTGAATGGGGTACTTTTCTTAATTTCTCTTTCAGTAGATTTATCACTGATGTATAGGAGTGTATTTTATTTATGAGTGTTAATTTTATATCCTGCTGAATTCATTTAGTAGTTGTAAAAAAATTCTGATGGAATTTTTGGATCTTGTTAATATAGAATCATGTCTTTTGCAAAAAGAGATAGTTTGATTTTTTTCTTTTCCTATTTGAATTCATTTAATTTATTTCTTCTTTCTAATTGCTTTAGCCAGAATTTCAAGGACAATGTTGAATAAAAGTGGTGAATGAGGGCATCCTAGTCTTGTTAATGTTCGTAGAATGTTTTCAGTTTTTCTACATTTACAATGATGTTGGGCTTAGGTTTAGCTTTTATAAAGTTGAGGTATGTTCCTACTATCCTTAGTTTTTCTTGTGTTTTGATTGTGAAGGTGTGCTTAATTTTGTCAAATGCTTTTTCTGCATTTATTGAGATGATCATGATTCTTGTCTTAAGTCTATTGATGTAATGAATTATGTTTCCTTATTTCTGTATGTTGAACATACCTTGCATCCCTGGGATGAATACCACTTGATCAGAGTGCACTATTTTTTTAATATTTTTATATGCATTTTTCAGCATTTTATTGAGAAATTTCGCATCTAGGTTCATTAGGAATATTGGACTAAAGTTTTGTTGCTGTTGTTGTTGTTTTTCTCCTATATTTGTCTTTGTCTGGTTTTGGTACTAGGGTAATAATAGCTTGATAGAATGAGTTTACAAGTGTTCTGTCTTTTACTTTTTCATGGAAAAAATTGACAAGCATTGTTTTGATTCTGCTTTGAAGGTCTTCTAGAACTTGGCTGAGAATACATTTACTTCTGGACTTTTCTTAATTGGTAGGGTTATGATGGCACCTTCTATTTCATTGTTTGAAATTGATATCTTTAAATTGTGTATGTCCTCCTGATTCAGTTTTGGTAGATCATATGTCTTTAGAAATTGTCAATGTCTTTAAGATTTTCTATTTTATTGGCACATAATTTTTTAAGGTTATTTTGTGGCTGTAGCAAGGGACAAATTCTGTAAGGGCCCATCCCAACCATCACAAAGGATGAAGATTAAAAAAAAGAGGAGAAAATACAAAAATAATGAAATAATTTAAAAACCAACTAAAAATAACAGACATCACCAGTCAAACAGAATAGAGAAAAATATCATGCAGAAAAAGTAATTTTTAAATAATAAAAATAATCTAGGGGAAATAAAATTTAGCAGACAAAATATAAAATAGAAAGGAGATAAAGAAGAATAAATTAAAATTTAAATATACAAAAGAGGAGAAAAGGATGTGAGGAAAACATGTAAAAAACAACACCCCAAAAAGTTTTAATAAAAATAATTTTAACTCTAAGTACTTGAGTGAACAGGCAAGTGTGGAAAGTCACAGCCTATGATGATCAAAGCTTACCTCCTCATCTTCTTTGAGTAGGTACTCCATTTAAGGCTTAAAGGTTGTGGTTATTTATTCCTCTCCTCTTCTCTTCTGGTGTTCCTCAAGTGACTATCAGAAGTTATTTGTGGGCTGGGGATGTGGCTCAAATGGTAGCTCGCTCGCCTGGCATGTACAGGGTGCTGGGTTCCATCCTCAGCACCACATAAAAATAAAGATGTTGTGTCCACCAAAAAACTACGAAATAAATATTTAAAAAGTTCTCTCTCTCTCTCTCTCTCTCTCTCTCTCTCTCTCTCTCTAAAAAAATAAAAATAAGTTATTTTTGTTTGGTATCATTTGGAAAACCTCTCAGCTGTTTTGCATGCTTGAGTGAGTTATTACAAACCACAGATCTCTCCAAGTAAAAATTCATTCTGGAACACTTTGAGTGCAAGATACTGGAATGTTGAACTAACCAAAGCTTCTCTCTGTTGCCGTGCACTCCAAAGGCAGGAGTAACACTGAATCTGTAGTGTGTCCCCATATGTCTCTGATGGTGTAAAGAAGTTATGAAGTCTCAAAGATCTGTACCAGGGATATGGTGATAGGTTATAGGCTATCTGTTGCTGACAGTTCCATGAGGTTGAAAAACCTCATGATTTCAAAAAATGCAGAGCCACAGTAACAAAAACAGTATGGGAACTTCTGAAGATGACTGATTACAAATTTCCACATCCTGCCTAATTGCCCCAGACTATAATAATTGGCCTGGAAAACCATTGATTACTAAGAGAAATGCTTTCTTTTTCCCCATGTACTTATTTTCAAAGCAGTCAATTGACACCATAGGACCCTTCTCAAGAAGCTTCTCAATTATTGCCCTGTGCACATATGCTAAAAATTTCAAAGAACTTTTCCAAAAACAATTCACTATTAAAATCTCAAGACTATTGTTGTTGAATCTATGTTTATGAATAGTGTTGAATCCTTTGTCATTAATGTTTACCAGGACTCTCCCTATTTCTCCTCTACTGTCACCAAAGGGGCATTAACTCTTCCTTTGCTGTGTTTCCATGCAATTGGTGCTGGAACATTTTGTTTCACTTTCTGCTCAACTACCCAACAGCTCTGGATTTCTCCAAGTTTCTATCTTTCTACTATTGAATTCCAGCATTTCACTTTCACCCACATCAATGAGCATATACATTCCCATTGTTTTAACCTAATATCATGAAGAAACAAGTAAGTACCAAGGGCATCTATTAAGCCACCATGGGAAGGTCCTATACTATTTTTGTTAGTACAACTCTGCATCAATTGAAATCATATGATTTTTCATTTTAATTCTCAGTTTCATTTATGTCATGTGTCACATTCATCAATTCACATGTTTTAAATCACATGTGATCATAACATTGAAATAAAACCAACTTGATCATGGTATATAATCATCTTAATGTGATGAAAAATTTTAATTGCAATTGTTTTGCTGAGGATTTTTACACATGTGTTCATCAGAGATATCAGTTTATTCTTTTCACGTGGAAGGTGTTTTTGTCATATTTTTTAGCAGTATAACGCTGGTCATATACAATGAATTTGGAAGGATTATCTTTTTTTAATGAAATAATTTGCAAGGCATTAGTGTAAGTTCTTTAAAAGTTTGGTAAAATTTAGCAGTGAAACCATTTATTCCTGGACTGTTTTGTTGAAAGATGTCTCATTATTGATTCCATATCTTTTATTGCTATTAATCTATTTAGGATTGTTAAATTCTTGGTTTTATTTTTATAGGTTATATGTGTCTGAAATTTGGTCCATGTTTTCTTGATTTTTTTTAAGTTTTAGTATATAATTTTTCAAAATAACCACTGAAAGAATCCTCCACACAAGACAAATCACCGGGGAGGGAGAGTTTCAATTTTATTTATTTTATTTTATTTATTTCAATTTTATTGCAAAAGGAGAGATGGCAGGGCTTAGATAAATGGCAGGCCACCCGTTTATTGGCAAGTTCTTCCAGATATCAGTTCCCAAGCCCAGGACTTAGTTCTTATTGGGGCTAAGGTTCCCCGCAAGCGAAATTTGAAATTGGGGCCAGCAGGAGAGTTCACACCAGAGGGAACTTTTCCTGCCAGTGAAAAAAAAGGGGAAAGTAGGAAGTAAAGGTCCTTAGGCACCATGTTGGGGTTTTTCTCTGGGGTGTAGCTGCCATTATACTTTTCCCAACAATGATACTTTATATTTCACTGATATTAGTAGTAATGCCTCTTTTTTCTTTCTAATTTAATTAGTTATCTATCTATCTATCTATCCATCTAATTATCTATCTCCTTCCCTCTCTCTGGTTAGTGTTGTAAGAGTAAAAGAAATTGAAGTTAAAGTGTAAAGGACCAGGTATTGTTAAGTTCCTCTGCTACACCCAGAACCTGAAATTCCTGAGGCAGTTAAGACAACGCCCTACTGGCCATTTAGCTGATTAATAGCCTAGGGCCCTGTGCAGCTTGTCACGTAGGCATACAGGGCCCAAACCAATCAGTTTGAATGTGTACCCCGCTTAGGAGTGACCAATCACCCCCGCCCGATCTTTCCAGCCAATGAATGTACTAATCAAGTTTAAGAGTTGTTGTTTGATTTTCCCAGGCCTCATGATGATTTGTCCTGATGTATGCAAAGCCTCCACCCTCCCCAAAAAGTGTACTTAAGGACCACTTGACCTCTGCTTGGGGCTCTTGGCTGCTCTCCCTTCTTGAGTGAGCCGGGAGCCCCAGCGCGCTGGAATGGAATGGATCCCCAATAAATCCCCTTCTGCAATTGCATGAGCTGTCTCTTGGTGGTCTCTTTCTCCGACGCTTCGCCGGACCCTTACAGTGTAGCTAAAGTTTTTTCAATGTTATTTATATTTTCAAAAAAGTAACCTTGTTTCACTGAGCCTGTTGTCTGTGATTTTCATCTCTATGACTTTCATTTATGTGCCTATATTTATTTCTTTCCATCTACTGAATTAGAATTTGATCTGTTCTTGCTTTTATAAGACCTTGAGGTATAGTATTGGATTTTTAATTTGTGATCTTTCTTTTATGTAGGAACTCATTGTTCTGAACTTAGTATTTTTGCTCTACCACAAAAGTGGTGATAAATTGTGTATCCATATTTACTGGAGAGAAAAGCTCATTAAATTTCCCCTGAAGTCCAGAATGATCAATCTCATCAAAAGCCTGTTGTTCAGTCTTCATAGATGATTATAATTTCTAGGGTTTCTCTTGCTGTTTATTTGTATTTTCATTCTATTGACATCAGAGAAGATGCAGGATATGATTTCATTTTTAAAATTTGTAAATATTTGTTTTGTGGTCTACTATATGGTATATTTTAGCAAAATTTCCATGTGCTTATGAAAAGAATGATTAATTTGCAGCTGTGGAAGGGAATGTTCTGTAAATGTCACATATGTTTGCACGAATGACACACACAATGAAGGTGGGAGATGGGAAGCAAAAACCTTGGATCAGCAAGCTTTTCGTTATTCAGTATTTAGCAATAGAGTCAATTGTGGAACCTTGGTGTGGCTCATTTTCAAGGCAGAAAATGGCAGCGGGCTGAAGCAAGGGTTTGGGTTTTATAGGCTTATATAGGGTGGGACAGGAGTGCAATAACTGGGATTCATTGTATTGAGGTCCTGCTGATACATTAGGGTGGGGCAGGAATGTGAATAGGGAATACCCTGGGGCTTATTGTATAGAGGTCAGCTGACCCATTAGGGTGGTGGTGGTGGGGTTCTGGTGCTAATGAAAAACCAGCCTCTACCTCAGAGCAAAGCCTGTCCAAGTAAGGGACATCACCTTTGTCCTTGGAAAAACCCACAGAGCACTCCTAGGCACATTCCCACCCTGCTAAGTTGTTTATCTACAAATAACAGGAGAGATCTGCTGCGCCAGGTGTCCCTGACTCAGTCAGGCTAGGTGGGGATCCATAGCAACCCCCTAGCAGCCACCAATCAGCATGAGACAGGGAAATACCTGGGATGCCAGATGACCCTCCCAGTAGTTTATGGTGGTTGATAACGTGTTGGGAAACCATGTAATTCATCATGAACACCCCTCTTGGCTTAAACCAATCAGTTCAAATGAATACCCCTTTTGTAGTAACCAATCATCCCTACCCAACTTGTTCCCACCAGTGAATGTGCTAATCAGGTTTTAGAGTTGTTATTTGATTTTCCCGCAGTGTGTGATGATTTGCTAAGAGATGCTATGATGTATGTGGGGGTCCCTGCCTTCTCCAAAGAGTGTATAAAACTGCTGCAAATCCTGGGCTCGGGGCCTCTCAGGGTCATCAGTTGCTGTGTGTGTGCAGAGGACCGAGCTAGCTCACAATAAACACCTCTTTGCTGTTTACATGGATCTTGGTCTCTGGTAGTCTTTTGGGGGTCCCGAATTCGAGCATAACACTAATCAAGTGCAAGTTCATTTTATATTCCTTCACTCTGCCTGAGGCCTGGACTTTTAAATGACAAAAGCTTAGGGAAAATACCTTTAGAGTCATTTTCCATATCCTTCAACATTGACCTAGATAGTAACTTGACTCTGAAATATTTATGTTGTTTTTTGTTTGTTTGTTTGTTTGTTTGGATTATATATTGCCAAGAGCTGGTGTTGGAGTCCCTCACTATTTTTTTTATTTCTATAGTGTTGGTAAAGATGGGGCCTGGAGTGCTTCTCTTCCGGGAGCTCAGGTCCATGACGCACTGAATGGCGAACTGTCACCTCCAATCCCTGTGAAGGGCTCGAACTATGAATGCTGCACCTCCAATCCCTGAAGCGGCTCAAACTCTTGGCCAATGAAGAAGTAACAGCTCACTTGCCTTGCTCCTCCTCATCCTGTGTTAAGCCCATAAATATCAAAACCCTGTTCCATGCTCACTCTCTTACTCTACCCCTCTTACTTTCTCTCTCTCTCTCTCTCTCTCTCTCTCTCTCTCCCCCTCCCTCCCCCTCTCCTCTCCCCTCTCCCCCTTCTCCCCCCTCTCCCCCTCTCCCCCCCCCTACCCGCTTCTCTTCTGCAAATGACCACTACAGTCCTGCTAATAAAATCTAGGACAGGTAAACAGTTGTTTTGGCTTGTTGAGTTTACAAGGATTTTTCCACTGTTCTTTACAATTAGTTATTGACAGACCTTTATTCATTTATTTGTTTATATGCTGTGCTGAGAATCAAACCCAGTGCCTCACACATGCTAGGCAAGCAATCTACCACTGAGCCACAACTCCAGCCCCCACCCCCCATTTTTATGTTGAAGACTATATTTCTCTTTAGATTCAGTAGCATTTGTTTTATAAAATTTATTGCACTAATGTTCACTGTGTATAGATTATAATCATTCTTCCTTGTGTCCCTTTATTAAAATGGCATTTTTGTCTAATGATTTACTTTTAGATTCTGGGACTTCTCAATTAGTATCTCATATAAATTGGTTGGCCAAACTTCAACAGATTCTTACAGAAATTCGACATCATCAAGGGCCCCATCTTTCCTGCTCAGATCTTGTTCTAGGAAAATCCACAGATTCAAACAAAACATTACATACTTCTTCAACTACAAGGGTATTTACAATATAATCATGGCCACCCCTTTAGCAGCATGTGTGACAGGACAAGACTCCAGGATACATGATACCCACCTGAAAGTCTGAATACCTCTTATTGAGTCCACCATAATGGAGACTCCTACAGACCACTGAACCTACAAGCCAATATAAGATCTCAAGTTTCTGTTTAAATAAGTTAAGTGATATGATTGATTTTATCAATCTCTATCCTTGGAAAAATCTTTTTTTTTTTTTTTTTTTTAAATTAATTTTTATTGTAGGTTGTTCAAAACATTACATAGTTCTTGATATATCATATTTCACACTTTGATTCAAGTGGGATATGAGCTCCCATTTTTACCCCGTATACAGATTGCAGAATCACTTCAGTTGCACAACCATTGATTTACATATTGCCATTCTGGAGTCTGTTGTATTCTGCTGCCTTTCCTATCCTCTACTATCCCCCCTCTGGAAAAATCTTATCCTTGGAAAAATCCACAGAGAGCTCCTATGAACATAGCTACCCTGCTGAGTTGTTTGTCTGTAAATAACAGAAGAGATTTTTGGCACCAGGTGTCCCTGACTCAGTTAGGCTAGGTGTTCTCCAAAGCAATCCCCTAGCAACCACCAATCAGCATGAGACAGGAAAAATACCTGGGATTCCAGATGACCCCCCAGTAGTTTATGGTGGTTGATAATAAGTTAGGAAGCCAGGTAGTTTGGCGTGTACACCCCTCAGGGATTAAACCAATCAGTTCAAAGGAATCTCCCTCTTGTACTAACCAATCACCCTTACCTAAATTGTTCCCACCAGTGAATGTGCTAATAAATGTTGTTGTTTGATTTTCCCGTGGTGTGAAATGATTTGCTGTGTGATGCTGTGACACACAGAGTATCCCCAAATACCTATAAAATCTCACTGAAAAAAGGACTGGGACTCACTCCTCGCACCTCTGCATCAGAAATAATTGTGAGTCCAGGCTGGAGCTTGCAATAAAGACTCTTGTGTGATTGCATCCGATTTGGCTCCTGGAGATCTATTGGAGTCCCATGAATCTGGCATTACACTGGGGGCTTGTTCAGGATCCCCCAGACCCCAGAACCCCCTAACTGGAGAGTCTAACAATAGTGAGTCTTGTTATTCGTGTGTCTTGTCTGCTTTTATGGCCTGGGAGAATCTGTATTCTGGGCTGGCAACTGGCCTTGCTGGGTGTGCTATAGGGTCATTCCAGACGTCCAGACCCCAATCTGAGGGGGATACTCCCCCAATCTGGGGTCCTCACACCCAATCTGAGGGGGATACAGACTCCCTCAACCCGTTCCTCTGATTTTAGGGGAAAGGTGTGTCACTCCTGCCGCAGTTGGCTTGATAACTTGGAAGTAGGAGGATACCTACTTCTGTTTTTGTCTGAAATCTGAAAAGGGAATCTGTGTTTTGGCTTTTTGTCTGTGTCTCTGTTAAGTGTGATGGCATTGTTTTACTTTCGACAGATGCAGTGTCCCAAGTTCTGATGTGCCTTAGATGTGTGGAGGTAAATTTAGCCAAATTTTAGCCTAAAAATGTCCCTAGTATGCTTCTCCTGCTTCCCTGTAAGGAACCAAAAGTCAATTTCACCCCCCTCCCATAGAAATGCCAGCTTTTCTGTTCTCACCTCTTACACCCCTTTGAGCTATGTTTTAAAGAACTTTCATAGACTTTACTCCCCTTTGTTAAGAATTACACCTGGGGGTGGGATAAGGAAAGCTATGTTTTCTTTTCTTCCCCTAGTTGGCTGGCTTGAGTATACCCACCGCAGATGGAATATCTCCCAAATTAACAAGTAAAACTCCTTTAAAACGCCCTTGTCCCTCCAGTTCAAGAGAGTCACAACCTTTGGATGGAATCCCCTGTGTTTCTCCTTTTTTAGCAAAGCAAAAAACCTCCCTTTTTCTATTTCTCAAAACCCTGTCCTCATTATTAAATTGGCATTAATTGGCTTCAAGGACAGGAACCAAAATTTCAGTTACAAATTTTGACACTCCAGGGGGGACTCTAGAGGAGCCCCCCCCCCCACTCCGCTTTCTTAGGGAAGCCTAGCACTCCAAACAACTGCATGTGGAAGATGTAAGATGAACTTTTTGAGAGCTGACTACTGGAAAGTTAGGAGAAATGTGAGCATGTCTGGGATCAGACTGAACCAGAGGAGGTAATTCTATAAGTAAAAGGAGGGACTGCGGGACTGAGGGACTGAGAGACTCCCAGCAGTAAAGTCACCACACCAAGACCCTTGATTTTTCACTTCTTGTTGCCCCTCTGTGAGAACATCTGGTCCACTTGTGGGGACATCTATGGTGCCACTGGTGTAGAAGTAACAATTAAGTGGGAGTTGGAAACTTGGGGAGATTTTTCTCTTATCTTGTCTGTTTTAAAGATTCATGTCTGTCAGCCATAGTCTGAAGCTCCTTTCTGTCTGTCTGTCATTGTTTCTTTGTATCTGTTTCTTGCCCTTTAAGACATGGGCAATAATGTGTTGATATTATAAATTGTTTCTTGGGAATGATCTTGGCTGAATGGGCTACCTGTAGATGCGAATATGTCTAAAAGATGATGTCTTACTGTAACAATCTGGTATCTGATTGCGTTTTGGAAGCATTGCACAATCTTGCAGTTAAAAGTTGGGTTGTCAGAGATAAAATAATTAATAAGAAATGCATGATAGAAAATAAGGTATCATAATTTTCAACATCCAGACCTGTCCAATTATGGACTAAAAATGGTTAAAATGCCTTAGACATGAGGTTTCTGCTCAGAAAAGCAGTTTTCCCAGCTCCTTCCAGACCTCAGCCAAGCCTTACATTGAAATGCAAATGGAAGAAGCCAGCAAGCTCAGTAGGAGACTGATCTGAGGCCCTAAGGAAAAAAAAAAAAAAAAAAAGTAAAAGTGTCTTTTTCCTGAACTCAAACTAGACTAAACCAAAAAGTAAACTGTATGGTACTTTCTAATTCCTGGCTGGTCATTTTTTCTAGGATTCCTGCTTTTTCATAGATTCTGTATTTTTTGAGCTCAAAATTAATGTTGTTCTGATCAGTTCTATTTTTATTCAACTGTGGAGTTTATAAACATCACAATGGAGATTTTACCTGCAAAAAGCTACAAGGCCTATTGTGTTATGTGGTCACACTTGTGTTAAGTGTTATGTCTGTATGTGGGTATGTCCATATATCATGCACATTATATGAAAATTGGCAGATACATAAGGAGAGCTCATGAAATTTTAAAAATGGATCCAAATATCTTTAATTCTTGTGATTTAAATGGTTCAATTAAATTGGGTAAACAGATAAAAATAAAGATGTCTTTAAAGTTAAGCTTATTGTGGGCTGAGGTTGTGGCTCAGTGGTAGAGCGCTCACCAAGCACGTGTAAAGTAAATTTGACATGGGATTACTCATTTATGAGTAATTTTGTTAGATATCTGATTGATTTACAAGGTTAAAATGCAAAATGTTAAATATACCATTGGGTACTCTTAACTCCTTGAATTGCATTGGGTAACATTATTGATGTTTTCATAAGTTAGTAAATGAAGAAAAAAAGGGTTTAAACTTGCTTTGTCATCACTGATTCTTAGACATTGTGTTTTCATGAAATGGTAAACAGATGTGATTCTATATACAAAGGTTTATAAAAGATTTCTATATACATAGGCCCCCAAAGCTTCAACTGTTCCAATTAAGAGTACTGTAAGTTAAAATCAATTTTTTTTTATTAAAATGAAATAATTTGTCTAAATTCAGAAATTTATAAGGATTGTTTCAAAATGTGAACAAAAAAGGAGGTTAACAGATAAGAAGGAGAAATTAGAATGTTCTAGGTATGGAAATCATATTTAATAGAAGAAAAAAGTGTTCCTGGATAAGACAGTCTTTAAGTAAATAAGAGGGTTTAAGTAAGTGATAAAGAAGGTCTGTGTAAGTTTGCCTTTACACTCAGTCATATGTTAAAAGGACAAGGATTTCTTAAAATATTAGTTTACCCATAACATTGTATTTTATTAAGTTTTGTTTCTTTTTTCTAGAGCAAGTAATATTAAAGAAATTAAACATCTGGTTAAATAAGAACTGTTATTTTAGAGCATTGTATTATGTTATTTCTTTAAAAGCTAAACTTGGTTAATATAATAACATCAATGTAATTGTGGTGCTATTAATGTGTTCATATCTTCCAGGTATACAAGTCTGTAAAGTAGAAGCTTTAAAATAGCATTATATCAAGCTGGTGTTCTAAAGTTATATGGTAATTTTAGGCTTAAAAGGAAAACATTGGAAATTATTTATATCCTTTAGTGTTCTATAATTGGACCTATTATCAATAAGATATATAAGATTTTATGTTACTTTTTACACTGGGGTACAATTTAAATGTATTTTTAAGTTAATGAGAGCCTAATCTATGTAAAGGTTAATATTGTAAAACACAAGCATTTTGATACTTTTCTACAAAATGTTAAAAGCTTTAAGCCTTTCTTTAATTTATGTTTTAGATGTGATATTATATTATGGTAGTTAATATTCATGTGACCTCAAGCAACAATTTATGTAAACTTTGTAAAATGATGTTTAAAAAGTAAAGATCAGCTTCAGACCTAGAGCACTTAAGATTTATGAAAAGCTCAGCCTTACCTGAGATAAGGCTCTGTGTCCCATCTTACTAATGTGAGATTGACTATGAAAGAAGTAGGCCAAATAATCCTATCATTGAATGGGGTAAATAATTGAAAAGACACCTCACAGAAGAGGTATAATCAGTCAACAAATGTATGATTAAATTTTCAACATTTCAAGTAGTGAGAGAAATGCAAATAAAAACTACCTTGAGATTTCATCTCACTCTAGTCAGAATAGCAATTATCAAGAAATCAAGCAACAATAAACATTAGGATGTGGGGGAAAGCACATTCATGAATTGCTAGTGGTGCAACCACTATTAAAAGCAGTACTACAATTTGGTGTAACAACTATTAAAAGCAGTATGGAGATTCTTCAGAAAACTTGGAATGGAACCACCATTTGACCCAGTTATACCACTCCTCGTTTTATTCCTAAAGGACTTAAAAGCAGCATACTACAGTGATGCAGCCACAACAATGTTTACAGCAGCTCAATTCACAATAGCTAAACTATGGAACCAATCTAGTTGCCCTTCAATAGTTGAATGGATGAAGAAAATGTGTTATATATACACAATGGAATATTACTCAGTCATAAAGAATATCAAGTGCCTTCTTCAAGTCTACTGATTCTTCTGCTTGATTGATTTTTTTATTTGTACTTACTTTAAAGTTATATATATATATATATATATATATATATATATATAATAGCACAATCCATTTCTGCAACTATTAAGATAATCATGTGATTATTCTATTTAAATCTATTGATGTGGTGAATTACGCTGATTGATTTCCATATGTTGAATGAACCTTGAATCCCTGGGATGAAACCCACTTGGTCATGGTGCATTCTCTTTTTAGTTTGTTTCTTATGCAGTTTGCTAGTATTTTATTGATAATTTTTGCATCTATGTTCATCAAGGATACTGGTTTGAAGTTTTATTTTTGATGTTTCATTGTCTGGTTTTGGCATCCGGGTAATACTAGCTACATAGAATGAGTTTGGAAGGGTTACCTCCTTTTCTAATTTATGGAATAATTTGAGGAGGATTCATATTAGTTCTTCTTTAAAGGGTTGGTAGAATTTGGCTGAAAATCCATGTGGTCCTGGGTTTTCCTTTCTTGTTAGGCTCTTGACTTTTTCTACCCCCTTACTTGAAAGCAATCTGTTTAAATTTTTATAGCTTCTTGGTTCAATCTGGTAGGTCACAGATCTCTAGAAATTTTCCAATGTTTTCATGATTTTCTAGCTTATAGGAGTATAGATTACAAAGTAGCTTCTGATTATCCTCTGTATTTCAGTAGTGTCTGTAGTGATATCTCCATTTTCATTACAGATTTTTGTAATTTGCATTTTTCTTTCTTTCTCTGGGTTAGATCAGCTAAGGGCTTATAAATTTATTTTTTCAAAGGACCAGATTTTTTGATTCACTGACTTTTTTAGTTTTTTTTTTTTTTTAATTTTTATTTTTCAGGGCCAAGGACCAAGGACCAAACTTAGCATCTTGTTTGTGCTTGGCATGTGCTCTGCCACTGAGCTAAATCCCCAACACCTAAATGTTTTTAGTCTCAATTTCATTCATTTCATCTCTGATTTTTATTTAATTATTTCCTGTATTCTTCTGGTTTTGGTGTTGGTTTGTTCCTCTTTTTCTAGGGTCTTGAATTTTAATGTGAGATTATTTATTTGATATCTTTCCATTTTGTTAATGTATAAGCTCAATGCTATGACCTTTCCTTTTAGATGTGTTTTCATAGTGTCCCAGAAATTATGATATGTTGTATTATTATTCTTATTTACCTCTAATTTTTTTTAAATTTTTTTTCTGATTTCTTCTACTATCCCTTATTCATTCAATAGTGAATTATTTTGTCTCCATATGTTATAGTAATTTCTTTTTAAATTTTTCACTTACCATTGATTTTTAATTTCATTCCATTATGATCTGAAATAATACAGAGTATTGCTTCTATCTTTCTGTATTGGTGAGAATTGCTTTATGGTTTATTTTTGAATATGTTTCATGTGTAGCTGAGAAGAAAATGTATTCAATCAGTGATTAATAAATTTTATATATATATATATATATATATATATATATATATATATATATATGAGATTTATTTATGTTAAGTCTAAATAATCAATTTTATTTTTTTAATTCTGGAGCTTCTTTATTTAGTTTTTTTTTTTTTTTGAGATGATTTCTCTAATGATGAGACAGGCATGTTAATGTCACCCAGTATTATTGTGCTGTGGTCTATTCGATTCTTGATTTTGAGGAGGGTTTGTTTGATGTACATAGATGCTACATTGTTTGGGGCATATATATTTGCCACTATTATTTCTTGCTGTTGCAAGACACCCCTAAGAAAAAATATGCATGTGTACAAATGTATAAATGTCCATCATTTATTAGGCAGTACACATTAAAAAACAAAAACAAAATAGCAGAATAGTCAATGGGAGTATATGCATGCTGTCTGTGCCAAACTGTCTTTCCATTTCTTAGCTTCTCTTCTCAGCTGAATGGTGTGGGATGCAGTGGAAGATGCTTTCAGCTTCACTCATAGGATATAGTTACTGCTGGATTCTATAAGATGAGTTCGTGAAGTGAAGCTTTCAGGGGTGGTTATTGACCCAGGTGTTTTATTGCATGGGGAGTTATTGGGCATTAATGAATCCACACACTTCTAGGATTACACCCCATTATTCTCCTCAGGGCTCCATTTGTGGGAAGTGGAAGTTGGTCCTTTGCTGGTTCTTGTTTTCTAGGATACTGCCTTTTTGGCCTCCTAAGGACTGCCTCCAAGCACTGAGTTCACTCTTTCCCCCTGTGCATATCATTGAGCTGCTGCTACTGGTCCTACATTTTGCCAGATTGAAAGGAGCAGAAGATGGAGGATTTTCTCCAGCCTCTGTGATCTGTATTACTCATAGAAAAAATGGTCTCTATGCCAGAGATAATCCTCATTTATAAGGAGGCTTAGTTTAGATCTCATAGTTGGCGTCTGCCAGATTTATTTATTGGAATCAGCTCCATATTCACAGATCTAAGTTCCCGTTCTGAGTTGGTGCCACTGCCACATGGAGGTACCAAAATGTCTCCAGGTGGGCTCCCCATGCACAGCAGGCAGACTTGGGTGACTTTCTCTTCACCACTTTAATGAACCAAATAGCCACTGGGTAAGCCCAGGGCAGGTTGCCCCTCTGATCCTGGGATTCTCTATGTCAAGATTTTCTCAGCACTTTGCAGGCTTTTTCAACCTTGTGTACTAGTTTTCTTTGCTTCCACCAAGAGCTCATCTGCAATTCTGTTCCTTATTCTTGCCTGATGTACCCCAAATTTCCCAGTCTTGAAGACTCTCTGTCCAATATTGAGTATCAGTGGTGTGCTTATTTTCAATTACCCCACAGAGAAATAAGTAGTTTTCTTTTTTTTAAATTTTTTAAAAATAGTTTTCTTACTGTGTGAGTTACATGTCATGGAGCTTAGAGAAAAGCCACTTCTTGCTATTCTCATTAATCTGCCATTTTGTCTTTCTGTTGATTGATTTTTTTCCACAGGAATTTTCTATTGAATTTTTCATTTCGGCCATTGTATGTTTTATCCATTGGCTTCTTATTTTTTTTATTTGTCCAATATATCGTGTGTGTGTGTGTGTGTGTGTGTGTGTGTGTGTATATAATTTAGTCAAATTTCATTCAATTGATTATTTTGCATTTTCTTGTATTTTCATGAATTATTTTAGGAGGATTATACTGAATTCTTTGTTGGTCATTACACAGTTTTTTCTTCCCCATGTCCATAATTAGAGCTTTATTAGTTTCTTTATGTTGTATAATATTCTCCATGTTTTTCTGAGTCTTTATAATCCTTTTTGGTACTGGGGATTGAACCCAGGGGCGCCTAATCATTGAGCCACATCCCCAGCAATTTTTGATATTTTCTTTAGAGATGGAGTCTTTCCTAAGTTGCTTGGGGCCCCTCTAAGTTGTTGAGCCTGGTTTTGAGCTCACAATCCTCCTGCCTCAGCATCCCAAGCCACTGGGATTAAAGGTTTGTGACACCATGCCTGGCTTTATAGTCCTTTGTCTTTTCATTTTTGTCTACACATGAGAGAAAGATACCAGCTCTTCCATTCTTTGGTAATGTTATTTGGAAGGATAGATTATCATCATTTAGTCTAACTTGGAATTGCAGATGGTAGCAATCACTAGAAGGCAGACCTTTGTGTCAGATTCTATAGTTAGACAGAACTGCTTTCTATGATTTAAGATGGGGGAGGCTGTTGGTTATGCACTACATTGTTATTAGAACACTGGCTGGATGCTGTGGTAAGACAAAGCTGCTCAATGGCATCTTCAAATTCCTTCTTAATGAACAGGGTTGTAAGCTGCATTTCCTGTCTGGGTGTTGTTGTTGTTTGATGTTTTAGTTGGGTAAGGCTGACGCTTGGGCACAAATATGGCTGTTCAGGCAGGCAAACACAGAAGCTATGGTATATATAGCTTATACACACACACACACACACACACACACACACACACACACACAGATTTAGGCTTTCCTCTTTACCTGGATAGGGAGAAATTCAGGTTGGGCTATGATATTGCATAAGGTTATAACAGAAAATCAGGAAGGTGAAAATCCAGACCACAGTTCTTGTGTTCCAGTAAAAGAAGATATAAAATCAGACACAAAAAGTCATGAAAGAGAACTTTATTATAAGTGAAAGTTAGTGGAAATGAGGTGAAAATAAACTAAAAGCAAAGCAAGGCTCAAGCAGAGAGCACTTTCAAAAAAGAGCGGGCTGTTTCTAAGCAGAGAATGATAAAGGGATCAGTGATATCTTCAAATTTATTGCTATTACAAAGTTGTGTAGAGAATTAGGGTCCTTCTTCAGCAAACTTTATCAGTTTGTGGATAGAATTTTGACCCTAAGTGGTCCTCTCTAGAACTGTCATGATGTCCACCCTATTCATGAGTATTTCATCTATAAATCAACCCCTTACTATTGTGGGTACTGGAATAAGCAACCAGTCAGAGATTATCTTACTTCACTTGTGCTTCTAAAGAATACCCCTCTATGACCTAGTAAGAGACACTGTGGGTCAAAACTTCTGGTTTTGTCTTTACCTTTATGGATTCTGTCAAGAATTAGTCCCATAAATCCTTCTTTCTTGAGGTACTAGCCCCATTCTCTCTACTTCTGTTTCTTTAAAGTTTGTGTACTGATATTATTCTATAGGTCATCTGGTAAAAAAGTATTTACTCATTTTCTTCATCAGTAGCTTAAAGAAAACTTTAAGAGTAAATTAATGTAAACCTGTGATCTTTCTATGCATTTCACTGCTTACCACTAACTACAACCTTAAAAGGTAGCCACTCAGCTACATGGGTCAATAATGGCCAGATGCTTTCTACCTTAGACGTATAAAAGTGTACTCTTAGCTCCTGGCCTAGGAAGACTCTATACAATCTATAACCCTGAGAAGAGTCAACAGTTGAGATTTCAGTTCAGTGAAGTTCAAATGCACATGGACTTCCCAATCTAAGAAAGCCTTATTTAGATCTCTGAGGTTTGATGGGGAAGCTGGCTTGATAAATGAGCCCTGTAGACCTGAAAGTTGTTTTTCCCTTTTTTAATATTTATTTTTAGTTGTACACAACACCTTTATTTTGTTCATTTTACTTTTATGTAGTGCTGAGGATCGAACCCAGGGCCTTGCACGTGCTAGGCAAGTACTCTACTGCTGAGCCACAACCCCAGCGCCCCCCACCCCGTTTTTCCTTTGAAGTGATGTCATTGGCTATTCACGTATTGCTGATTGGAATTCAGAGTCTCTACAAAAATATATGCATTAGTTATTATGCACCCTATCCCCTGATTCATTTCTAATTATAAGTAGTTCATTCTTAACAGTATGTCCAGTGTTCTTTGTGGGGAAATATAAGTGGAATCCTATGATGTATCCCAGAATACTGCAGCATCTAGGTGTCTGCTTCCAAATATCTTTTGCACTATAGAAAGCATAAGTTTACTGCAGTCACCACTGTGCCACTGTGCTTTCGTGGAAAGGAAAAGACAGTCAAAATAAAACCATTCCTCTTTTTTGCTAATTTGTATTTGTTCTTTCTAGATATACATAACAGTAGACTGTGTTTTGACATATTATACATTTATAGGTTATAACTTATTCTTATTTGTATTGCATTCTTGTGGTTTGTACATGATGTGGCATTTCACAGATCATGTATTCATATATGAACCTAGGAAAGTTATGTCAACTTCATTCTACTGTCTTTCCTAATCTCATCCCTCCTCCTTCAATTTATTCTCCTTTGTCTAATCCACTGAATTTCTATCCTAACCTACTCTCCCCCTTTATTGTGTGTTAGCATTTATAACTCATAGGGAACATTTGGCCTTTGTTTTTTTTGGACTGTATTATGCCCTTGAAAAGTAAAATGGATAAAGAAAATGTGGTATATATACACAACGGGATATTATTCAGCCATAAAGAAAAATAAAATTATGGCATTTGCTGAGAAATGAAAGGAACTGGAAACCATTCCTCTTAATTTTCTAATTCAGTTTTTCTTTATTGAAGAAGGGTGTCTTGGCTTCACTTTCAAATTTGGGAATATTCACAAAGATATACTTATCTGTGAATAGTTCCGAATTGGAATTCTGTGAAGGGGAATGGAATCAAGATCTCTTCTGCCATTTTGCTGTTGTCTTTCCAGTAAGTTGACCAATGGATTCTATCTAGTTTTTTGGCTTGTAAATAAAGTTACTATGAGAACCATGTACAAGTTTGTGTGTGTGTGGAAAAATGTATCAAATCTTTTGAATATATTCCTGGAAGTGGAATTGAATATATTAATTATTTGAGAAAATTCTATTTTTTCCTTTTTATTGGTGCATTATAATACATAACAGTTGGATTTGTTATAATATATTTATACATGCACAAAATAAAACAGTATAATTTGATCAATTTCATTCCCCAGCACCTCCTCTTTCTTCTTCTCTCTCCTTCAATCCCCTCTTGTATTCTATTTTTTAATTTGTTCTAATTAATTATATATCACAATAGAATGCTTTTTGACATGTTGTATACAAATGAAGCACAATTTCTCATTCCTCTGGCTGTACATGCTGCAGAATCACACCAGTAGTGCAATCACACATACATATAGGGTAATAAGTCTGTCTCATTCCACTGTCTTCTCATCCCCAACCCTCCCCTCACTCCCCTCTGTACAATCCAAAATTTCTTCATTCTTCCCTACCCCCTCCCACTATGGGTCAACATCTGCTTATCAGAGAAAATATTCATCATCTCTAGCAATTAGAGAAACACAAATAAAAACTATTCTAAAGGGGCTGGGGTTTCGGCTCAGAGGTAGAGTGATCACCTGGCATGTGTGGGGCACTGGGTTCAATCCTCAGCACCACATAAAAATAAATAAAATAAAGATATCATGTCCATCTATAAATAAAAACAAATTTTAAAAGAAAACTACTCTAATATGTAATCTCACTCCAGTAAAAATGGCAATTATCAAGAATACAAGCAACAATAATGTTGGTGAGGATGTGCAGAAAAAGGTACAATCATACATTGTTAGTGGGACTGCAAATTGGTGCAACCACTTTGGAAAGCAGAACAAAGATTCCTCAGAAACTTGGAATGGAACCATCACATGAACCAGCTATTTCACTCCTTGGTTTATACCCAAAGGACTTAAAATCAACATAGTACAGTGTTGGAGCCACATCAATGTTTACAGCAGCCCAATTCACAGAAGCTAAACTTTCTTACATTGTCTCAAACATGAGGTTTCAAGGGACAACTCCTTCTAAATTATAAAAGGTGGAGTTAGGAAAAGTTTGGAGGAAAAATACTAAAGAAAGCTGAGAATGTAATAACATCTTTATTTTTTTAACAATTGGTGCATTGTAAGTATACATAATAATGGGATTCATTATTATATATCCACATAGTCACAATGCATAATTCGGTCTATTTCCTTTCTCAGTACACCTGTTTTCCTCCCCTCCTCCATGTCCCAACCCCCTTAATCTCATCCACTTCTTTCTTCTTTTTCTATGGAGTACTTTTGCTTTATTTTATTCTATCTGGCTTCCACATCCAAGAGAAAACATATAACCCTTGACTTTCTGAGTCTAGCTAATATCACTCAGCATGATATTCTCTAGTTCCATCCATTTCCCTATACATGTCATAATTTCATTTTTCTTCACAGCTGAATAAAATTTACCATTTTGCATCTACATCACATATTATTTACCCACTCACTCGTTGTTGACAGAAGTCTAGGCTCATTCCATAGATTGTCAATTTGTTATTTTGATACTATAAACATGGTTATACAGGTATCACTACAGTATGTTGATTTTGATAATTTTGGATATATACAAATGAACGTTATAGCTGGTTCAATAGTACTTCCATTCCTAATCTGTTGAAAACCTTTGTACTGATTTCCAAATCAGTTCTGCTAATTTACAATCTCAACAATAGTGCATAAGCATTCTCTCACCAGGGTTTAATATTAATTGTATTTTTGATGACTGCCTCTTTAACCAGAATTAGTTAATTTTATGTTCCTAAGTGCATTTCCTTGATGCCTAAAGATGTATATTTTAAGATATGTTTTGGCCATTTGTTATTTCTTCTTTTGAGAAATATCTCATTTGATCATTTATTGGTAAACTTATTTCTTTTATGATGATATTGGAGATATATCTCAAATAAATTAACACCAAAGAAAAAATATATTCTGGATACTAATTCTGGATAAATATTCTGGGATATTAATCCTCTGACAAAGAATGGCTAGACACAATTTTTTTCATTATGTAAGCTATCTATGTATTTTCTCTTTGTGGCTAAGAAGCTTTTAAAATTATGTTATTATTTCATTCATTAATACTTGGTTTTATTTTCTGAGTTTTAGGTTTTATGCTGAGCAAGACAGTGTTTGCACTTACATGATAATGTGTTGATCCTGTGTTTTCATCTAGCATTTGCAATGTTTCTTGTCCAATTCTAAGGTCTTTGATCCATGTTGAGTTGACTGTTGTTCAGGGAGAAAGATAAAGATCTAGTTTCATTCTTCTACATAGGAATATACAGTTTTCCCAGAACAGATTATTCTAAAAGGCTGTCTTATATCCAACATATGTTTTTGATTCCTTTGTCAAAGATTAGATGACTGTACATGTGTGAAGTTGTTTCTGGATTCTTCTACTCCAATTCATTTTTATATGTTTCTGTTTTTGTGTCAGTAATATATTTCTGCTGTATAATTTTCAGTTGGAAATATTGATGCCTCCACAATTTATCTTATTTCTTGTTTTAGCTCTATTGAGACTTTTATTTTTCCATATTAACCTAAAAACTTTTAAAAAATCTTTGAAAAATATCATTGGTATTTTGATGGCTATTGCACTGAAGGTATAGATCACTTTTGGAAATATGGACATTTTGACAATATCATTTCTGCCTATCAAAGAACCTGGGAGGTACTTTCTTCTTCAAGTGTATTTTTTACTTTCTTTCTTCAGTGTTCTTTAATTTTTAATGTAGAGGTAATAAATGAAGGCAAAACATCAGTGGAAACTCCAGGAAAAATAGTGGTGATAGTAATGTGTTCTGAGAGAAGATGCAGAAAGCATTCAAAACTTTTTCAAAGAGTGGCCATATAGGCTTAAATGAAAAACTTTACAAGAGTAGCATTATTATTTGAATCATAATGTCCTATATAAACTATTTGTTGCAGGTTTGGTCACTGATTTGTGGTTTTATTAGGTTCTGGAAATGTTAAGAAATGGGACCTAGTGAGAAAAGTTTGGTTCATGATGGTGTGCACTTAAAGGGGTTACTGGGACCCTGGCACAACAACACCTCCTCCTCTTCCTCCTTCTCCCACCCCCTTCTTTCTCCCCTCAGTAAACAAATGTTAAGCAGCCATACATAATGGTGCTATAATAAGAACAAATTAGACTACCCTATGGAAGAATAGGCCTAGACTTTGTAACAGTTTATATTATTTGAGATACACTTGAAATGCCTTTATGGAAAATATCATCTTCCTGCTCTTAAAATATCAGCATTAGCAAAGTGTTTCTTTAATTTTGTCTTTTAAAAATGTATGTTCAATGGACCAGTGTAATATATGAGGTACATTAAACAATATACATTTTAGTATGTATTTTTAATATAGTTTTGTACAAAAGTAGGTTTTAAAATGTAAATTATGAAAGAATATTAATTATCTAAGGAGAGAATAATAAAAGTTGAGAGAAAAGAAACGAAGAGGCAAGCATTTCATAAAAATTACTTCACTATTATTTTAAGGATCAGCTCTGTCAGTAGATTTTGACTTGATTATCTTTTAAAAAATATTTTCATGATGGGGGGGCAGAAATTGCAGTTAGGATGTCATAATTCTTAGTATATAAGACAGGGATTAAGGGCCTGGTAATGTAGTTTATTGGTAGAGAGCTTATCTAGCATGTTCAGGGCTCTGGGTTCTATACTCAGTACAACAGAAAAGTAATAATTAAAGGTAGTATAGTTAAATATGAGTACTTGTCATAATTAAAACATGCTTTATATACCTGACAATCATACTAGGAGAAATGACTTGCTCTGTTCAATAATTGCATGTGCCTTAGAAAGATTTACCATATTTTGAAATTCATAGTTATGACCAAATACAAATTCAATCTTAAATAGGTTGATATTGAAAAATTAAATATTAATATTGTTTCAAATATAATATTAAGGAGAAAATTAAATGGTCATGTAGCTACCAAAATCACATTTGAATTTCCTCAGGATAAATAAATGTGAACATATTGGATTAATATTTCTCAAACTCTATTATGTGTTTTTGTGCAAAGATAGTACAAAATCAATCATCTGTGAAAATACATCCATGGGTTTTCTAAGGAAGATTAGATATCATAAAAGAAATTAGATATCATAAAGTTATAAGGAAGATCAATAGAGTAGAAAAAAGTTCACTAAAAGATACAGATCATAAGCATAATTTCAGTACACAAAAATATTTTTGAGAGTGCAATGTGGACGTCAAACACTTGGATAAATGCTGGGATTACAAATATTGATCAAGATACATTTTCACCTTTTTTGATGAAATAGAAATTGGGGATCATTTAGGGAGTTAGAATTGTAAATTCAGATTTAGATTGAGGGAACAAAAAATCTGATAGGAATTATCAAATATATGGAGAGAGTTCTTTATATGAATTAATTATCCAGAAATCTATGGTGAAGATAAAAGTTTTTTTTAAAAAAAATATTAGTATGCAAATAGTATTTGAGGTTGGAATAGACAAAATCAAATAAGAAATTATACAAAATGAGGAGAAAAGGTCCTCAAGTTGAATCCTGGAACAAAACAGCAACAGTTCAAAGTTTAATGAGAAGTCCAAGAAAAAGAAAAAAGTAGAAATATGGTCCTTATAGAAGTAAGGAGACAAAATACCTTTATAAAATATAAAAAGGATAAGAAGATGTGTGTTAAAAGCTTTTAAACAGAATAACAAGAATATAATTATGTCTATTAGACTTAGCAGTATATAGGTTATAAATGATTATGATAATAACAGTTAAGGTAAAATGGTACGAACAGAAGTAAGTTAGAAGTGGAATAAACGGTTAATAGGAGATAACATTGTGGTTTCAATATTTGTAGAGAATTTTAAAAATTATTATATTTGATGTAATATTCATGATCATGCATCAATTGTATATTTTAATGTGCACAGTGTGATATTTCAATGCATGCATAAAATGTGCACTGATAAAATCCATCTTTCCTTTATTCATCCTCCACCCCCAAATCCTTAACCTATATATCAATATGCTGCATTCAGGTCAACTTCCATTTGCTTTTACTTATGAGATAGAACATGTGGTATTTTCTTCATGTGTTTGGCTTATTTTATTTATTGTAATATCCTGAAATTTCATCAATTTGCTTCAAATAACAAGCTTTCACTCATCCTTATTGCTGAATAATACCAGATTTTCATTTAAAATGTTTTCATTAGTGCATTATAGTTATACACAATACTGTGATTCATTTTGACATAATCAAATATGTATGGAGGATAATTTGCTCCATTTCAATCCTCAGTATTTCCTTTCTCCCTCTTCTTCTCATTCCCCTTATTCTCCTTCCTCTATCTATCAGTATCCCTTCTGTATATTTAGTTTTTAGTTGGTAATATATATATATATATATATATATATATTATATATAAATAATATATATAAAGGTATATATAATATATATTATATATAATAATATATAAAGGTATATGTATATAATATGTATAATATATATGTGTTTACATTATAAATATGATATTTTATACATATATATATATATAAAGTTATACTGCACTGTGGTACATTCATGTATGTACATAGCATAATTTGTTCATTTTCATTCCAGAGTTCCTCTTTTTTCTCTATCCATTTTCATTATCAACTCTTCTGGTTATAGGCACCTAGACTGTTTCTATATCTTAACTAATGTGAAGAGTGCCACAATAAACATCTTCATGCAGGTATATTTGATATGCTGTTTTCATGTTCTTTGGATATGTATATCCAGAATTGGGATAGCCCTATCATATAATGGATCGCTTTGTTGTTTTGAAATTTCTATAGTGGCTCTATAAAAAGTATTTCTACCAATGTATATGAGTTTCATTTTCCCCACATCCTTGATAGCATATGGTTTTTATTTATTATAACTTCTAATAGGTTAGAGGATATCTCATTGTAATTTTGACTGGAGTTTATCAATGGCTAAAAATATTTTTTTCCTTATAATTTTGGCCCATTTGGAATTTTTGATATTGAGATTGTTTAGTCAGAAAATTTATCCTGATCGTTTTTTAATTTTTCTTTATTCTTTGTTACAATTTATTCTACATAGTTATACATGATAACAGAATGCATTTCAATTCATTTTATACAATAGAGCACAATTTTTCAATTTTCTGCCTATACATGATGCAGAGTAGCACCATTTGTGCAATCATACATGTACCTAGGGTAATGATGTTTAACTCATTCCACCACCTTTCCTGCCCTAGGCCCCTTCCCCTCCCCACTTTCCCTCCCCCGCCTTTTTTTTTTTTTTGATTATGAGGATGAACCTGGGGATGCTTTACTACTGAGACACATTTTCAGTTCATATATATATATATATATATATATATATATTTTTTTTTTTTTTTTTTTTTTTTGAGAAAATGTATTGCCAAGATGCTGAGCCTGGACTTAAACTTGTGATCCTCATGCCTCAATTTCTTGAGTTGCTGGGATTGCAGGCATGCACTATCACCTCTGAGTTAATTTATCCATTTTAATTGGATTTCTTATGTTTGTTATGGTAGATGTTGAGTTTATTTTGAATTTTTTATATATTCTTTTTATATTTTTATTTATTTCTTTTTATGTAGTAATCTTTTATCAGATAAATAATTGGAAAATACCATTATATGGATTGTTTCTTCAGTATGTTGATTGTTGCCATTGCTGTGCAGAAGTATTTTGATTTGATGATATCATCTATTTTTATTTTCTGTGCCTTTGAGGTCATTTAAAAAAATCAACACTTATACCAATTTCATGAAATATTTCTTGCTATATTTTTCTAGTAGTTTAAATTTCTGGTATTATATTTATGTCTTTGGTCTATATTTAGTTGATTACTATACAAGGTGAGAGATAGAGGTCAAGTTCCAGTCCTTTGAATATGAATATATTTCCCCAGCATCACTCATTAAATTTTCTCTTTTTTCCAATGTATGCTTTTAGCAACTTTATCAAGAATCATTCTGCTGCCAGGTGTGCCTATAAGCCCTACTACTTAGGAGGTCAAGACAGGAGGATTGCAAGGTTTGGGGCAGCCTTGGTGAGACCCTATCTCAAAAGAAAATAAAACAGTTTGTTATAGATTAGTAAACTTATTACTGTTTTTCTATTCTGTGCCATTGCTCTGTGTCTGGCTTCATGCAAATACATTTTGTATTGGATACTATACCTCGGTCTTCAGTAAGGTGTCTCTCTCTCTGCGGACTCTGCTTAGTCTGTATACATTTTGTTGATTTTGTTTCTCATTCAGAATCCATCTCTTCATTTCATTGATCGTTTGTATTTTGCTTCAGAATGTATTTCATTTATTTCTCTTTTTATCTTATGTCTTTCCTTCTATTAATTTTCAATGTTGCTTTTCTTTTTTTGCTCATCTCAATAATTGAGCCAAATTATTAGGTAACTCATTTGAAATCATATTTTTATGTAAGAGTTCATATCTATGAACTTCCTTTTAGTTCTATTTTTGCTGCATCACTTACATATTTCTATGTTTTATTTCTATCTATTTCTGAGAAAATATACATTCCCTGATGATTTCTTCAACATCCCACTGTTTATTCCAAATTGTGTCACTCAGTTCCCATTTCTTCAATAATATCTGAAGTAGTTGGTTGTTGTTGTTGTTGTTGTTGACTTTTAGTTTTTCTCAATTGTTGTCCAAATGATAAATAATGTCACTTTTTTTTAATAAATGGAGACTTGTTTTTGGACCCACTGTCTGGTCTATTCTAGCAAAAATCAATGTGCTAGTGAAATAAATGTATATTTTGAAGCTGTTAGAAAGTTCTAATTTTTTAGTCTAATTTTTCTGTGATATAGCATAATTCCAATGTTTCTTTGTTGATTCATTTTGTCTGGATTACCTGGACATTGATCAAATAAGGGTGCAAATTCCCCACATTGTTGTAGTATTGTAGCCTGTCTCTTGCTTTAGATCACAGATTTGTTTCATAGAATTGGGTGCTCCAACATGAGGTACATGCACATTTACAATTATGTCTTCTTGTCAAGTTGATTTCTGGATCATTAGATAATGATCTTTTCTTTAAATTTTTGTCTTACAATCTATTTTGCTAGATGTAAATATTGTTATTCTTGCTTGCTTTTAGTTTCCATTCATGTGGAATATATTTTTCAATCCTTTTCCATTCATCATTTGCATGTCTTTACTTGTGAAGTATGTTTATTGTAAGCAACATATTGTAGGATCTTTTTATTTTCATTCAGCCATTCTGTGTCTTTTAGTTGGATAATTAGTCCACTTACATTTCATATTTTAATGACAGATAAAAACTGACTCCCATCAATTTATTACTTTTTGTTTATTGTTAAGAGCCTCTATTGCTGACAGCTTTAGTGGTGGTTGACAACCTGAAACAAATGTCCTCAGACCAGATAGTTCCATGGATCCATATACTTTGAGGGGAGAGTTGGTGATATAAAGCACCATTTGTGACACTCACACCCAAGCTTCACAGCAGTGCACATTCAGAAATTTTGTGAGGAAAAGGCATCAGCAACAATGAGACCTGAAGCATCGTCTACTGGCAATGATGAGAGAGGAGCATGTATATTGAGGGATGGGCTGGTATTGATAATGGAATCTACTATTCTGTTGGCTAACCTCATTGGAGATAAAAATGTATGCCCAGTTCTGGTGCAGTGATAAGGTGTAATTGTCAATGAGACCCTCATTGCCATCTGGAAAGGCCTAATTTGACAGGAGCACATATTCAGAGAAGACCCAGTGGTGCAGTGGTCTGGAGAACTGGCTGTTGATTTCAATAAATGAGTGCCATCAACTTAAACAGGTCATGTGGTAAGGGGCATGTGGCTTGCAGGAGATGTTCCCTGCCCTCATTCCTATTATAAATATGAGGACACACATTGCTGTCAATGGTATTTTCCCCAATGGACAGGTGTAAAGGTTTTGTGTTTGGATTGGGGTCTCTGATAACTTCATGACTGTGGAATGCTTAGCTGCTGGGAAAGTTTCTTTGCAAAGGTGCAAAATACATAGCTGCTATAGCAATGCTCTGCATGAAGAGGCTCTGAGGTAGTGTCTTATTAGCCTTGACTCTGATCTCAGGCATACAAATCCTGGGAATAAAGGAACTCTCTTGTTAGAAAACCACTATGTTTCACCAAGTTCTGCTGTGTCCAAACCTGTTCACATAACAGTAACTTTAAACAATGGACTTTCTTGAGAGCTACACAAAGCTCCTAACATTGCACATTGCAACTGCAGTACCCAACTGAGGAATAAGCTGCATAATGTTGCTAATTCTGTAACCTGCCCAAAATAATGTACTACTGATGCCAGTGACCTAATGTAACCTATTGATATAAATAAAGCTGGCAACTTGGACAAGGGGCCCTTCTGCCATTCTTCCTCTGCTCCTTGCTTCTGTCTTCTTTTGTTTTCTTTACAGACAGGTACCCTATATTCTGTATTTTCAAGGGCAGAACTCTTCATTTGCCAGTTGACCACAATACAGAATGCCAAGAAGGTTGTGTGCTGGTGTTACTTAAAATTTTCTGGGATGAGTTGGGTTTGTGAGCCTGTAATCCTCCACACTGATGCGAAAGAATGTCTGTAGATTTCCAAAGATAGGATTTGCAGGAATTTCTGACACATAGAGCAGTATGGATTTGGACAGCACCTCCTTTATCAGGGTGGTTCTCAGCCACAGCAGTCTGGATTCTGGGGATAGGCAGGGAAAACAATATGAATATCTTTTCTAGGGAAAGGCTACTGTGGAGAATCGGGATTACTTCTCCATCTGTGCTACAAGATTGTGTCAATTGTAAAATTTTTCAATATCTAAAATTGCTGATGGCCACCATGATTGAATTTTCTTTGTATTTCCTGTTCTTTCTTTTCCCTGCTATGGGGCATACGAGCTACCCCTGTACAGGAATAAGAGTGACAGTTCCCAGGTAACTTAGTTTCTTTTTTTATACTATTGAATCTGGTTTCAGAGTTTTCTCCCTTGCTAAGTTCCAGTGTTCTCCCATATCCACTGACCTAAATATGCAACTATAAAACTTTAGCTTCAGTTCTTTATGTGGAATAGAAATCTAATGCTGTATACCTTTATTGTATCATCTTGAAAATCCTTGTAGGCAACTTTTTTATGAGGGTGCAAGAATGAAAGAAGCATTTTTTTTGTACCAAGTATTGAACTCAGGGACACTCGACCACTGAGTCACGTCCCCAGCCCTATTATGTATTTATTTAGAGACAGCGTCTCATTTTTGCTGAGGCTGGCTTTGAACTCTTGATCTTCCTGCCTCATCCCCCTGAGCTGCTGGGATTATAGGCGTGTGCCACTGTGCAGGCAGCATATTGTTTTGTTAAATGATAGTCTTTTGAAATACTAAAGGTATTTGAATACACTGGTATATTGATGTAAATGTACTATGTAGAGGGAACTATTTATGATATAGAAAACAGACTATAATTATGATTATATACCCCAAACTATTGAGTACCTACTTAATACTGGGTTGGAATATAGATACAAATGATATATCAGTGAATGGACATATTCTACTTTTCAAGTAATTTACATTATAGTGAATAATTTAAAACTTAGTAACTTTAGAAGATAATAAATGATTGACCTTTGATAGTAAGCAGATTAGTTCATGAAAAGTTTTTCATATTAATTTAGAGTGTATAAATTTTACCCTAAAGGCTATAAAAACAACTGAAGAAATTTAATTAAAGTTTTTATTTGTTGTTCAGTTACATTTCAGAATGATCACCCTATTGGTAGAGGAATCAGACAGGAAAAAGCAAGAGTAGCTAAAGAAGAAATAGGAAACTAGTGTAATAGAACAAGAAATGATTTAAAAAAGCTTGAAATAGGGTGTCACTTTTGAGAGTGATTAAAAGGATTTTAAAAATTAGAACCAATAGCACATAGTGATTGATTAGGTTTATAAGATAAGAGAGATAAAGAGCTAGAGATGGCTTTTAGTTTCTCTGTTATACAGAATATAAAAGTGCTATGATGTGGAACTTGTCTCCAAAAAACCATGTGTTAGAGGTTTGGTTTTCAACTTTGCCCCACTAGGAGGTGGTGGAAAAATTAAAAGGTTCTATCTAGTGGGAGGTCTTTCAGTCACTGGGAGAGTGCACTGAAAAAAAATTGTGGGACACAGACCTTTCTGATTACTATTTTTTCTTAATTGTCATGAAGTGAATGATCTTATTCTACCACATTTCTATAATGACATGTTTCCTTTCCTCAGACCCAAAAGCATGGGGGCCATTCAATAATAGACTGATAATTCCAAAAGTGTGAACCCAAGTAAACACATTTTTTTCTTTGTAAGTTGATTAACTCAGGTATTTGTTACACTTACGGAAGATAACACAAAATTGGCACCAAGAAGCAAGATGTTTGATATTTCTATATACCTGATGATGTGAAAAAAAAACAACATTTAAATTGTTTTGCAGGATTGGTTTGGAAAAGTTTGGAGGAGCATGGTGGAGAAATTCTAGAATGTTGTTAGGAGAGCTGAACTTACTGTTCTCTTAAGGGCTCTAAAGACCAGAATACTGATAGAAATGTGGACAAGAAAGACTATTTTTGTGGGGTTTCATAAAAAAATGAGAAATCTATTGTCAACTGCAATAAAGACCAACCTTGTTACAACTTGACAACTTTTTTCCTGCATTTTATCTATTTCCTGATATTTTGTTATGTGAAGCTTAAAAGTAATGGCCTAATGTACTTAATCAGGGGAAACTTTAAGGTGGAAAGACACTCAGGGTGCTCATATTTACTTTGAGAATTGCGAGCAAAATGGAACAAATCAGAAATATTTTTTAAAAATGCATTTTGGGCTGGGATTATGGATCAGTGGTAGAGTGCTCTCCTAGCATGCACAAAGCCATGGGTTCAATCCTCATCACCACATAAAAATAAATAAATAAAATAAATGTATTGTGTCCAACTACAACTAAAAAAAATAAATATTTAAAAATGCATTTGAGACAGGAAAATAAGAGTATACACAAGGTTTTGACCAAAGAGAATGCAGGTAATAAATAAAATACTTTGAACCATCACATTAGCAAAGATGCATTAGGGCATTTCAGAAATTACCAAAGATACAACTTCATATTCTCACATATATGGCAATACAGATGTGTTTCCAAGGCTTTGCAAGGTAGAATTTTTTTTAATTGAGAACCTAAGGGCCACTGCTCATTCAGGACTACCTTGGAATTTTTGTCCTTGTGTCCAGACAGGGCAAATCACTTGAAGTCTACCCAGGCATAGTTCATTCAGATGGTCAGTTTGATTATGAATTCACCACTACCTCTGAGCTTTGTATATGTTTTATTGGTAATAGTTATAATTGATTTGCTACTAGATAAGGCACCCCCTTAAGCATTTTTTGTATGGTCTAGTGAATTATATCAACTTTTCCTAGTCTGGGAAAGAATTTTTCTTTACTGAAGTAGAGCTTTACTAGTGTATTATTCTTTTTTAAATTATTTTTTAATTCATTTTAATTAGTTATACATGACACTAGAATGCATTTATGCACTTCGAATAAATCATACATAAATGGGATATAATTTCTCATTTTTTTTGAGTGTACATGTTGCAGAATCATATAGGTCATGTAGTTACATATATACATAAAGTAATAATGTTCATTTCCTTCTAAATTTCCTATCAAATGTATGAAATATGATATGTCAAGAGCATTGTAGTGTTTTGAGCAACCAATAAAAAAAAAGAATATATGTAGTCAGGGGGCACTAGAGAAGAGTATTATTACCTTAAGTTAGGAGGAGGGAAGTGATAAGAGGGGAAGGGCAGAGATATATGGGGACTAGTGTATTATTCTTGATTGGTATGTTTCTTTTTTCAACACTGGAATATATCTTCCTTCTTCCTCAAGGTTTCTGCTAAGAAGTCTACAAATATCATTACAGGAGCTCATTTGTAAGAGTCAAGTCTCTTTCACCTGGATACTTTTGCATTGACTATTTTATTATAATATATATCATGTTATCATTCTCTAAATTGTTTTTATTTGAGGTTCATTGAGACTACTACATGTGTATGTCACACCCATCTTAAGATTTTGATATTTCAGCCATTATTGTTTTAAATAAGCTTTCTGATTTTCTGATTGGTTTTCTCTATTTTCCTGAGATTCTCATGTATTGTACTTTCATTTGACTGATGGTATCCCATGGGTCCATAATCCTTACTTCAATCACTTTTCTTATTTCTTAAAATTCCTCTAATTATCTGATTTCAAATGTTTGTGCTTGAGTTAACTGATTCCTTATTTTGTGTGATTGAGTCTGCTCTTCAAGTTCTTTTATTAGTAACTATTAGGGCTTATGAATATATGGGATACATTTGTTGAATTTAAATGAATAAAATAATTTCTACTATATAAATAATTTTTCAAATAAAGGAATTGAGAAACAGTATTACTTCTCAACACTAGCCCCAAGTGCACCACACTTTTGCCAAAAATATCTTTCTATCTATATATATATGTGTGTGTGTGTGTGTGTGTGTATATATATATATATATATATATATATATATATATATACATTTATATGTGTGTGTGTGTGTGTGTGTGTGTGTGTGTATAAGTAAGCAGATTAGGTCATAAAAAGTTTTTCATATTAATTTAGGGAGTATAAGTTTTACCCTACAGGCCATAAAAAACAACTAAAGAATTTTAATTAAAGTTGTCATTTAGTTACATTTCAGAATGATGACCCTACTGGTAGGTAGGTAGATAGATAGATAGATAGATAAATGTTTAGATGAGATTTAATTCAGGGATGCTTAACCACTGAGCCATATCCCCAGCCAGTTTTTAAATATTTTATTTAGAGGCAGGGTCTTGCTGAGTTGAATAGGGCCTTGCTAAGTTGCTGAGGTTGGCTTTGAACTCCTGTCTCAGGCTCCTGAGCCATTAGGATTACAAATGGGTGCTACCATGCCCAGCCACAAAAAAAGAAAAAAAATCACTTAAAGATTTTATAGTGAAATAAATTCCTTGCTTAAATATGACTCAATATTAACAACAAAATGTATGGGGTAATGTAAGTTTCAAAATTAAATGTGATGCTAAAACTAAAACAAATTAAAGGATTGTTTTCTTAAAGTATTTTGACATTGCCATAATAATAAATATTTTAGAGTATCTTAATTTCATTATTTACTAGGCTGTCATTAGAAAAACACTGCTTACTTCTTATATCAAAATATTATCAGTTCATGCTTCAAACAATTATATAACAATAATATATTTTCTTTCTGATGTTTACTATGAATAAATATTCCAGCATCAAAAGGTTAGCAATTATGCATGTACTGACAGCTCATGCAAAACTTTCTAAAAGCTCACCTGATTTTTACTAAATTGGTAAGTGATTTAACAAGTATTGCTCTCCTGAGATACTTTTATGACTCAACAGTAATGGTCACAGAGAAAGCCATGCTATTGCAGGTGACAATGCCTTGTAATCTGGGAAGGATTTTTTTCCTATTAATGATATCAGTCTGTGAGTCAAGAGTGGGTCCTTAATTCTCAGGGTTGAAGATTAAACACCCAAGAAATGCCAAGGCATACATAGAAAGCAAGTTTTATTTAAGAAAGTGATAGATATAGACTTCTCTGAAGAGAAGTGGAGCTTCAGATCAGAAGGCCCAGGGGAATGGGTGCACATTGCTCTTTTATAGACTTTAGAATACCTCTCTTGAATGATTGTCTTCTCCTTCTTCCATGTATTCATGACCAAGGGCAGGGATGCAGAGGTTAATTGTTAGAAACCCAGAGTAACCAGGAACATGATCACACAGATTAACGACCCATTATTCTCTCTTTGATAACCAGTTCTCATCCTCTCTTGACCCCCATCATTCATTAACTACACTGACAGCCTGACCTTTGCCCCTGCCTCAGTTTGCTGAGGAATATTACATGTCCTATCCACTTAGGCTAGGCAGGGGCTACAGCCAAATTGCTTTTGAGCAAAGAAAACATGTGGGGGTCAAGCAGTGGGCTAGTTTTATAAATTTTTTTTTTATAACTTGTGTTCCCACCATTCTCATCTATCAGTTCCCTTACATTAGGAGGAGTTTGCTAGTCCAAGATTCCAAGAAGGTTATGTTGGAGCGAGAGAAGTTTCTTCTAGGTAAAAATATGGGAGGCATGTCTTTGGTTCAGTGTGAATTCTAGATATCTATTTCCATTGAGTTCAAATCTCAAAAATTTTAGATAATCTATAAACCCAATAAAAGTCTAAATTTCATGAAAATGACAGAAATAGTTTATCAAATTGAAATAAATGCTAAAAACTTAGGGAATATTTTAGTCAGATTTCTGTAAACATAATGAAACATCTGAAGTAATTGACTTATAAAAAGAAAGACTTTATTTTGGCTCATAGTTTTGTATATTCCAGTTTATTGCTGATTTCTTTCATTGATTTGGAATTGTGGCAAGATATCACATCATAGCAGGAGCATATGCATGAGCAATAATGCTTCCATCATGAAAAGTGAAGAGGGACTGTTCAGACTCCCACAATTCTCTTTGAGTGTATACCCTCAATGAACTAATGACCTCCCATTATGCTCCATTACTTAATGTTCTGCCACTTACCAATAGCACCACACCGGGGGTCAAAATTTAACATATATGTAAGTCAAGTTTGGAAGCCTGCATGGGTCCAATTTGGCCATATTCACTTGCCCACTCATATAAAAACAGGAAATACTGAAAAAACAAAAATAAATTTTATGCAGTTTGATCAAACTTTGCAGAAGCAGCTAGATTTCTACTCTGCCCATCCCACAGATGCCATAATAATTATGGAAACAAACATCAGGTAATATACATTTGAAGATTTAACTATGTTATTCAGAGAACATGTCAGTCTCAAGTTTCCTGGCAGTATGTAAAACCATGCAGCAAAACCTAGGTCTCCATTTCCAGTAAGACCAAGTGACTTTTAATTTCAAAAAGGATCTGTTTTACATGAACTGTTGGGGGGGGGAACATTGGTCCATTTCACTCCTGTATCCCAAACCTTCATGCTAATATTATAATGTAGAAAGGCATTCATTCTATCACCAGGTTTCCCAAAATCTTAACTATTCAGGCATTGCTCAAAAGCCCAAGTGCCAAGTATTTGAGACTCAAGTCAAAATCAACTGTGAGCCCACATAACAATAGCAAAGAAATTACTACTCTGAAGACGCAATAGTAGGGCCAGCTAAGGGCAAACATTCCTAATTCAAAAGGAAGGAATAAGAAAATAATAATGAGTTACCAGTCCAAAATGAGGCCAAAATCAAACAGAGAAAATATTCATTTCTAAATCTTCATATGTGCCATCTAAGGAATATTATAGTGAGATATGGCTGCCCAAGGGCTTGGGCAGATCTACTATGGTATTGTTCATTGTAGCCCATATGACAACTATTTTTTTTTATTATTTTTAACACTTAATTTACCTTCCCCAGAGCAGGTGTTGCACATTGCTAGCTTCTCCACTTACATTGGGTTTCTATGTTAGAATAGGTAGATTAACATGGAGCAGGGGAACAGGATAAAATAAAGTAGGGTTCACTCTATCTTGAATTACAAAAGATCACTCCATGTCAGGTGGCAAAAGAATCTTTCCCATAAATCACATTGTTCACAGTCAGATGTTATATTCTTCTTTTTAATTTTATTTTTATTTTTTATGATACCAGTATTCAACCCAGGGCTTTCTGCAAGCATTCTTCCACTGACATATATGTTCAGTTATTTTCATATTTTTTAAGATATACATGACGTAGAGAATACTTTGACATATGATACATACATGGATTATAATTTATTCTAATTAGAATTCATTCTTGTGGTTGTACATGATATGGAGTTTCACTGGTCATATATTCATATGTGAACATACGAAAGTTATGTCCAATTCATTCCACTGTTGTTCCTAATCCCATCTACCCTCCCTTCCCTTCATTCCTCTTGTTTAATCTAATGAACTTCTCTTCTTCTCTCTTCTCCCTTGTAGTATACTGATTTTAAATTCTTTGGGTATAAATTGAGGAGTGGGATAACTGGGTCAAATGGTGGTTCCATATAACCAAGTTTTATGAGGAGTATACATACTGCTTTCCAGAGTGGTTTTATCAATTTGAACCATTGCTTTCAGAGGTGGATATGATTGGTAGATTTTGCCTCAGATATCCCCAACTGAATGCGCCTCCTCTATGTTTTTATATTCATAGTCTTATAATAGACATCTCTGACTGGCTCTGTTTTGGGTTTTGGAAGTCTCAATCTGATGCATGTTCTGTTTAGTGAGTATAACTTTCTATTCTATTTAAAATATGTAGAAGAAGGCTATATCTTTGTTTCTTATTTTTCTTTTCTTATGAGACATATTATTTTTTTTCTGGTTCTTGGCTAATAGGAATACCTGAGCCAAGGCTTACTATTAGAAAATGAAAACTGTAAATCCTAACATTGTCTCTTGCTCCAGTTAACAGAAAAACCTCTAACAAAAAGTTCTCAAAGCAACATTCAGCATAAATTTTATTAAATAATCTTTGGGAAGCTCAAAGGTGGTTTTCTCAGACTGAGTGGGTATAAGAAATACTTTCTGCCCTACTCATTGAAGGGCTATTGCTGATTTAAAAACAAAATAAATTAAAATGATTTACCAACTACAGAGTTCTCGAAAATATGATTATCCCAAACCTTCACAAATTAAATTTCCACGTACAACAATGTCTAATTCTGTGGACTAGATCTTAAAGAGAAAAATATATTTTAAGTCTGAATAACAATACCTCACCTTTAAGCATTTTGCTTTTCCTGGAATTTGGGCTGTGTCCTTCTCAGGGATGTTTAGACTAATTTCTGTGTTTCTGAAATGTATGTAAATGTTTCTACTTTGTTTCAAATAGGTCATTCCTTTGAAAATATTCATTTAAAATTAAGGATTATATAGAGATATGATATTTATAACAAGAGTGTATCTATAAAAAAGCAAATAATGAACTTAAATAAAGACTATAAAATATTTGTTTTATATTTATATTATTATATTCTAGTATGTGTGTGTGTTGTATGTCATGCTACCAAATTGATTTTTAAATAAGGGACTACTAATAATTTTTTTAAATGACATAAGGTAATTGTCTTTTCATTTATCTAACTTAAATAAATAGTTGATGAATAAATTATTTTAAATTTTCTTTAAAGATTTTGTCTTTAAAATTACTAACACACTACTTTTTTTGACTAAGTTACCAGTCTTTTATGAGATGTTTAAAGCACATGGTTCCTTAAAATCTAGATTACTTTTTTTTTTTTTTGGTACCGGGCATTGAATTTAGGTGCATTCAAACACTGAGCCACATCCTCAGCCATATTTTGTATTTATTTTAGAGATAGGGTATCATTGAGTTGCTTAGTGCCTCACTTTTGCTGAGGCCGGCTTTGAACTTGAGATCCTCCTGCCTCAGCTTCTGAAGTTGCTGGGATCACAGACATGTGCCACTATGCCCAGCCAAATACAGGTTTCATTATATCATAAAAACTTAAATTGTTAATTATTGCTTATCTTATAACTTTTTATGCATAATATGAAAATAGCTGTTAAAATGTGTAAATTAGGGGCTGGGAATATAGCTCAGTGGTAGAGTACTTGCCTAGCATGTGTGAGACACTGGGTTCGATTTTCAGCACCACATATAAATAAATGAAATAAAGGTCCATCAACAACTAAAAAAAAAAAAATGTATGAATTTGGCTTGACATAAAATGTGTTGGTAAAAGAAAACATTTGAAACATTTGTAAGTTAAAATACTAAAACATCAATTTTGAAATATATATTCAAATACTCTTGACTCAATTTTTTAAAAAATAAAAATACATATATGCTTATAATATCTATCTATCTATATATGTATATATATATCAGTTATTTTGGGTTTAATATAACTATGATTTTATAAACTGTATATGGAAAACAGTAAAACATTTTGAGATTGCATTGTATTGGGGTCTTCAAAAAGAAGCAAGTTTATTAATAGTTAAAATTTAAATTAAGAGATTTAAATTTATATACAAAATATGTTTAACTTAAGTTAGGTTTTATTAAAATAATGCAATAGGCATAATGTATTTTATCTTATTGAGTAAAAGGAACACTATGCCTAAATTCACCTGATTAGGATTGTTTTAAATTGTGTATTTAAGAAAAAAGGCAGGAAAGAATCAGTAAGTAGGAGAGACATATAAGAAAGCTGTAGGTAAGAAGATATATATCATTTCAGTAAGAGAAGTTAACAGGAAAATTGAATGCTTTTGGGCGAGAAGGGATTTTGTATGTTGAAGTCAGAATTTTTTTCTTAAATTCCAAGATGAAAGACAGAAAGGAAAAAATGAAAAGATATGAGGCCACTTTCTCCCTTAAAATGGACTATTTTATATTCTTCCTAAAATGTAATTTCATTTTAATATTGTAAGGGACCGGCAAACGACGGAGGAAGAGACCTCAGGGTCTGGCAGTGGCTGATCCTTTAAGTCTCATCTCGTACACTGGTCTCCTCTGCCAGTATGTGTTGACAATCATGAGCGACGGGTCCTGATGATTTTTCTGGCAGCAGTGTAGCCAGGTTGAGTGGAGCAGGGGGTCCCAGCGTTATTAGTTCTCCTTGGTGTTGGCTGCCAGCAGCAGATCATCCACATATTGGAGTAGGGTGACTTCGGGGTGTGCAGTTCTGAAGTCGTTGAGGTCCCTGTGGAGAGCTTCATCAAAGAGAGTGGTGAGTTTTTGAACCCCTGTGGGAGTCTAGTCCAGGTTAGTTGACCAGATATTCCTGTTTCTGGGTCTATCCACTCGAAAGCAAACAACAATTGACTGTCCTTATGCAGGGGCAAGCAGAAGAAAGCGTCTTTTAAGTCCAGCACAGTGTACCATTTAGGTACCGTGGGGTGAATGTCCTGCACCCTGTTGTTGATCTCTCTTAGGTCTTGAACAGGATGGTAGTCCCCAGTTCCTGGCTTTCTTAATGGTAGCGGGTGGGGGGGAGGCATTCCAGGCTGACTGACAGGGCCTTAGGACCCCAAGAGCCAGGTATTTCTGAATATGGGGCCTTATCCCCTCCCTAGCTTCTTTGCTTAGAGGATATTGTTTAACACTGATTGAAGAGGCAGAGGCTTTTAATTCTACTACTATTGGAGGTTGTTTTATGGCTAGACCTAACCCAGCAGTTTCTGCCCAGGCATCAGGATAATCTTTTATCCATTTCTGGGGTAGTTTGCCTGTTTGATCAGTCCCAGGGGCTGTGAAGAGTTGATGTTTATCTTCTACTGACATAGTCAAAGCTGCCGCAGTCCGGCTGCAGCAGAATATCTGGGGGGTGACGAATAACTTGTGTACGTTGATGCAGCAGGAATGGAAGCAGTTTATTGTAGGATAACAGAGGTATTTATACATTTTGCACAGCTTATCTTAATTAGCATAAACTAGATACAGCAGTCAACCAATCAGGAATCTCCACACTTAATGGCTCGCTTTTGTTACTTTACAAACCACTCCCTCTAGCATTTTGCCAGGCGCCATCCAGACTTGTTTACAGACTCTAACACAAAGCCGTGACTATGGGGATTTTATTGAAGGATTTAGAAATTCCACTTGGGGACAATCAGGGTTAAAGATTATTTTAGCCCAGAGCTTGGTGAGTAGATCCCTGCCCATTAATGGGGCCGGGCATTCTGGGATTACTAGGAAAGAGTGATGAACTTTTCCCTTTCCTAGGTCCATAGTCCTCTTTGTTGTTCAAGCCCGATATTTATTGCCATTAGCCCCTTGAACTAAGGATCTTTTATTAGATAGAAGGCCCAGTAGGGTCTTAAGGGCTGAATATACTGCTCCTGTATCCACTTCAAAGTTCATTGGGGTCCCCTCCGCTTCAAATGTTACCCTGAGCTCGGGGAGGGGATCCAAGCTTTTCTAGTCATCTTCTAGAGTTAGCATGACAGCTGGCGTGACTGCTTCTTTTTGGAGCACTCTTTGGCCCAGTGTCCTTTTTCTTTACAGTAGGCACATTGATCTGAGGCCAGGGGCAGCTTTTGGCGTGGGCCCAGGTATCCCTTCCTGCTAAGAGCCACAGCCAATTAATATGATGCATGGCATTTTTGATTGAAAGGTGATGCCAGCTAGCCATTGAGATGATATGATTATGTTAAAAATTACATTCATATGGATACCAGACTCCTGCTGTTTACCTCGGCCTGCTGCGGGACTCCTGGAGAGTTCCCATTGGTTGGGAAAGTGCAGTAGGAGGGAATCCCGGGGGAAGAGCTTGCGCTGGGGTTCCGGGAGGAGACCGGCGGAACGCCGCGTGGGTGGATCAGGAATCTTCCCGGGCACGAACGTGGTATTGGCGGTTATTTCAAAAATAAAGTTTGTTCCTGTTTGAGTGGCTCGTGATCTTGTGCCCAGCCAGACTGCGGCAGATGGTGGCCTGTTACGGGGAGCCCCGGGACACTTGGGGGTAAGTGATGAAAAAAGCTGCCCGTCCATACATAGGACGGGAGCAATCTGCTCGTCCCTAGGCAGATAGGGCGAGAGGAAAAAATGGCCATTTCAAGAAAATGGAGAAGATTGATGCAGTATGTTTGTGTCTTGTTTTGTCTCGAAATGTTGTATTGTCTTTGTGATGAAAATATGGAAGGGGTGAGAAGTAAATTGATAAGGAAAAAAGGCACCCCAGTGGAACCAAGAATAGTTAGGGCATGTGTTGATGGAAGCCCAGAAACTCTAGTCAGAAAGAAAAAGAAAGATCAGAAGAAGAAGGATTATCAAGAAAAAAGTTGCAGCAAAAGGCTATTACTGAATACTTATCGATGCCGGAGGGTGCGTGAATCGACAAGGCGGCTGCCACCTGCCCAAGCCGATCATGGCGCAGCAAGAATTTTCCAAGCGGCAGTTGCGGGCTCTTCCCCGCCCCCCTGCCCAGGGGAGCAGATCGCCACTGTGAGCCCAAATCTAGACCTGACCTGGAGGCACAGTCTCGAAGGCTTTTGCTCCCTGTGCCCGGAAACAGTTTGAGTCTGGGACTCACCCCAGGGCCATCTGGGGCTGCCCGGGATGCTACAGCTGGCAGAAGACGCTACTGGCATCCCTGAAGTTTGATCATTTCCAAGGCCAGTAACTACAATGGGTCTCCCACACCTGGAGGCTGATGAGTAATGAGTAACCCAAGGAGACTTCGGAGCTATTGCTGTTTCTGCTGCTACAACTTAAGCTAGCTGCCTGCAGAACTTACCTGGACTGTGATTTACCTGGACTGTGAGTTAATCTATTGAGACACTGTTTTGCCTGGACTGAGATATCAAACTGTAATCTATAACAAATTGTAACTCAGTATTTTTGCTAACGGTGTCATTGCTGGTATAATTTTTCCAAGGGCTTCTTGCATGGAGCCATCAATTGGATTAATATTGTAACATTTTGTATCCTCCCTTTCTGTTTCTAGCAGGTTATTTATGGTGTTTCTGTAAAAAAACACTATGGTCATTATTTAAATTAAACAAAAGGGGGATATGTTAGAGTCTGTAAACAAGTCTGGATGGCACCTGGCAAAATGCCAGAGGGAGTGGTTTGTGAAGTAACAAAAGCAAGCCATTAAGTGTGGAGATTCCTTATTGGTTGACTGCTGTATCTAGTTTATGCTAATTAAGATAAGCTGTGCAAAATGTATAAATAGCTCTGTTATCCTACAATAAATGGCTCCTGTTCCTGCTGCATCAACGTACACAAGTTATTCCTCACCCCCCGGTTATTTTGCCCAGCCAGCCCGGCTGCGGCACCTTCCTGTTTCCCTGCTTTTTAACTTCTGGCTTGTCTGTGGCTGTGACCAGGACCTTAGCCAATGCTTTAGTCTGCTTTTTGCTTCTTTCATCTTCCTTTTGTTCCCTTTCCTTCTCCCTCCTCTGTTCCTCTCTTCCTCAGTTTCTCTCTTACCTTGGCCAAATTAGTTGGCCGCTTGGCGGCCGCTCGGACACCCACTATAAGAGCCCGGCGATAAGTGGACAGATGCTCCCTACCTTCAAAGGTGTTAGGGTCCCAGTTGGGTCGGTTCAAAGGGAAACCAACTTCAATGATATTGGGAAGTTGAGTTGGCCTCCCATCTGGTCCGAGAATATTCTTTCTGGCTTCCAGGAGGATTCTCTCCCATTCCTCTGTTGTGAAGAGAGTCCCTAGGAGTTGTTGGCAGTCATCCCAAGTGGGCTGGTGTGAGAACATCAGCGACTCGACTAAACCTGTGAGTCGGGTGGGGTCCTCAGAAAAAGGGGGATTGTTATCTTTCCAGTTGTACAGATCTGAGGAGGAGAAAGGCCAGTATTGGTAAGCCTATATCTCCCCCCGTGTCCATCATCCATTGTGGGCCCATAGGGACGAAGAGGGAGCGTCACAGGGGCTTTCAAATTTTCCATTATTCGCTGTCGGCGGGGTTCCTTTAGCTGGCCCTATTTCCTCCAGTGGGGGAGGGGCTGCTGCTGTTACCGCGGGGAAGTCCCCGAGAGGGATTGGGTTTGACCCAAACACCTCTAGCGGTGGAGAGACCGAGTCAGCAGCGGGAGGGTCATCTAGGACGTGTTGGGGGTTTGGGAGCATGGGTAGAGGATAAGGAGGGGGAGAGGAGTCCAGTAAAGTTAAATCCTGTGACTCAGGGAGAATGGAGGAACGAGGGGGAGTAGCAGAAGTTTTGAGTGATAGGATCTTGGGGGAAGGGGTTGGAGTGGGGGGGCTGGGACAAGGAAAGGCTCCACCCATGTGGGAGGAAATTCGCAGAGATCCTGCAGGTTAAGATATATGGCTGTTGATCTGAATGGTCATGTGGCCCTGGCTGAAAGACAATATCTCTGACTTTGAGGATTAGAGGGAGATGGAAGGATCTTTCTGGGGGCCATTCAACTCCAAGGGTGGGCCATTCTGAAGTGCAGAGAGTCTTCCAGGTCTGGCGTTTCACTGGAAAAGAAAGATTCTGGGCCCTTGAGCAGACATCCGTCCAATGATCGAGAGTCAGGGACAGAGGCGTGGAATGGCTTTGTCCCATAATGGGAGTTACTCAAACAGGGGCAAGGACAATACAAACGTGACACAGACAAGGACAAACAGTAAACGTTTAACATGAGTTCAAGGCAAACTGGACAATAAAGACAGACAGTAAACTCAACATGAGACAATGAACAAAACTAAGTAGCCGGCAGAACCTGATGGGTTGGCAGCAGAATCACTGAATACACTTGAGTTGAGGGCGCTTCCCCCAGTTCCCCAAGTCCTCCAAGGCGTCCCTTGGAGACGTGGCCTGTGGCTTCAGGACACGTCTCTCCACCACCGCCGGGGGCAGCTCATGCTCTCAGCTGGCAGCCACTCTGCCAACCCTTAGACTGAAACCTCAAGCGATCGCAGGAAAAAAGAAAAGGTGCCTTACTTACCCCTAGAGGAGTCCGTTGGGGTCTCCTTGTCCGGCGCTGCGGGATTCCCAGCCCATGCACCAAATGTAAGGGACCGGCGAACGACGGAGGAAGAGACCACCAAGAAACCATCTCATGCAATAGCAAAAGGGGTTTATTGAAGATCTAGCTAGCTGGGGCTCCATGCTCACTCAACAAGGGAGAGCAGCCAAGAGCCCCAAGCAGGGGTTAAGCAGTGCTTAAGTACACTTTTTGGAGAGGGCAGGGGCTTTGTATACATCAGAGTAAATCATCATGAGGCGTGGGAAAATCAAACAACAACTCTCAAACATGATTAGTACATTCATTGGTGGGAACAGGTTGGGTGGGGGTGATAGGTCAGTCATAAAGCGGGGTGCACATTCAAACTGATTGGTTTAGGCCCTGAGATGTGCTAAGCTGCACAGGGTCCCAGGTTGTTAAACAACTAGGTGGTCAGGGGAGATTATCTAATGTGCAGTCCCGGGAATTGTCCTAACAGCTACAGGAATTTCAGGCTTTGGGTGTAGCATAGGAACTTAACAATACCTGGTTCTTTACATTTTAACTCAGGCTTTGCAGCTTAGAAACTTTACCCTTTCAATATATAAACCTTGTATGTCTTTTCCATATGTCTTCACTGAAATCTTTCTTTAAAGAAGACAATAACAAAGGAAGGTCCACCCTGTAACATCTTTAACTTGTCAGGTTCACTCCAACATTACCATGCATCACCATGTCAGGATTCTTTTTCAGGGGATGAAAGGTTAAGAACGTAAAAGTTAAGTTTTGTTTTCTTGGTTGAGTCTAAGTTCTGTTTTCCTGAAACCTGTTTTCCTGAAACCTGAAATTTATGTAGATGTCAAAACAACTCCCGGAAAAACTACTAAATGTTTGTTAAGAAATCTCTCCTGACCATCTGGTTGCTCTGTAAAAACAACCCCTCCCAGAAACCATGCAACTCAGCACGTACACCCCTCAGGGCTTAAACCAATCAGTTTGAATGTATACCCCTATTTTGTACTGACCAATCACCCCTACTCAGCTTGTTCCCGCCAGTAAATGTGCTAATCATGTTTTAGAGTTGTTGTTTGATTTTCCCGTGGTGTGCGATGATTTGCTAAGGGATGCTATGATGTATGTGAAGTCCCTGACCTCCCCTAAAGAATGTATATAAACTCTGCTTAAGTTGTTCTCAGGGCTCTCTGCTCCTTTCAAGTGAGCTCTGAGACCCAGCATGCTGGACCCCCAATAAACCCTCTGCTGTTGCTTGAGACAGTCTCTTGGTGGTCTCTTCCTCCAAGGCTCACTCGACCTTAACAGGGATCCATCCCTGTAAAACATTTCCTAGTTCCCCAGGATTTCCTTTGAAATCTTGAGTGAAGCAGTCATAATTCTATAATACTTGTATTTTTCAAGCTTGCAAAATCATCATAATAAATAATGTGAGTATTGCCACCAGTGAAAGCTGCATCTGGGCCATACAAAAGAATTTTCTGAGTAGGAATGGGGAAATTAATTCCATGGAAATGATGCCCTAGGTAGTCCTTGGCAAGCATGATGCCCTTTGGCTCTTTTTCTGAAAAACTTCACCTTTTGAAACTCTTTGAAACAAATTGGCATTTTTTCTCCTTCTAGCCTGTATTAGGTAGGGTGCAGTTTTCTGAAATGCCCTCCAGACATCCTTCCAGTCATTTTAATGCAAAACACTTAACTGTTTTGTCAGTATTAGCAATTTCAATTTCTTTGGCTGTAGCTTTTTGCAAGTAGTTTTTTTTTTTTTTTTTTTTTTTTTTTTTCTGGTCAAGATGCAATACTTTGATATTTAAAGATCTGCTCTTTTTTTTCCTGTTTCTCACCATAATTTGAGTAAAAGTAGCCAGCAATATCCATGACATAGATTGAATGCCTTGATGCTTTGAAATTTCCTCTGCCAGATAAACTAGTCCAATATCTTTAAGCTTGACCTTCTACTAAGTATCAAGCAAGGGACTTAATGGTATGTCCAAATTATTTGCAATGTTGTAACATAAATTTCTTTTCATTCAATTCCCAATAAATTCTTCATTTCTATCTGAAACCTCATCAGTATAGCCTTTTCTGTGTACATTTCTATAACATTCTGGAATTCTGGTCCTTTGAGTCCTCACCAGAATCACCGAATAAGCTCTGTTTATGACATTTTAGGCTTTCTCTAGCCTGTTCAAAATCTTCCAATCTTCTCCCATAAACCAGTTTCACAGGCTCCTCTACATCATCAGGTACAGCTATAATCAATGGCCCTACTTCTTGGTACCTATTTTCTGTTTTAGTCTACAGTTTTATATTACTATAATGAAATAAGAGATATAATTTCTTTTGGTCCACAGTGTTAGAGGTTCCATTCCATGATTAATTCACTCAATTGCTTGGGAGATTGATAAGAAACAATATTATTGTATGAGCATGTAGTAGAGCAAAACTGCTCAATTCAGCAAAAGAGAAAAGAAAGGATATATAGTTCTGAGACTACATAAGTATTTCCAACAAGGCTCAAATCCTTAAAGATTCTATCACCTTTCAATAACACTACACTGGTGAGCAAGCTTTTAACATATGTTCCACTGAAGAACATTCCAGACCCAAACTAAAATGCTTCCTCCCTTATCTCCATCTGTGTCTCTATCCCTTTCACATGTGGTACCTTCCTTTATTTTCTGATTCAGCATGACATATTTTACTAGAAAACATCTCTCCATTTTTGAATTTTTAGTCTTAAGAAATATGAATAATATAAATATTTATTTTTATGAATTGTCCAGTCAGTGGTATTATATTCTATCAACACAAAATAGATGGAGAAACTATGACAGATATGTTAAAAGTTCTTTTGAAAACAACATACAGCATGAGAAAATAGATGGCTAAAATAGGTGGCTAAAATAAATATATAATTCCAAGAAAGTCTCCAAAGAATATACTAGAAGTAAAAATCATAACAGAAATAAATAAAATTGATTACCAAGGTCTTCACTAGAATTGACATAGCAAAATATATCAGTGAACTTGAATGTATATCATTATAAACTTCTTAAGAAAACAGTGAAAAAAGAATTATTAAGGAATGCAAAACCCCCAAAGTTGGGGGTCTACATGAAAATCTGTAACACATGTATATATGGAATATCAGAAGACTGAAGGAAATGGAAATAAAATTGAAGAAATAATTGTGGAGAATATCCAATATAAATGACAGATACTCAAGCATACACATAGGAAGTTCAAAGACATCAATCATGATAAGTATAAAAAATAGAAGTAGGCATATCACATTCAAATTGCAGAAAAGTAAGGAGAAAAATGAAATCTCAAATTAAGCCAGAGTGAAAAAATATCAAAACATTTACTTTGTAGAGAAATAAGAATAAAAATTTTATAGCAGACAAATAATCAGAAACCAAGAACATGAAAGAGTGTAGTAAAGGCTTTAAAGTGTTGAAAAATAACCCACCAGTTTAAAATTATAGAACCAGAAAATTAATCCTTCAAAAGCAAAAGAGAAATGAGACTTTCTAATGTAAACAAATCTGAGGGAATAGGCCTGCAGGACATTTTTTAAAAAAGTTTTCTTCAGGCAGCAAGAAAATAAAACATGTTATATATTTATATCTACATACATTCTTTAGAAAGATAACACATCAAATATGTAATAATAATAAATATCATTTTAATTTACTAACAAGTCTAAAAAATAAATACTTGTTTACAGCAATAAGAGCTACAAAATTTTGGATGTTTATGATGTATGAAAAATGCAACAAAATAGCAAAAATATAAAGAACAGGATGATGAATTTGGAAACACAATGTAACAGGATGCTTGAAGTACATAAGAAATGCTATAATTTTATTTGAAATTGGAGCCTACAGTTTTCACAATGTATAATCCAGTACATAAGGCCACCACAAAAATAAATGATATGATAGGGGAGTGGTAAAATGGAATTGTACAGAAAATGTTTGATTAAGGCCAGATAGGTCAGAAAAATGGAGGGTGGAAGGGGAAGAATTTGCAAAGAAACAAGGAAGATATAACAGTTACAAATATGGTTGATACTAATCCAACTATATCAATAATTACTTAAAGTTTGAATAAACTAATCATGATGGTTTATAGACAGAGATTGTTATAGTAGATAAAAACATAAGACTTTACTCTGTTGTCTATGAAATATCCAATTTAAATACAAATACTTAATTGAATAGATTAAAGGTAATGGGATTGAAAAAAAAAAAAGAGTATCACCTGGTAAAGAACATAAAAGTCCCTGGGGGAGATAATTGAGTAGCTGAATACCTTTGCTCTGACCTCTTTTCAGGGTATGTTACTTGATTTGTGTAGCTTCCCTGGTCTTTTATGAAGGATTATGAGGGGAAAAAAAGAGGACAAAGAGAAGTGCAAATTATTACAGACTCAAAGCATAAAATAGGATTTTATAAGAACTAAATAGGATTAAAATGAAAGGAAGTATAATGTAATGTTTAATTTTAAAACTAGTATGTATCAAATGCAGCACAGAAATAAATTTATTTTGTACATATCAAAATGATGCTTACAATAGAGCACACTAGTGATGTTTTGCATAAATTTTCAGTGTTTCAAATTATATATAAAATATATTAATAGTATAATTTAAAGTAACTGATTATAAAATATTTCAACTTCACTGATGATAATTATTAGTTTTAATAGCTGTATCAAAGTATTAATTTTATTTGCCAAAGAAAACTGATGACATGATGTTTTTTTCTTTAGGGTTTAAATATTAAAAATAAAGAACTATTGTGATAGAATCAAAAATTAAAAAAAAAACTGGAGCAGATATTACTTTCAGACAAAGCAGATCTAAGAAGATACATATTCAGCCATAGAATCTTAAAATTGATAAAGTATTTATAATTGCAAACATGTATGAACCTAACAAACAAGTATGAAAATAAATGATGATAATCTTATAGATCTTGAAGAACTGGATAACTACTGTTGTAGCTGAAGGTTCATAAATTCTATTCCAGTAATTAATAGATTAAGAAAATTGTAAATGTATAAGTATATAGTTGATCTAAATAGTACTACTTTTTAAAAATTGTATTTATAATATACTTTGCTCAATAGAGAATAATGCACATTTTCTCAATATCACAGAGAATTACTGTTGAAACAGAACACATTCTGAACCATAAAATATCTTCACATATTCAAAAATTATGTTATGATAACTATGTTCTAAGAGCACCATGAAATTTAATGATAGAAAGATAACCATGCCTGATATAGCCAGATATTTTGAATTTTTTTCAGACAAAATAGATTTTAATGCTAAAGGCACAATCAAAGATGAAAGAGGCACTCCATAATGATAGAATGTTCAACTCACCAGGATAATATAAAAATCATAAATTTAAAGGCATAAAATAACAATTATTTAACATTCAAATAATATTTTTAAATTTTTTGTTATAACTAGTTATACATGGCAATAGAAAATATCTTTAAAAAAAAATATATATATAAAATAACCAATTGTTCAAGTAAGAAGTCTCAAGATATGTTTAGAAAAGTTGTCATTGTATATGGCAAGAAATCATTTAAAAAATAATTATGGGTACATGGCACCAAGATTGGTAAAGTAGAGGAAAGGGAGCAGGGGGTTGATGAGAAGAGGGGAAGGAGAAGGTCTGGGGACTGAATTAGAGCAAATTATATTCTATGATTTTATAATTATGTCAAAATATATTCTACTGGCATGTATAGTGTAATATAAAAGAACAAATAAAAAAGTTTGAACTAAATGAAAACAAAAATACATCATCAGAATTTGTGGGATACAGCAAAGCAATGAAAGGAGGAAAACTCATGGCATTAAAACATAAACTACACATTTCTGGTCTGATATGGAAGGAAATTGAGAGTCTTATACTCATTATAAGCAGAAACAAAGGCAGAAAACAAGTATTTTCCTGGAGCCAGTACTGGAGTACAAAAATTTAATAATAATTGATGAATTACTGGAGACTCAGAGTTAACAAAATTGAAAATTACAATTACAGTGAAGGTAGGTAGGCTTACACTTTCATGTATGTTATGTACAAAGCTGCACCAGACTTTCAAGTAAAGATCAAGGGAAGATCTTTTTTTTTTTTTTTTTTTTTTTTCAGCAGAGAGAGGGGAAATGTAAAATTTTGAAATATAATAAACACATCTATTCTGTTGTCCCTAAAAAGTGCTTTCCTCAGGAAAACTATTTAAATCAAACTAAAATTTTTATTGGAAACTAACAGGCTAAGTGAAGAAAAGTACCTAACTGTAGCACCTTTTTATTTTTCTTGTATCACCTAATTGAGAAGTGCTTATGCAAGTCACAACCCAGAGACACAAATTTACTGGAAGACATAAAAAAATAATACAAAAATACAGAACACTTCTCCTCCTCTCCCGATAACTTACCAGCAACATTAATAAGACTCATGTATAACAGGATTACAGCTTAAAAATTGCATGTCTCAAATGTTATTTGGAATACACCTTTAGAGAAAACCAAGACAAAAATACAAAATGAGACCATTAGAGAAAATTCCAACCTCTGACGCCTACAGCTAAATAAACAGCAAACATAACTCTTAGGCAGATAAACATCAAATTTGACACTAAAGACCCGTTTAAGTCAGATCCTTTTACCAGGTACAAAATGTGTATATTTCAAAACAGTGTAAAACAGTAGAAGGTAAAAATTAATTATAGGTCAATCACAATGCAAAATACATTTAATTAGAGCAAATATTAAAAGTAGACTTTTATGTGGTTGAGGTAGTAGAACAATATTACATTATGAATTTAAAATACCTAGAGGTTCTCATAGAGAATAGTGAATATCACACAAAAACAAATAGGCAATAAAAAAGTAAATTAAAGTTTTAAAAAGAATAAGTAATTGCTAGAAATGAGATAAGAATAAGGACAGCATTCATTTTTTCCCCCAAAAAGTATTCAAGGAAGAAGAGAAGGGAATACAGTAGTGTATTTTAAAAGTGAAAAAATAATAACGGCTTTTTCAGAGAAACAATATAGAGGAAATATGTTGATATAAACCTGTCTTGCCAAAGGTACCATAAACATACATTGGAGAAAAGATGGCCTCTTCAACAAATGATACTGGGAAAACTGGAACTCCATATATAGTAGAATGAAACTTAAACCCTATGTTTCACCCTGCACAATATTCAACTCAAAACAGATCAAGGGCCTAGGCATTAGAATGGTGACCTGTGCCTACTAGAAGAAAATGTAGGCTCAACTCTCCATCATGTTGGCCTAGGAACTGACTTCCTGAGGAAGACTCCTAAAGCACAAGAAGTAAAATCAAGAATCAACAAATATTATGGAATCAATTCCTCCTATGCTCCCTCTCCCTCTCCCACTATGAATCAGCCTTCTTATATTAAAGAAAACATTCGGCATTTGTTTTTTTGGGATTGGCTAATTTCACTTAGCATTATCTTATCTAACTCCATCTATTTACCTGCAAATGCCATGATTTTATTCTTTTTATTGCTGAGTAATATTCCATTGTGTATATATGTCACATTTTTTTTTGTCCATTCATCTACTGAAGGGTATCTAGATTGGTTCCTCAGTTTAGCTATTGTGAATTTTGCTGCTATAAACATTGATGTGGCTGTGTCCCTGAAGTATGCTGTTTTTAAGTATATTGGATATAGACCACCGAGGAGAGGCATAGCTGGGTCAAATAGTGGTTCCATTACCAATTTTCCAAGAAATCTCCATACTGCTTTCCATATTGACTGCACCAATTTGCAGTCCCACCAGCAGTGTATGAGTGTATCTATTTCCCTACATCCTCCCAACACTTATTGTTGTTTGTATGCATAGTAGCTGCCATTCTGACTGGAGTGAGATGATATCTTTGAGTGGTTTTCATTTGCATTTCTAAAGCTTCTTCACAGCAAAGGATACAAGAATATAAAGAGACAGCCTGGAGAATGGGGGAAAATTGCCACCTGCACCTCAGAGAGAGCATTAATCTCCAGGATAAATAAAGAATTAAAAAAAAAAACACAACAACACACACAATCAACAAATGAACAAAAGAAATGAACAAGGACTTTACAAAGAAATATGAATGGTCAATAGATATATGAAAAATTATTTACTATCTCTAGCAATTAGAGAAATTCAAATTAAAACTACACTGAGATTCCATTTCACTCTAGTCAGAATGGCAATTATCAGGAATACAAGCAATAATAAATGCTGGCAAGGATGTTGGGAAAAAAACATTTCTGGTGAGACTGCAAATTGGTGCAACTTCTCTGGGAAGAAGTATGGTGATTCTGCAGAAAACGTTGAATGGAACCACATTTGACCCAATTATCCCACTCATTAATATATACTCAAATTACTTAAAATCAGCATAGTACAGTAATGCAGCCACATCAATGTTTATAGCAGCTTAATTCACAATAGCAAAGCTATTGAACCAAGCTAGGCACCCTTAAACAGATAAATGGATGAAGAAAATATGGTATATATACACAACTGAATATTACTAAGCCTTGAAGAAGAAGGATTTTATGACATTTACTAGTAAATGGATGGATCTGGAGACTCCCATTCCAAGTGAAATAAGCCAGTCCCCAAAGGGAAAGGACAAATGTTCTCTCTGATATGTGGATGCTAAAACTCTATAAGGGGACAAGGAGGCAAAAATAGAAGTCCATTGTTTTAGACCAAGGGGAATGAAGAGAAGGAAGGGGGCATGGAAATAGGAAAGAGAAGAGAATTAATTAGACATAACTTTCCTAAGTTCAGGTACGAATGCACGACCAGTGAAATTCCACATCATGTACAACCACAAGAATGGGTTCCTAATTAGAATAAATTATACTCCATGTATGTATAAGTCAAAATACACTCTATTGTTAACTATATGTAAAAAGAAAAAACAAAGTAATAAAACTAACATTTGTAAAAAGTACAAATGATATAATGTTCTAAAAACACCTGTCTTGCAAGAAATTGTAAAAAAAAAAATTAGAGGAAAGGAGAGTATGCAGATAAAAAAATAACTACATAAAGAAAGAAATAGCATTAGTGCATAATTAAATATGATAATTATTTTTTTTCTTATTCTTAGCTTATCTAACATATAACACTGTATTAAAGTAATGAAAGCAACAATTGATTGATTATAGTTTGTGGATAAATGAAATAAATGACAACATGGTTACAAGACACTGAAGAAAACAATTGAGAATAACCCATTGTAATATACCTATAAAGTGTTGCAGTAATTTTTTAAAGTGGACTGAGGAAGTTGCAAAAATATATCACAAATTTTATTGCAACAACTAAAAGTAATGTATAAGGAATTATATTTGATATACCAAGAGAGGAGGAAAACTGGTTGTATGTGGTATGCTACATTTAGCTTGAAGAAGGCACAAAATAAGTACAAAACAATTAAAGGAAAACAAAATACATGAAAGAGAAAACAATAACAATATGGCAGATATTAATATATTCATATGGTAGATATCAATAATCTGAATACAACAATTATAAGTAAAAATTGACAGGATGATTAAAAACAGAACACAACTATATGCTGTATATAAAACCCCACTTGGTAGGTACAAATTATTAATGAAAGAATGGGAACATATATACTACACTAAGTCTAATTAAAATGAAGAAGTGGTTATATTTATCTAAGATAGAGAAAGTTTGAATTGAGGGAAGTTACAAAGAATAAACAGGAGACAAAACAATGATAAAAAGACCAGTTCTCCAAGACAAACACTTCTAAACAAGAAGGCAATTTTAATAGAAAGCATCAAAATATATGAGACAAAACTTGATAGAACTATGAGGAGAAATAAAGCATATCTACTATTATAGAAAGTTAATAACCCTCTTTAAGTAATTAGCATATCTAGCAGGCAATATACTCAGTAGAAATACCTGAAATAAAGAGCAGCATCAATCCAACTGAACTTAATAAACATTTTTAGAATACTATAGCCAACAAAAGCAGAACTTCCATTTTTCTCAGATGGTAGGAAATATTTACCTAGACAGAAAATATTTGGGAAAATAAAATGCACCTTCATAGATATAAAAGGATATCCATTGCACAAAATAAACTCTTATAAATCATTCCAATTAAACTAGCAGCAAATAAAACTAAAATGGTTAGAAAGTCTCAAAGTACCTGGAACGTAAACAATATTTTTCAAAACAACACATAGGTCAGAGATGTCTCAAAAGATGTGAGAAAAAATGTTTTGAATAACTCAAAAATGTATATACAAATTATCATACACTTTATGAATAAAATAATGTTGTAAAATAATTTATGTGATTAAATATATATTTTAGAAAAGGATATTGATTTTAAAAAACAATAATCTAAGCTTCTGCCTTAGGAAACTAGAAAAATAATAACATAAAATCCAATAAAATTAGAACCACTGGAATTTAAAACATGAAATCAATAGACAAAAATCAATTAATTCCCCAAACTGGTTATTTTTAAAGATTAATAAAATCGATAAACCTCTAACTGGACTAACTAAAAAAGAAGGAAAAGACACAATACTAAAATCGGAGATGAAAGATGGGCCATCACTACTAATCTCATGGACATTAAAAGGGTATTTTAAAAATATTGTGAACATCTCTGTGCCACAATATTTATAATCTATATAAAATGGGCTAATTCCTTGAAACACAAAATTTATCAAAATTCAAATTAAAAAATGGATAATTTGAAATGGGCATTGATTAAATAAACTAAGTCAATAATTCATAATCTTCTAAAACAGAAAATAACAGATCCAAATATACTTTTTATAAAAAGAGAGTATTACAAAAATACCAGCATTAGACAGACTAATACACAACAAGTAAACTACAAATCTGAATCTCTCATGACTATTAATGCAAAAATGCTCAAACAAATATTAGCAAATGAAATCTAAGAATTTTACTAATAATGCACCATGACCAAGTGGAATTTATTATAGGCATATAAAAATTACTCAGAATTCATTTTTCTAATTATAATACATATATATATATATATATATATATATATATATATATATATATCACAATTTTTCATATCTCTCTTTATATATAAAGTATGTTGACACCCAATTCAATTCTTCATATATGTACTTTGGATAATTCTGAATCAATTAATTTAATAAATCACAACTTAAAGAAGAAAAATCACAAGATCACATCAATAGATGCAACAAAAGAGTGAGAAAATAAGTTACTAATCAATAACAAAAATTCATCAGTGTAGGAATAGGTGAGAACTGTTGAGAGCCACAGCCGAAGGGGCCCCAGCAAACTTTCAGACTGCCAGCTGATGAGCTGAAGGGGCCCCAGCAAACTTTCAGACTGCCAGCTGATGATTGGCTCACAGCGGCCCCAGCAACATCTAGATGATTGGCTCCTCTGCGGTGAAGCTCATTGGGCTGTTTCCCTGCCCTTTCAGGCCACAGAGCTGCTCATTGGGGGACTTTTTGGCTCCACCCATGCGACCCAGCCAATCGGCCTCAAGAGGAAGAGGATTGTAGGAGGTGTGGAGGCTGGTGGTTGGGGAGTGTGGCTTGTGGGAAGCCATGGTGGCAGTTGGGCTCTGAGGGTTTTTTCCTGAGGAGCTGTTTTGTTTGGCTTATGTGGTTCTAAAAATAAAGTTAGTTTCTTTTGACAAGTGGCTCCTGAATTGTGCCCAGCCAGACTACGGCATTTGGTGGCCTGTACGGGGATCGAACCCGCGACCTTGGCGTTATTGATAGATTAAGAACATTCTTCAAACTTAGAGCTTACATAGGTTGTAATGATGAGATACTAGTCTTATCATTAGTTAGGATTTTCAGTACAATCCTAAATATTATCCAGTTTCTCACCATCAAGAAAAACATGTGACCTTGTGTTTGGCAATAATATTTAAATACAACACTAAGAGCATAATGTAGAAAATGGAAAATTAATTGTTTGACCTCATTAAAATTGAAAAGGCTTGGCTTTCAAAAGAAAATGGAACAAAAAGGCACATTGTAAAAGTAAATATTTGCGAAAAATATCTGATAAAAGGTATCCAAAACATGCAAAGAACACTTAAACTTTAATATTATTTAAACAAATAATGCAATTTGAAAACAAGCAGAATATATAAACATACACCTCACCAAGGCCAATGAAAGTTAGCATATAAGTGTATATAAAGTGTTCAGTGTAATATGTCATCAGAAAATAGCATAGAAAACAACAATGTCATTACAATTCTACTAAAATGGCTAAACTCTAAAAAACTAATAATATCAATTGCTAACATTTTTAGAGTATGTAGAGCAACAAGAACGGATACTCATTGCTGGTAGAAGGTGAACATAGTGAAGGCACATTGAAAAATAATTTGTTGGTTTCTTACAAAGTTAAACATACTCTTACCATATGGTACAGTTATTATGTTCTCTGTTACACAAATGATGGAAAAATATCAATAGAAATGCCTAAACATGGTTATAGAAAAATTATAATTGCTCCAAATAGAAATCAAAAAGGACATACTTTCATAGAGGAATGAATAAAAAATTAAGGTGCATCTGTTTAATGAAATATTAATCAGAAATAAAAAATGAATGAACTACCAAGCTATAAAAATGGACAACAGAATCTTCAGCATATATTGTTAAGTGAAAAAAAGCTAAACTGAGAAGGTAAAACTCTTATTTCAGTTATGTAACATTGTGGAAAAGGCACAGTATAGAGATGGTAAAATTATCAGTGACTGATATTTCATTCTCTTCTCCCAGGAGTTAAAGGGGAGAAAAAAGTAGCTATAAAAATTAGATACTGGGGCTAGGGTTGTGGCTCAGCAGTAGGGTGTTTTCCTAGCATGTGCGAGGTCCTGGGTTTGGTCCTCAGCACCACACATAAGTAAATAAAATAAAGGTATTATGTCCAACTACAACTAAAATAATAAATATATTTTTAAAAATGAGATACTTAGGATAATGAAACTTCAGTATGATATTGATTGTTATGGTGAATAAATGTCATTATATATTTGGTAAATTAATAGAATGCAAAATACTTAAGAGTAAACCCTAATATAAACTATGAACTTTAGTAAAAATACTTTATCAATAACAGAATAATAAAAGAAGAAACTCTTTGTTCTGGGGATGGAGAAATGAGTTTACAGAAACTGTATATTTTCATCTTAAGTTTTTGTAAACCTAAAACTGCTCTAAAATAAATTATATTAACTTAAAAAGCATGCATTATAACAGAAAATTGAAATATCATTAGCTTCTATACTAGAAACCTAAAAAACCAGATTACAACTAAAGAAAACTGAAGGAAATATGTGAAACTTTGAGTGGAAATCAATAAAATAAAAAACAGGAAACAATAGAAAATCAATTAACATAATTTTGTTTAAACAAAAAAAATTGATAAATTTCTAAATAGGCTAAGCAAGAAAAGAAAAGCCACAAAATACATCAGAAGTGAAAGAAAGATCATCTTTACACATCACATAGACATCTAATGAATACTAAATGTATACTCTGGACAGCTACACATCCAAAAATTATAAAATACTTGTAACAAACTCGTTTAAAGAATCTTAAACTACCAAAAGCTTTTTCAACTAGACATAGGAAACATAAAATTAATTAAATAATTTAAAAATATTTCAAAATTGCTCATCCCTACCTCTAATTAGATTTTTCCATTCTAAAATATTTATTTGTTTAGCGTTTTGTCTGTTTCTAGGTTTCTCAATAAAATAGCTTACTTTTCTCTCTCTCTTCATTTAAAACTAATTAAGTAACAAAACTATTTTTTTTCATTTTATTCATTGGAAACAGGAAAGTCATTCTCTGTGGCAATGGGAAGTTAGTCTTGAACACTTGTAAATGCAACTTAACTGAGGAAAAGCCAAGAATAAACTGAATGATAAAATTGAAATAATGTACATTTATACACACACACACACACACACACACACACACACATAATGTACAAAGGATGTTTATATAAATATATGTAGAAGTAATTGCAATATTCAAATTGGCATATCTATCATTTCACACAATTATATCTTTTTTTGATGAGTGCATAAAATCAATTATCATAGCAAATTTTCAGTATATAATATGCTATTTCAATTTTTTAAAAATTATTGCCTCACATTAATTGTACAAATTATTACATTCCCTTAAGACATTCCTGTACATTAATATAATGTGTTCTGCTGGAAATAACTCTCCCTAACTTCTCTCAACACCCCTCTCATCTTGTCTTAATGCCCTTCTCCTCTATGAGTCCTTCTAATTTTGCTTTTTTTCTTTTCCTTTTTTTTGATTCAAAAAAAAAATAAAATAAAACATGTAATACTTGTCTTTCTGAGACTGGCATATATTTCTTAATAAGACAATCTCAATTTCCATCCATTTCCCTGCACATGACATGGTTTCTTTCAACTTTATGACTGAATAATACTCCCTTGTACATATACATTTTTAAAAAATCATTCTTTGTTGATAATAATCTAGTCCAACTCAGTAACTTAGCTATTCTGTATACTGCTGTGATAATTATGGGTATAAGGGTATCTATAGACACGCTGAATTTTATGCCTTTAGGCATAAATACAGGAGTGATATATCTGGATTTTATGCTCAATATCTCTAGGTTGAAATGGAATCTCAATGTAATTTTGATTTTTATTTCCCTGTTGGCTAAAGATGTTGAACATTATTTTCATATATTTATTGATCATTTTTACTCTTTCAAGGTATCTATTCAGCTAATTTATCTGTTTGTTAATCAGAATACTAGTTCTTTCTGGAGTTAATATATCTGAGTTATTTATATCCTCTGAAAATCATCTATCTGTCAGATGAATAGCTGGAAAGAATTTCTCCCATTCTATACACTGTTTATTCATGCTGTTGATTTATTTTGTTTGTTATGTAGAAACTTTTCAATTTGTCGTATTCACATTTGTCACTTCTTGCAATTAATTCTGGAGCAATTCATGTCCTATTTAGAAAATATGCCTATACCATAAAATATCTTTAAGTGTTTCTCCTTTAGTATCTCTGTATTACTTTCAAAGTTTCAGATCATACATTAATATTTTTATCCATTTTTTAAAAAAAACTTTTGTATGGGACAGGAGATAGGAATCCAAATTCAATCTTTTACAGGTAGATGGCAGTTATTCCTGCACAATTTTGGAAGACTCAATAATTTCTGCATTGTATTATTTTAACACCTTAGTGGAGAATCAGTTGGCAATTTATATGTGGCTTTATTCCTGGATTGTCTGTTCTGTTTCAATGGTCTGTCTATTTTTCTGTCAAGGTCCTGCTGTTTTTGTTACAATGGATCTATGTTACATTTTAAACCGAGTATTGTGGTGCTTCCAATTCTATTCTTGCTGAGCATTGCTTTAGATTTTTGGGAACTGTTGCATTTCTATATAAATTTTATATTTTTTTCCTAATTTTGGGAAGAATGCATTGTTATTTTGATTTCATTAAATCTTTAGATGGTTTTGGCTACTGCACTTCACTTTAACACTATGAATTCTTTCAATCTACGATCATAATAGGAATTTCAATTCTCTAGTATGTTCTTCAATTCTTTTCTACAGGGTTTTATAACTTTTATTGTAGATGTCTTTACCTACTATGATAGTATTATTTCTAGGTATTTTTTGAGGCTATTGAGAATGGGTTTGTGTTTCTGTTTGCTTTCTGAGTGGGTTCATTACAGTTGTATAAGAAAACTACTGATAAGTAAATGGTGATTATGTAAACTGCTACTTTGATATTCTTTATCAGTACAAAGAATTTTTTTGTAGTCTTTTTGGGTTCCTATGTGCAAAATCATATCATCAGTACAGTTAATTAAATTATATCATTTATTATTTACATTCATTTTATTTCTTTCTTTTGCCTGATTTTTCTGAGTAAATTTTTCAGTATTATAGTGGATAAAAATGGTGAGATTGGACTCTTATCATTTCTGATTTTAGAGAAAATGCTTCTACTTTTTTTCCTCTTTCAGTACAATATTGACAATTAGTTTGATATATTTAGGAATTTATTATTTTGAGGAGTGATACTGCAATTCCTAGCTAATTGGTTTTTTTATGATGAAATAATGTTGAATTTCATCAAAAGACTTTTATACATCTATTGAGATTGTATGAGTTTTACTCCTGATTCCATTATGTGATGCATTACTTTTATTGATTTGCACATGTTGATCAAAACTTGCATGTCCAGAATTGAAATTACTTGATTGTGGTATATGATTTTTGGTGGTATGTTGAATTGGATTTGTCAGTATTTTCTTTTTGGAAGTTACATATATGTTTATCAAGTATTGGGGTCTATAGCTTTCTTTTTTTGTTATTTTATCTCATGAGATATTGTTACAATGATAATACTGGCTTGAAAAAACGAGTTTTCAAGAGTTCCTTCCTTTTTTTATTCTATAAGCAATTGCTTGAGGGCCATTGATATTGGTTATGATTTAAAAGTTAGGTAAATTTCAGAAGGGAATCCATCTGGTCATAGGCTTTATTTTTGCTTAGAGACATTTAGTACTGATTCAATCTCATTGCTTGTTATTGATCAATTCATGATTTATATCTCCTTAGTTGCAATTTGGTATGTCATGACTAAAAATTTTGCTTTGTCTACTAGATTTCCCAATTTGTCACCATATAACTTTTGAAAATAACCCCTAAAGATTGTCCATATTTTCATGGTATCTGTTTTAATATCTAATGTTTCCACTCTCCTTTTGGTAATTTGGGAATTCTTTATCTTTATTTTAGTCAATGGTTATTTATTTATTTATTGAAGGATCAATGAAATAAAGAGTTGGTTTCTGAAAGTATAAATGACATTTAAAAACTCCACCTAACTAACCAAAAGCAGAAGTTTCAAATTTATAAAATTGGAGTAGAAAAAATGAAATAATAACACTGATACCATGAAAATTCAGAGGATCATTAGAAAATATTTTGGAAAATTATGTGTTGAGAAATTGGGAAGTCTGGGCTGTGCTTATAGCTGAATAGTAAAGCACTTGTCTGCCATGTGCTGATATGAGTAACAGAAATATTATAGGATTATTGACTGTTGACTACATTAACTAACATAATGAATGTTTTGATTGAATAGTGAAGGACTATAAGCAATATGTCCATGGGGTAATATGAACTGCAGAACTTAGATAGACTTAAGTTAATGATGTAAGTGTCTACAGCCAGGTGGTAACCAGATACAACCCAGACCTCACCCAGTTAACAGCTTCAAGCACAACTGAACTAGGACTTAAAAATCTAAGATTTCTGGGGGCCGATAGGCCTAACAGGACCCAGACAGAAAGACTGAGACCTCTGTAGCTGTTGTCCCCCCTGCATCAGACTCCTCAGGCCTAGATCGAGTTCCAGTGATCCAGACTTAAGACATGTCACAGTTGAGTATCTGGTACACTTGGGTGTACACTCAGTCAGGACTTTGAATTAGGATGTGTATCTGAAGTGTGATGAGCATTAATAAAATAGATTTGATTGAATATAACTGCACCTCAAAATGAATCTATAGAAACTGCTCATGTGAAGCATTAGGTTCAATTCTCAGCAGTGCATACATATAAATAAAGGTCCATCGGCAACTGAAAAATAAAAATAAAAAGAAATTGGGAAGCCTAATAGGAATGGACAAATTTCAAGAGAAATATGACCTAAAATAGGTCAGCAAGGTGCCCTGAAGAATCTTTCCCTTCGTAAAGCTCTGCCCTGAAAAATCTGTCACAAATTTGCATTTCTGTATCTTTGAATCTGTGTTGGTTTGGCTTTTCTGTTTCCTCATAAACCCTAAAGGCATCATTCCTACTGTCCATATAATAAGTAATATATTTCTTTTTTTCTGGGTGCTAAGAACTGTACCGCCACTCTCCTTGTTTATTATTGTACACATGGTTCTTTTCTGGACAAACTTCTTTTTTTCATGTTTCTGCTATGTTACTTTTTGCTCCTCATTTTCATTATAAAATTGACTAAAGCATCCAGTAATTTTCATGTTTAACTGCCTTGAAATTTCCTCTGCCAGATGAACTAGTCCATTCTCTATGCTCAGTCTTTTTTTTTTTTTTTGTCAACTTTTTTACTGCTGGGACCAAAAAATCCTGACAAAAAATTTAGAGACAAACTAGTTTATTTGAGGAAGACAGTTTCAGTGGTCTCAGTCTGTAGATAGCCAGCTCCATTGCTTTGGACCTAAGACAAAACAGATCATCATGGTTGAAGAGTATGGTGGAGGAAACTGGCTCAAGACTTCACATCAGGAAGGAGAGAGAGAGAGAGAGAGAGAGAGAGAGAGAGAGAGAAGAAGAAGAAGAAGAAGAAGAAGAAGAAGAAGAAGAAGAAGAAGAAGAAGAAAGCAAGCTTCACTCAACATGAAAAAAATATATACATACCCCAAAAGCATGACTCTCCCTAATGATCCACCTCCTCTAGTCACACCCTACCAGCCCACAGTTACCACCCAATTATTTCTATCAGAGGATTAATGCAGTGATTAGGTTAAGACTCTCATAACCCAATAATTTCACTTATAAATTTTCTGGCATCTTGTCACACATAAGATTTTTGGGGGGCACTTAATGTCCAAACTATACAAGCCTTCCACAGAGAAAATGGCTTCCAGTTCTTTACCATGGTTTAACAAGGCTGGTCTCTATTCCAGTTTTTAGTAAAGTCCTCCTTTCCATATGAAATCTTATCTGCATCTTTGTCGGCATTCTGGTATTTCAGGGCCAACAAGAATTGCCAATTAAGTACTGCTGTTGTCACCCCTAGGTTTTCTCTAGCATACTCCTCAAAACTTTCCCAAATTACTCCAACAAGATAATTCCAAAGGCTACTACATATATTCTCAGTTGTAGCAATAACCACTGCGACTTTTTATAACAATTTTCCACATAATCACCTTTTAACAAGTAGCTGAGGTACTCAAATTATAATGAGAAAATGTATATTTTTGGCCCTCTGTTTTGGAAGTTTCAGTAAATGATTGGTTAACTTAACTGTGGTGACACATTATGATGGAAGTACATACAGGAACAAAACGAGATTATGTGCTTTAAGAGATACCTACTAAATGAATCTTCTTATCAGTTTTCCAGGATTTCACATTATAGTCACACTTTTATGTTTAATTTGTTTCTTCATCCTGATCAACATGTTACTATTAACTATACTTGGTTTTTTCTGTAGATAGTATATAGGGGTTAAACAAATACACATTGAGTCCACGTAATTTGTGGACTTAGATTTTGTGTTGGGCTATGCTCATCAGTACTTAGATTTTGTGTTGGGCTATGCTCATCAGTATGTATGTATATATGTATGTATGTATCATTTGAGCTCCTTGGTACTTGCAGCTATCATGCTTATTCAGTTCTTGTGATTTTAACAGAGAGGAATATTTTGGTAATTGATGCCCCTAAAGAGTTCTGTTTCACTAAATCTAATTTTTCAAGGTCCATTTATAAAAGGCTACACGTGATCTATTTCTTTTGAAGCTGTGGTGAGAGTAAAGAACAAGTTGTTAGCACTAGGACAGCTAGGTCACAATTATGCTTTGCTTTGTAATACTGGAAGTTTAGAAAGAAACCTTTGTAAGGACTTTGTAGGGTTTTTTTCTCTTTTCTTTTCTCTTTCACCCTAATAATATATTCAATTTTTTCCATGTTGATTCTGAAGACTTTTAATTTTTTCATATCCTTTCAGTAAGTTACTTCAGATAGTTTTTTAAAAAAGATTGGACACAACTAGGGGTAATGCATATAAAATATTTTGTAAGATATATTAATATTTACACACTAAAGTACCACAATAAAATTATGAAAACCAGGTAAGGAATCAGAGTACTTGTTCATAGCATAATGATAAGAAAGCAAACATTAAGAAGAAAAAGTTTACAGTGAGTCACCACACCACTTAGCACAGTGTGGAAAGATATTGTTTGGGAAGAGGAAAAACAAGTGAGCAAAGGAAGTTGCAATAGATAAAATTCTAGTCCTACCATGATGAAACACAGTGCTGAGCAGACACAACCCCTACATCCTTAGGGTACATATGTACTGAACCTGTAAATCCAGTCCATTATCAAGTGGGGATACATAACTTCTGTGAAATGAACAAGAGTTGTGCCCTTCATCAATACCAGCTGACTGCAGTGGCTTACATAGATGCATACAGGTCACAGTGGCTATTGTTTTTTTTAGTAGTATTTTATTTTTATTTGTTCTTTTTAGATATACATGACAGTAGAGTATATTTTTAAGAAATTATCTATGACTTATCCTAATTAGGATTCCATTCTTGTGGTTGTACATAATGTGGAGTTTCACTGGTCATGTATTCATACGTGAACATGGAAACTTATATTCAATTCATTCTATTTTCCTTCCTATTCCCATGTCTCCTACCTTCTCTTTATTCCCCTTGATCTAATACAGTGAACTTCTCTTAGCATCCACATATCAGAGCGAACATTTGGCCTTGTTTTTTTTAGGGAATGGCTTATTTCACTTAGCCTTGGATCTCAAAATCCATCCATTTACCTACAAAAGCCATAATTTTGTACTTTATGGGCAAGTAATATTCAATTCTCTCTCTCTCTCTCTCTCTCTCTATATATATATATATATATATATATATATATATGTGTGTGTGTGTGTGTGTGTGTGTGTGTGTGTGTGTGTATATATATATATATATATATATATATACATATATATACACATATATATATATATATACCACATTTTAATCCATTTATCTGTTGAGGGGCACCAGGTTGCTTTCCATATCTTTGCTATTGTGAATTAAGCTGCTATAAATATTGATGTGGCTGCATCACTGTAGTATGAGTGGGATAAATGATAGTTCCATTCCAAGTTTTCCAAGGAATCTCCATACTTCTTTTTTTTTTAAGAGAGAGAGAGAGAGAGAGAGAGAGAATTTTTTTAAGAGAGAGTGGGATAGAGAGAGAGAGAGAGAGAGAGAGAGAGAGAGAGAGAGAGAGAGAGAATTTTTTAATATTTATTTTTTAGTTCTCGGCGAACACAACATCTTTGTTTGTGGTGCTGAGGATCGAACCCGGGCCGCACGCATGCCAGGCCAGCGCGCTGCCGCTTGAGCCACATTCCCAGCCCTGAGAGAGAATTTTTTAATATTTATTTTTTAGTTCTTGGCGGACACAACATCATTGTTTGTATGTGGTGCTGAGGATCGAACCCGGGCCGCACGCATGCCAGGCGAGCGCGATACCGCTTGAGCCACATCCCCAGCCCCTCCACACTTTTTCTCTGAGTGGTTGCATCAATTTGCAGTCCCACTAGAAATATATGTGTGTACCTTTTCCCTCACATCCACACTAACAGTTATTATTACTTGTATTCTTGATAATTGCCATTCTGATTGGAGTGAGATGAAATTTCACTGTATATTTAATTTGTATTTCTCTAATTACTAGAGATTGTGAACTTTTTTTTATATATCTGTTGATTATTCATATTTCTTCTTCTATGAAGTGCCTGTTCATTTCCTTTGCTCATTTATTGATTAGGATATTGTGTGTGTGTGTGTATTAAATTTTTAAATGTTTTATATATCCTGGAGAATAATGCTCTATCTGAGGTGCAGGTGGCAAAGATTTCCTCCCATTCTCTTGCTTTTTTCTTCATGTACTTAATAATTTCCTTTTTATTATTGATTTCACTTCTTGTGCTTTAGGAGTCTTATTGAAGAAGCTGATTCCTAGGCCAATATGATAGAATATTGCATCTACATTTTCTTCTAATAGGTGCAGGATCTCTGGTGTAATTCCTAGGTCCTTCGTGTACTTTGAGTTGAGTTTTGTGAAGGGTGAGAAAGATTTAATTTCATTTTGCTACATATAGATTTCCAGTTTTTCCAGTACCATTTGTTGAAGAGGCTCTGTTTTCTCCAATATATGTTTATGGAATATTTCTAGTATGAGATAATTGTATATGTCTTGGTTTTTCTCTGTGTCTTCTATTCAGTTTTGAAAGCTCTCTAAGCTGTATGAGCTTTAGATGACTCAGAATTCCAGATATGTTGAGCTAGCTTTAAATGTCATAGGATTTCAATCCTGGATACATTAGCCATGGTTATCTTATACTTAGAAAGCCTCTTTCCATTTCAATCGTTTCAATTGCCAAAGGGTTAGGAGTCATACCATATAATCTGTTCAAATTGCCTGGATAGGTTTTTGTTATTGTTGTTGTTATTGTTGTTGTTGAGGATTATTTCCCAGAATCACCCATATTTTGAAGACAGGAATGAGCACCTACTTCTCCAATTTGTAAACATTAAACTATCATCAAAATAGTCAAGAACAGACAGGGGAAAATAATGTAAACAATCATAAAATAAGGTGCCAGTGAATAATCCTGAAGAAATTGATATTTTGAGAAGTGCTTCAAAAAAATTCTAAATATGTATTTTAAGATGGCTAATTAACTTAAAAAAAATTACAGTGAAAAAATTCAGAAGTTTGTTCAAAAATACTGGAGAGAAATTTAAATTACAGAAATGCTCAAATTGAAAAATAATGGAGTCAAAATGAAATCTAAAAAAACTAAATATATTACAAGGAATATTGTCAAATTAAACAAATAGAAGACAGAATCTGTGAAATCAGGGACAACTTACTTGAGGAAAAGGAAAGTAAAAGAATATGAATGATTTAATAAAACTTATGGAATCCATGGGACTGAATTAAAAAGCCATTATACAAGTCACTGACATTCAAACGGGGATAGAGAAAAACAATGGCATAGAAAGTTAACTTAAAGAGAACTGTTTGTTCAGTTATTTGGCCAATTTATTGATTAGGTTATTTGTTTTTTTTGTGTGTGTGTGTTAAGGTTTTTTGAGTTCTTTGTATATTCTAGAGATTGTGCTCTACTTAATGTGCCTGTGGTAAGAACTTGTTCCCAATTAGTAGACTTCTAGTCACCTCACCGATTCTTTCTTTTGCTGAGAAGAAACTTTTTAGTTTGAATCCATCCTGTTTATTGATTCTTGGTATTAATTCTTGTGCTATAGGAATCTTTTTTTTTATTGTTGGTTGTTCAAAACATTACATAGTTCTTGATATATCATATTTCACACTTTGATTCAAGTGGGTTATGAACTCCCATTTTTACCCCGTATACAAATTGCAGAATCACATCAGTTACACTTCCATTGATTTATATATTGCCATACTAGGGTCTATTGTATTCTGCTGCCTTTCCTATCCTTTACTATCCCCCTCCCCTCCCCTCTCCTCCCCTCTTCTCTCTCTACCCCCTCTACTGCAGTTCATATCTCCCCCTTGTATTATTTTTCCCTTTCCCCTCGCTACCTCTTGTATGTAATTTTGTATAACCCTGAGGGTCTCCTTCCATTTCCATGCAATTTCCCTTCTCCCTCCCTTTCCCTCCCACCTCTCGTCCCTGTTTAATGTTAATCTTCTTCTCATGCTCTTCGTCCCTACTCTGTTCTTAGTTACTCTCCTTATATCAAAGAAGACATTTGGCATTTGCTTTTTAGGGATTGGCTGGCTTCACTTAGCATAATCTGCTCTAATGCCATCCATTTCCCTCCAAATTCTATGATTTTGTCATTTCTTAATGCAGAGTAATACTCCATTGTGTATAAATGCCACATTTTTTTTATCCATTCGTCTATTGAAGGGCATCTAGGTTGGTTCCACAGTCTTGCTATTGTGAATTGTGCTGCTATGAATATCGATGTAGCAGTGTCCCTGTAGCATGCTCTATTTAGGTCTTTAGGGAATAGACCGAGAAGGGGAATAGCTGGGTCAAATGGTGGTTCCATTCCCAGCTTTCCAAGAAATCTCCATACTGCTTTCCAGATTGGCTGCACCAATTTGCAGTCCCACCAACAATGAACAAGTGTACCCTTTTCCCCACATCCTCGCCAGCACTTGTTGTTGTTTGACTTCATAATGGCTGCCAATCTTACTGGAGTGAGATGGTATCTTAGGGTGGTTTTGATTTGCATTTCTCTGACTGCTAGGGATGGTGAGCATTTTTTCATGTACTTGTTGATTGATTGTATGTCCTCCTCTGAGAAGTGTCTGTTCATGTCTTTGGCCCATTTGTTGATTGGGTTATTTGTTATCTTGTTGTCTAATTTTTTGAGTTCTTTGTATACTCTGGATATTAGGGCTCTATCTGAAGTGTGAGGAGTAAAGATTTGTTCCCAGGATGTAGGCTCCCTATTTACCTCTCTTATTGTTTCTTTTGCTGAGAAAAAACTTTTTAGTTTGAGTAAGTCCCATTTGTTGATTCTAGTTATTAACTGTTGTGCTATGGGTGTCCTATTGAGGAATTTGGAGCCCGACCCCACAGTATGTAGATTGTAGCCGACTTTTTCTTCTATCAGACGCCGTGTCTCTGATTTGATATCAAGCTCCTTGATCCATTTTGAGTTAACTTTTGTGCATGGCGAGAGAAAGGGATTCAGTTTCATTTTGTTGCATATGGATTTCCAGTTTCCTAAACCAGACAAAGACACTTCAAAGAAAGAAAACTACAGACCAATATCTCTAATGAACCTAGATGCAAAAATCCTCAATAAAATTCTGGCAAATCGGATTCAAAAACATATCAAAAAAATTGTGCACCATGATCAAGTAGGATTCATCCCTGGGATGCAAGGCTGGTTCAATATACGGAAATCAAGTAATGTTATTCACCACATCAATAGACTTAAAAATAAGAACCATATGATCATCTCGATAGATGCAGAAAAAGCATTGGACAAAGTACAGCATCCCTTTATGTTCAAAACGCTAGAAAAACTAGGGATAACAGGTACTTACCTCAACATTGTAAAAGCAATCTATGCTAAGCCTCAGGCTAGCATCATTCTGAATGGAGAAAAATTGAAGGCATTCCCTCTAAAATCTGGAACAAGACAGGGATGCCCTCTCTCACCACTTCTGTTCAACATAGTTCTCGAAACACTGGCCAGAGCAATTAGACAGACGAAAGAAATTAAAGGCATAAAAATAGGAAAAGAAGAACTTAAATTATCACTATTTGCAGATGACATGATTCTATACCTAGCAGACCCAAAAGGGTCTACAAAGAAACTATTAGAGCTAATAAATGAATTCAGCAAAGTGGCAGGATATAAAATCAACACGTATAAATCAAAGGCATTCCTGTATATCAGCGACAAATCCTCTGAAATGGAAATGAGGACAACCACTCCATTCACAATATCCCCCCCAAAAATAAAATACTTAGGAATCAACCTAACAAAAGAGGTTAAAGACTTATACAATGAAAACTACAGAACCCTAAAGAGAGAAATAGAAGAAGATCTTAGAAGATGGAAAAATATACCCTGTTCATGGATAGGCAGAACTAACATCATCAAAATGACAATATTACCAAAAGTTCTCTATAGGTTTAATGCAATGCCAATCAAAATCCCAATGGCGTTTCTTATAGAAATAGAGAAAGCAATCATGAAATTCATATGGAAAAATAAAAGACCCAGAATAGCAAAAACAATGCTAAGCAGGAAGGGTGAATCAGGCGGTATAGGGATACCAGACTTCAAACTATACTACAGAGCAATAGTAACAAAAACTGCATGGTACTGGTACCAAAACAGGCGGGTGGACCAATGGTACAGAATAGAGGACACAGAAACCAATCCACAAAACTACAACTATCTTATATTTGATAAAGGGGCTAAAAGCATGCAATGGAGGAAGGATAGCATCTTCAACAAATAGTGCTATAGGAATCTTATTAAGGAAGTTGGGGCCTAATCTGACATGATGGAGATTTGGGCCGACTTTTTCTTCTAATAGATGTGGTGTCTCTGGTTTAATTCCTAGGTCCTTGATGTACTTTGAGTTGAGTTTTGTGCATGGTGAGAGATAGGAGTTTAATTTCATTTTATTGCATATGGATTTTCAATTTTCCCAGGACCATTTGTTGAAGAGACTATCTTTTCTCCAATGTATATTTTTGGTGCCTTTGTCAAACATAAGATAACTGTAATTATGTAGGTTACTCTCTGTGTCATCTATTCTATACCATTGATCTACAAATCTATTTTGGTGATAATACCATTCTGTTTTTGTTACTATTGCTTTGTAGTATAGTTTAAGGTATGGGATAGTGATGCCACCTCCTTCACTCTTCTTCCTAAGAATTGCTTTAGATATTCTGGGTTGCTTATTTTTCCAGATGAATTTAATGACTGCTTTTTCTATTTCTATGAAAAATGTCATTGGGATTTTGACTGGAATTGCATTATATCTGTATGTTGCTTTTGGTAGTATGATCACTTTTTACAATATTAATTCTGCCTATCCAAATACAAGGTAGATCATTCCATATTCTAAGGTCTTCTTTAATTTCTTTCTTTAGCATTTTGTAGTTTTCATTGTAGAGGTAACAGACACTTCTCAGAAGAAGATATACAATCAATCAACAAATATATGAAAAAATGTTCAGCATCTCTAGCAATTAGAGAAATGCAAATCAAAACCACTCTAAGATTGCTTCTCACTCCAGTCAGAATGGCAGCTATTAAGAATATAAACAACAATAAGTGTTGGTAAGTATTTGTTCCCAATTAGTAGACTTCTAATCACCTCACTGATTGCCAACAAGCAAAAATTTGTGACAAATACACTAAATATAAAAAATAAAGTAAGGGTGGATAGTAGAGGATAGGAAAGGTAGCAGAATACAACAGTTACTAATATGGCATTATGTAAAAATGTGGATGTGTAACCGATGTGATTCTGCAATCTGTATTTGGGGTAAAAATGGGAGTTCATAACCCACTTGAATCTAATGAAATATGATATGTCAAGAGCTTTTTAATGTTTTGAACAACCAATAAAAATAAATAAATAAATAAATAAATAAATAATATAAAATTAAAAATAAAATAAAATAAAATAAAGCAAGGAAGAATTAAAACCTACTAGTAGATAATTTTTAAACAATAAAGGAAAGCAATAAGAAAGAAACAATTGAGGAAAGGACATACAATACAAATAAAATTACTAACAAAATGACAATACTAAGTTCTTACCAGTCTGTAATAGCCATGAATGTAGATAGATTACATCTACAAACTAAAAGACAGAGTGAATGAATGGATAAAAATAAAATTCACCTTGCTGGAAGAGGCCATAACCGTACCCACACAGGGAGGACAATTGCACTGTGGCTCCCCATCTAGCAACTTGTGGCTCCTCCCCAATCTCCATCTTGGGATGCTACAGCCACCTCCATAGTCCTTCCCACATGATAGCCTCCACTGTAGTACAATGAAGAGTGATTGGATGCAGCAGCCTGTTATAGCTTCAAATGTCACAGTGCTGTTTCACCAAACAGACCGCCAAACAGGTTGTTGAATGCCATTGCACAAACTGCCCTTCCAGCCCCATTTCTGAAAGTGGTTACCTCCATCTTGGGACACTGTCACCACCATCTTGGTTACATCCAGTTTTCCTCCACCATCATTAGTTGGGCCAGATTCCATTTTGGAACACAAACTGGGCCCTGGAAGCTCAATATCAAGCTACCTACAAGTTTGATGCTACTCTTACCTCCAACTAGAGACATAGCCACTTTCATCTAGGGACAACCAGAATCTGGAAGACCATCACCAAGGTACCTGAAGGCCTGGTTACACCAGAATTATCCCTACTAGGTGTGCTAATAGACACTATCTTGTTGGAGAGGCAGAAGAGATCCTTGCATGGGGTTGCCTCTTTTTCTTTTCTCTCCTGCTAACAGCCAACTGTTTTGATTCCCTTTTCACACTTCCTATAACATAATACCTCTATATTCTCTATATTCTCACATTCTAGCTCATAAGCATATCATTCTACACACACATTCTCCCTCTGACCACCATTAAAAACTGTAAACCCTTAGACAAACTTACTGTCTATATGGTAGATGATAATCAAACGCATCATTTTTATTTATAGTGACAAAGCTATAATTGTCCAAATAGGAGCTATTTAATTTATGGCTGCATATTGTTTGCATTGGGTGCTCAAAATATTGTTCTCTCCCTTAAAGTGAGGTATTGGTAACCTGAAGGGACACTACAAGATTATAGGGTAGAAACTGTAATACCTTGGATCTGCACTGCAAGAGAGGAAGACACATAGACAACATAAAAAACAAGGGAAGAAAATGCCCCAAACAAACCAAGATGCTACAATAATAGAATCCATTGACAGCTTAGTAGATAAAATCTCAGAAAAGGAGTCCATAATGTACATAATTAAAATGACAATCAAATAATGACATAAGAGAGAAAATATAGGCAGTGATTGAACACTCCAAAAAAAAAAAAAAAACACAAGAGAGCAAATACAGGAAAAAATTGATCACTCTAAAAAGACATAAGAAAGCAAATACAGGAAGCAAAAGATTACTTCAAGAGAGTTTCTGAAAAAAAACAGAAATATTTTAAATTAAGGAAACAATAAAGCAAATAAAAACTCAATAGAATGCATTACCAACAGAGTAGATCAGTTGGAAGACCTTAGATAATGAAGACAAAATATATAAACATAAAAATAAAATAGGGCTGGGGATGTGGCTCAAGTGGTAGTGCACTCGCCTAGCATGTTTGAGGCACTGGGTTCGATTCTCAGCACCACATAAAAATAAAATAAAGATCTTGTGTCCACCTAAAAAAATAAATACTTAAAAAATAAAATAGACCACACAAAGAATATGGTAAGAAACCATGAACATACCATCCAAGAATTATTGGGTAGCATCAAAAGACTAAATATAAGATTTATTGGGATAGAGAAAGTCACAGAGATTCAAACAAATGTAGGCACACTCTCTTCAATTAAATAATATCAGATAATTTCCCAAACATGAAGAATGAACTAGAAAATAAAAAACAAGAGGCTTATAGGACACCAAACGTACAAAATTACAACAGATCTACACCAAGGCGTATTATAATGAAAAAGCTTAGCATACAGAATAACGATAGAATTTTGAAGGCTGCAAGAGAAAGGAATCAGATTACATGGGGTCGGGGGACTAACTCGAATCTTGGCAGATTTTTCAACCCAGATCTTGAAAGCTAGGAGATCTTGGAACAATATAGAAAGCTCTGAACGAAAAAGAATGCCAATCAAGAATCTTATATCCAGCAAAATTAAGCTTCACATTTGATGATGAAATACAAACCTTCCATGATACAACAAAAGTTAAAAAAATATTCAACAAGAAAACAAAATATTCTATGAGGAAGAAACAAAAAACAACAACTAAAACCAGCAAAGAGAGGAACTACGTTAAAGGGAAGGGAAATCAAAGGAGAAACTAAGTCAAGTTAAAAACCAAAAACAAACCAAAGTGACCAGGAATACAAAATACAATTCAATAATAACCCTGAATGTCAACGGCCTAAACTCATCAATCAAAAAACAGACTGGCAGATTGATTTTTTAAAAAAAAGTCCCCAAAATATGCTACTCATCTCACAGGAAGAGAGTCATCTCATAGAAAAAAACATCACAGACTAAAAGTGAAAGGATGGGATAAAACAAGGTCATTACATAATAATGAAGCTTTCAATTCAGCAAAATCATATAACAATTATAAACATGTATGCACACAACATCAGAGCAGATTCTTCAAGGAATTATCTTGAATTTTTATAAAGCAATATAGTAATAATAATGAAATGTAACATTCACTTTCAGCAATGAACATATCATTGAGAAATAAAAAAAAAACAAAGAAACACCAAATTTAAACTGTAATCTAAACCATATGAACATAACAGATATTAAACATTCATTCCATGGCTGCAAAATACACACTTTTCTCATCTGCACATGTAACATTTTCCATGATTGTTATAAAATAGGCTATACATGAAGTCATAATAAGGTTAAGTATATGTAAATCATATCCAGTATCTTTTTTGATAACTGTGATATAAAACTAAAGGTTAATAACAAAAGGAACTTTACAAATTTTAAGTATATGAAAATAAATTATCATGTTCCTGAATAATCAATAGGTCAATAAAGGAAATAAAAGGGAAATTAAATATTTTTAGAAGAGCAAAACTTTGAACAACAATGTATCAAAACATATTCAGGACTATTTATTCTCTTCATAAGTGTGTCAGTTTTGATTAACTTTCTCCCCAAAAACTGATTACTTTATCATTTGTTTTTATAGTGCTTATTTTATTTATGCCTGGCTGTTATTACATTTCTTCCACAAATTCAGATTTAATTTTCTTCTTGTGTTTAAGTCCCTTATGGTGTAAAACTTTATTTCAGATTATTCTCCTCCATAATACAGCTATGTGTTTGTATAAACTTCCCTCTGCAAACTGCTTTTGCTGTATCCAATATGTTTAGGAAAAAACCCATAAAATACTAATAGAACTAATTATTGAATTCAACAAATTTTAATGATACAAATTAACATACATAAATCATAGTATTGATACATGCCAATGATGAATTATCTGAAAAAAAGATTAAACAACTTTACATTTGATAAAAGAATAACATGCCTGGTTGTAAATTTATAAAAAGATGAAATAACTCTACAATAAAATTTGTAAGACATTTATGAAAAAAAGAGGCCATAAAAAATAGGAAAGATATATAACTGATTGAAAGAATAAATATTACTAAAATGTCCATATATACAAGGTAATCTATAGACTCAATGCACTTCCTGTCAAAATACTAATGATATTTTTCACAGAACCAGAAAAAGAATTTTAAAAATAGAAGACCCCCAAAATCAGATTCATTTTGAGAAAAAAAAAAAAGAGAGAGGCATCATGCTCCCTGACTTCAAGTCATACTAAAAAACTATGGTAATCAAAACATCATGGATTTGGATTAAAGATACAGAAACAAATCAGTGGAACAGAATAGAAAGTCTAAAAGCATACCCTTGCATCCACAGTCAACTGATTTTCAAAAAAGCTGCTAATAACATGAATTGGAGAAAGGACAGTCTTTACAATAAATGCTATTTGAAAATACAGATATACACAAAAGGAGGAAGAAAACTACACCTCTATCTCTCAAAAGGTACAAAGATCAATTCAAATGGATTAAACTGTAAATGTAAAATCTGAAACTGTGAAAATATTAGAAAATATTCACTAGGGACATAATTTAGGACATTGATATGGGCAAGGACTTTTTGGAAAAGATCCTCAAAACATAGGAGATGAAGGAAAATATGCACATAAAACAGTAACAAACCAAAAATATTCTTCACAGCAAAGGAAATACTCAAAATAAGGCAGAGACAAACTAGAGAATTGAAGAAAATTGTTTGGTTTGTATACATATAACATAGTTTTGGTATGCAGAATACATAATGAACTCCAAATAATAGCAAAGTAATAATAATAATAATAATAGCAACAATAATAATATGATTTAATTGAACAACATATCTAAAAAAGATGTTTCTCAAAAGAAGACATAGGAATGGACAATAGTTATACATAAGTATGTTCAATATCACTATTCATCAATGAAAGGCAAATCAAACCAACAGTGTGAGATCATTTCACCCCAATAATAATGCCTAACATCAGTGTCTGGGGATGTAATTTACTTGCTTAGTGTGTCTTGGATACTGAATTCAATCCCCACAACCACAAAGTAAATAAATACAGATATAAAAGAAAGAAGCTAAAACAAGCATGACTTACATCAAACAGCCTAACAATAACAATTTTTGGGAATGATATGGAGAAAAGGGAGCACTTACACACACTATAAGTAGAAATTTAATTTAAGTACATTTATTATGTAAAATTGTATGTAGGTTTAACAAAAATATTAAAAGTATAGCTAGTGTATGATACAGTGATTTTACTTTCATATATATGTCCAAAGAACATGGAATCAGTACATCAAGGGAATTTCTTTACCACAAGTTCATGATAGTACTATTTACAATGGACCAGAACTAGGAACAACATAAATATCCATGTGACTAATTAATAGACTACAAATATGGAACATATACCCAATTGAATACCATTTAACAATAATAAAATATAAACTCCTGTTGTTCTGACAATGAATCAGAAACGACTTTGAGAACTAATATCAGATTAATTTCAGGTAATGAAATTGAAGGAGACATCAAAAGCCTACCAACAAAGAAAAGTCCAGGAATGGATGAATTCTTAGCCAGGTTCTACCATGGCTTCAAAGAATAACTAACACCAATCCTCCTCAAATTATTCCATGAAATACAAAAGGAGCAAACTCTTCCAAATTCATTCTATGAAGATGAAGCTAGTATCACCCTGATATGAAAATCAGACAATGACACATCAAGAAAAGAAAACTTCAGACCAATATCCCTGATAGACATAGATCCGAAAATTCTTAGTAAACTCCTGGAAAATTACATACAAAAACACATTTAAAAGACAGTATGGCATGATCAAGTAGGTTTCATTCTAATGATACAAGGTGGGTTCAACATATGGAACCAATAAACCAAATATGGATCTTTTTATATCCCCCTATTTATTACATAAATAGACTTAAAGAAAAAATCACATGATTATTTTAATAGATATAGAAAAAGCATTTCACAAAATACAGTGTCCACTCATGTTAGGAAACTGGAAAAATTAGGTATAGCGGGAACATACTTCAACATTGTAAAACCTACATATGACAAACCCAAGGCCAGCATCATTTTAAATGGAGAAAAACTCAAAGCATTCCTTCTAAAAATAGGAACAAGTGAAGCATACTCACTTTTTCCACTTCTATTCAATATAGTCCTTGAAATACTAACCAGAAAAAAAAAATAGGCAAAAGAAAAAAAAATTGATACAAATAGGAAAAGAAGAGCTCTAACTATCTGCTAACCACATGATTCTATATGTATAAGACCCAAAACACTCAAGCAGTAAACTTCTAGAACTCATAATTGAATTCAGCAAAGTAGCAAGATCCAAAATTAACACCCATAATCTTTTGCATCCCTGTACTCCAATGATGAATTTTCTGAAAAAATAAATTTAAAAAAAAACATCCCATTCAAAGTAGCCTCAAAATATTTATGAATCAATCTAGCAAAATGTGAATGAATTTTACAACAAAAACAAAAGACACTAAAGAAAGAAATTAAGAAAGACCTTAGAAAATGGAAAGTCCTTTCATGTTCTTGGAGAGGCAGAATCCATATTACCAAAATGGCCATACTATCAAAAGCACTACACAGATTAAATGCAATTCCTATCAAAATTCCAATGACATTCTTTATAGAAATATAAAATCATGTCATAAAATTCATTTGGAAAAAATAAGACGCCCAGGATAGACAAAGAAATCCTTAGAAAGAAATATGAAGAATGAGGCATCACAATACCAGACCTTAAATTATACTACAGAGCCATAGTAACAAAAACAGCACAGTGTTAGTACCAAAATAGGTAACAATACCAATGGAACAAAATAGAAGACACAGAGACAAACCCATGTAAATACAGTTACCTCGTTCTAGACAAAGGTGCCAGAAACACACTGGAGAAAGATAGCCTCTTCAAGAAATGATTCTGGGAAAACTGGAAATCCATATGTACCACAGTGGAAGTTAACCTCTCTCTCTCTCATGCTCCACAAAATTTTAAGTGGATCAAAGTCCTACAATTCAACATGTTGGAACTGGAGATCTTTGTATTAAGTTAAATATGTCAGGCATAGAAATATAAATACTGAGTGATCTTACTTTTTGTAGAATACGAAAACACTGATATAATAGTAGTTGAGATTAGAATGGTGGTTATCAAAGGCCTGGGGAAGTAAAGGGGAGACAGCAACAGGAAAAGTTGATCAATGGGTACTAAGTTGCAGTTAAATAGGATCAAGCAGCTCTGGGATACTGGTACAAATTATGGTAACCATACATAACAATTATATGTACCATGTATTTCAAAAAAGTTAGAAGAAAGGACAATGCACCACTTCACAAAAATAAATGAAAAATGATTATGAGATAACTATTATTAAATAAATCATGTGGATACTTTCAGATCATAATGGAATAAAACCAGAATTTAAGAGCAAGAAATATGACAGAAACCACATAAATGCATAGAGATTGAATGATTCTCTTTTACACAAGGAGTGGGCCATAGGAAAAATGAGAGGTGAAGTCAAGAAATTCTTAGAAACAAATGAGCACAGTATTACTACATATTGAAATCTCTGGGAGAGTATAAAGGCAGTTCTAAAAGGAAAAATAATGTGGCATTGAGTGACTCAATCATTTCTAGCAATTGTTATCTTGAGTCTGTTTAATATAAACCATTTTTAAAAAATTTGCTAATACCTATATTGTCACCTAGAGTATGGACTCTTTGGGAAAAGTTCCATGAACTACTGAGAAGAAAATAAATTCAGTCATTTTTTGATGAAACCTATTCTATAGATATCTGTTAGGTTCATTTGACTTATAGTGTTATTTGTATTTGTATGATCCATGTAGTGGTGGTATGATGAAATCACCCAGTATTATTGTATTGGATCTATTTGGAATTTAATTTCAAGACTATTTTTAATATAATTAGCTGTAATGACATTTAGGACATATATATTTACTGTTATTAGATGATCTTTCTGGATTGGTTATTATTAAGCTGATTTCAATATTATACAATGCATATATGTGTCAAACACACCATGCATTAACATTTACAAATTTGTGAGTTTGTTAAAAATAAAAATATCAATTACATTATTTTTATATTATTTTATTGCTTTTATTAGTGCATTATAGTTATACATATTAGTTGTATTAATTTTACATAATCATACATATAATTTGCTCCATTTCAGTTCCAGGGGCCTCATCTTTCTCTGCTTTCCTCCTCCTTTATTCCCTTTCTTGTATGCTACAGGTCTCCCTTCTATTTCTTTGTCAATTTATTTTAATAGGTGCTTTATAGATATGAAAAAGGCAGAATTCACTGTGGAATATTTATGTATGTATTTAGCATAATTGTGTCAAATTCAATGTGTTCTTTTTCTTGTGTTCTAGTAGTTTCATCATTGTTTCAATTTTTCCTTTTCTAAGGCCATCCTTGAGGTGTAACATTAGATTATTTATTTTATTTTTAATATTTTGTTTTAATATTTATTGGGATCTAGTTTTTGTTCCCGTTAGCAGTATGTACTGGACTTCTTTGATTTTTCTGATTAATTTTTGCTTTAAGTCTTCTTTGTCAGATATGAGAATAGCTACTCATGCTTTTAACAAAGATATTCTTGAATGATTCTGTTTTTGTTTGTATGTATGTGTGTGTATGTGTGTGTGTGTGTGTGTGTGTGTGTGTGAAAGAGAGAGGGAGAGAGAGAGAAAGAGAGAGAGAGCATGTGTTAGGGTGAAGGATATGATGACTGCTAATACAGTTCAGACTCACTGTCATAATTTGCTATGGTACCACTTGTAAATGTTGTTATAGTGAAATCTTAGAACTATTATGAAATTAATTTTGACACTGCAGATTTCTGAAAGTGTCCAGGGATTTCCATTAGTCCCTGGTCAACATTCTGTCAATATTGACCATATTGAACTTAAAAACTTGTGAATTCTTATTTGATTATTAATTTACTTAAAATAGTAATAATAAATCCATTGCACACTATCATAAATATCACATTTTTATTGAAAATTAGGTATTTACCAAATATGTGACAAGATTTTACATTTATAGTTCTCTTTAACATCTGTCTTTTTTAGAGATAACTGGTTTCTCTTATCTGTTCACATTCAATCTGTTGTATGATAGGTTTAGAATGAATATACTTACTATACATAAAATCACCTTGTAAACTTGTTAAAATGTTAAATGCTTAATAAGACTGAAATGGGGCCCATGATTCTGAGTTTCCTAAGGTCCCAGATAATGACCATACTTTGAAAAGACTCCAGAGTACAAGTTATTAAATGTTTCAAATGTAACTCCTAGTTGGACATCTCCTTAGATTTTGTAATCAATACAATCAGTTTTACTTTCACACCTTAACTGGAGTTAATCTAATAATATAAATCAAATTATATGAATCATGTGGTTCTTTGAATAAATGATAAAAAACATTTAATATAATAAATACTATGTTATCTATTTACACATTTATTTTCTTTGACTTTTTTAAATGACCAAGTTGGCAAAATTGAGAATTAATATTCAAGAAGCCACAGTATATGAATAAACTCTTTGTCCATATGATAACCTTTCAGTTTCTCTTATATTCTCAATATATAGAAATAACTCATCAATCTGGCCTTACCTATATGTGTTGTTAATTTGGAGAAACAATTTTAGTCTCTAGACCAGTATTTACTAGCTAAAATAGTTGTGCAAGGATTGGAGATGTTTGTATAAATTTTTGTATATATCCAAAATGTGTGTGTTTTTAGTATTTAAAGTTAATTTTTAATAAGTTTTATAAAAATTATCTATGTAACAAAAATATTTTTCTAATAAAGACTAAATGGTTAAATTAAATGCTTAACTCTTAACATAAAAAATGTTAATTATGCATCTTCTAAAATAATCTTTCAAACCACCAGTTCAGGGCATGTCATGTTTTAGGGACATTTAAGTACTTTATTCAAGATATTATTGAAATGTAAAAATTTAAGTAACAAATCAACTTCATTTCCTTTATCAAAATCATTGGAACACATTTACACAATATGTCAATATCTTTCCCATCAGAATATCTGTGATTCTTTTTTTTAATTTATTTTTTTATTGGTTGTTCAAAACATTACAAAGCTCTTGACATATCATATTTCATACATTAGATTCAAGTGGGTTATGAACTCCCATTTTTACCCCAAATACAGATTGCAGAATCACATTGGTTACACATCCACAAAAAATATCTATGATTCTATTTTTTTTGATAATTTTGTAAAATTGGTGATCATCCTCCTAGTACTCTCTTGCCAGGTAAGAATAGCAGCAAACTTTCCTCAAGCTCCAGAAAGAAGAATTACCAAATACGTTACTGTGGAAAGACATGCAATTACTGAAATAGATTGCACTGAGATAAAACACATGGTATGATGCCTCTCAGTGGATCTTTGTTTGCAAAATTGACCCTTCAGTAGTTAAGGAGTTTCAGAATGAAATACCTTTTATTTATGAAAGTGTTCTCTAGTTATCAATCAATAAATGAATGAATTTATTTGTAAGAACTTAATTCTTTTTAATTTTTGAAAATTTTAAGATGGAATTTGATCATATTTCATTATGCCCTTGGAATCCATTATTTTTTGGACTTCAATTCTAACAAGAAATTTTGTTCTTGCTTTTGAAATATAAATAACAGCTTTTTGCAATTTTTGTGTTGCCACACTCTTCTCCTATGTCATTCCTCTAAAATGGAAGTGATATTTCTTTTACCTGGCCAATGGAGAATATATAAGAATGTAAATTTTTAAATGTAAAATTGGCCAAATGGGTAGTTATCAAGCACAAATGGTATGATAAGTTTTGATGTTACCCTATTTTTAAGGGTCAATATTATTACAAATATTTGAATTACATTATTTTAAGTGTCATTTATATCTGTGTTTTCAAGGTACACCAAAGTTATATGCACACTACCAAAAAGAAAATTTAGAAGAAGCTTTTTTTCTCCCTTCAGTCAGAACTTCACTTACTTTTCCTTAAAGTCAAAAACAGCAATTTATCATTTGAATTCTAGTCCTTTTCAAGAAACATAATATTGAATTGCTTTAAATGTAGCATAATATATATGTTATAAAAAATATACTGTATTTTAGTACCATAATTTATCTCAATATGAATACATAACTTTCTATTTTCAGTTATTATTTGAGAAGAGGATAGAAGTGCTATACAGTAGATTATTATTTTTTTAATATTTTTTAGTTGTTGATGGACCTTTATCTGCTTATTTATATGTAGTGCTAGGAATCGAACCCAGTGTCTCACAAGTATGAGGCAAGCACTCTACCACTGAGCTACAACTCCAGCCCTTACAGTAGAGTATTTAACCAAATAATCTGGCTAGTAAAACAAATAATCTGCCTAATAGAAGATGAATATATATATCCAACTTTTTAGTGTTTGAAGCATTGGAACAATAAAATACAATTAACATGGAAGCAATAGTGAGCATAACTGAATCTTACTTTGATGATACAGATGACATTTCAGAACTTTCACTGATCCAGGGTCATCATTATGAATATAAGTTCTTAGAAATATTATTGAAATATGGTGATACCAGCTAATAAAGATTTCTAATTGATAAAAGACTGGGCCGACAACACAGATATTACTATACTGAGGTATAAAAAGCAGGTATATTTTACACGATTCTTCCCCTGTTGGAATTAAAGGGAGAATACTTTGTGGAAAAAATATATTTGTTGGGTAAGCTATTGCATTTACAAATTCATGTATTCAAATAAATTTACTGAGAACTCCACATGTGTTATTTTGGTGTCAGTAATGGAGTAATAAAACTGAATTTTATAACACATGCACTTATATCAAAATAAACAAAATTGCATGCTGTCTGAGGAACTGCTTATTTGTTAACTTGTTTAATATTTTCTGAAAACATAAGTATTGGCTTTAATAAACTTAATAAAGGACTACCTGGGCTAGGTAAATAAATATAATTGAACATTTATGAAAAGAGCAAAATCATCTATTGAGGATGATTAGACATTTCCTTTTTTTAAAGTCGAATTGAATTTACTATATGATTAACTGCAACATGGATAAAAAAATCTATATAGTGACATTTTGCATATAAAATTTCATTTAGCTCTTTGCCACTAAAGATTTGGAAGACTGTTGACTTATGTGACAAAGATGAATGCCTATTCTCTGATACATTCTGGATCACCTTTTATGTTCTTCTGACATTATGTGTTTTCCATAATTTTTTGTTACACTATTTGTGCTGTAAATAACCTCTGTCATACTTAATGATCCTTATCCAATTTGTATATTTCTTAAACCTTATATATGTGATTACTTCAAGTTCATTTAAAAGTGTTTTTAGTACTAGATTCTCAGGGAATTTGTTTCATTATTATATCTCCAAATGAAATAGTAGTTTTTCCTTTCCCTTGCTAGTTATAGAAATAATTTGCTTTCTCATTTCTGGAGCTCTGCATAACTCAATCCATCCTTCTAACCTGATATACTTCTGATCTTAGTGTTCTTTCTAATACTGTCATAACAGAGGTTCTGTGGAGTATCATACATATTCTGCTTTTGTTTTTGATAGGGAGCAAATGAAAAAAAAAAAGGATTCTAAACTGAAAAAAATACCTTCCCATTGATTAGTGGACTGACTCTTAGCATTATACAATTAAACATTAATTTTTATCTCAGCACATTTTATTTTAACCATGTCACACTGAATACCTCATAGGATGAGAAAAATCGTTCTTGGTGCAGGGCACAGTGCTACATGACTTTAATCCCAGTGGCTTGGGAGGCTAAAGCAGGAGAATTGCGAGCTCCAAGCCCACTTCAGCAACTTAGGAGGCTCTAAGCAACCCGGGGAGACCCTGTCTCAAAATATAAAAAATGGGCTAAAGATGTGGCTCAGTGGTTAAGCGCTTCAAGTTCAATTCCTGGTATTAAAAAAAGGTCCTTGTTTCACAAAAGGAATAAGGCTCATTTCAAATATTAGTTGACAATCTCTGCTTAAGATACATAAAGGTAGCCCCCAATGTGTATCCTCAAGTTTCTTCATTTGTATGAATGTGAATAATATTATCATCATTACATATGGAAAGTTGGTTCATCTAAAGGATAATCAAGGTACAAAAGGTATGTGGAATGAATTCCATGTCTTGGGTTGACAACTTCATTGTGCTGTCAGACAAATTTAGTTTGAATTTTGGAACTGCCACTTACAGTAGGATCTTGGATTAATTATTTAATCCAATGTAGAATACAAGAAATAATACAGTCATTGCCACAGACTTGAGGCAAAGACATCAGGACAAGTAGAAGAGTGAATTGTTTCCCACAACAAGGAAGAGTAGTGGAACCTAAAAATTACTCTCCTCCTGTATCAGTTTAACTTATAGATTCAAAGAATGTACATATGTGTTCATTAATTAATTCTTTCAACATGTATTTATTAATAATATATTATGTGCAATACTATGGTTGATACAAATACCTAGGCTATATGAGCAATGAAGGGCAGGAATTATCCCTACTGTCATGAAACTTACAGCTTAGTGATGGAAATGTTAGAGTTTGGAAGACTTTAAAAGGTTTGACTAATCCAGTATTTTCCAAAATATTCTTTGCACGATATTAGTTGTCCTATGATGTATGAATAGCTGTTCAATAAATAATTGTATTTGAATGATCAAATTTGATAAATGATACATATTATATCACCCCAATTGGAGAATCATAGCACATGTTGGCATATCAAATACTCTGAGAAATTTTCCAGTAAACCTATCTATTTGTCTAGGATTAACCCAGCATTTCCAATATATATTTGACCATAGAAACCTAATTTTATATGAAATTTGTTAATAATACATGAAATATAGATTCATTGAGCAAAATTTGAGAAGCTCTGATCTAATTAAACCTTCTTATTTGAAGTTGAAATAACTAAAAATGAAAGAGCAGGACCAAGTAGTTTAATATTATCCAGTTTTTCTTTATATGAGCAGAATACTAGAGACTTGTTCCATGCTTTTTCTATATCACCATAAAACTCCCAAGAAGAACAATCCTCTTTGCTTTACTCTTAGAAAACATTTAGAAGAGATTGTACAATATTTTGATTTCTTTTATGACTATCTAAATCATAAGCTAAACTTCAGATAATCTGAGGAATAAATTCTATGATCCACTTTAGAACTTTCTTGAAAGTCAGATAAAAAAATGAAAAAAAATATTTTCATAATTTATTTTTATTAAGTAAAATTATGCATTTAGTATTTTGTATTATATTTGGAAATGTAAAAAAAGTTATGACATAATTGCAAATTATTATAATAACTTTACCAAAATTCCATGCTGATTACCCAGAATAGATTATTTGGCTATCTTAAAATATGAGGTTTTTAACAAAATAATTTTATTTTTGTGTTTTACAGAAGGTAATCTTATAGCATTCTAATAAGTTTGGTTATCTTTCTGACATCTTGGTACAAGCCATCCTCTTACCAATTCTTATAAATACAAGAAGAGTTGTAATTAGTAAGGATTTATTTTGCTTTCCTTTGTTTTGCTTCTGTTCTTTTATATAGAGTGGATAGAAAAAAATAAATGGTAGTTATTGGGTGGAAAGGTGCACAATTGAGTAATTTCTCATTCTTTGTTTTCTGAACCTCTTACCACAAATACTAGTCACAATAAGTAACTACAATTTGATTATCTTTTTAAAAAATAAATACAGAAAATAAACATAAAAACAAAAAGAGGCGGGGAGGTACAATAGCTCAGTAATAAAGAGAACAGCATCAAACTCTTACTGCTCTTTGGAAAGAGTAGTTTTAACAAAGTAAGCAAGAATCATTTTCTCTGGTTGAGTGTTGATTCCCCAGTGTGCTCTCAGTAAGTAATTAGAATGGCCCACTGAATGTCAGCATCAGCTTGTTTATTCTCATTATTTTATCATTTTAAAAACCCTCTAGGTGATGAGACATGCAGTATAGAACATAATTACCATTATTAGCATACTAATTGGACACAAAAATAGGCCAACTACAAGGTAGCCAACTGAATAATTTCACATTAATCAAACACCATAGTGAATAAGCCTATTGTTAAATTGACAGCTACCATAATTGGCAATATTTTGCAGTGAAATATCAGAATTTCCTTGTAATATCTCTCCAGCGCAATATAATTTAGTAATTTCCCCTATTCGCATCTTCAAATGTGAATATCTAACTCAGATTCTAGAAAACATCATGATGAAAATATTAGTCTTTTAACAACTGACCCAAGTGTTTAAAGAGAAACTTTCGTTCACCAAAAGATGTAAATTAGGGCAAAATAATAAAGCTAGCAATTTATAACTTGTTATTGGATATTGTGTTTTGTTTCTAGATATGTGTTGTTGTAATCTCAATTGACCATATTGATCCTCAGGGCTAATCTATTTTACAAAGGAGGGTGGGAAAAAGACAGAAATTATGATACCAAGCACTAATCCTTTTTTTAATAATGCTGTTATAAATTCTAATTGCTGCAGGCCAGCAGTATTTTTCTTTTTATTCAGGTAAATATAAATGATATCAACTACATTTTTTTCTCAGAATGCACAGGAGATCCCCTTCTTCTAGATTCATTTGGTATCAATTTCATTAGTGAAACTGCTTATTCAAATATCATTAATGTCCACAAATTCCTTAGGATCTAAATCTTAATCAGGTACCATTTAATTTTTCTTCAACATGATTTCAGTAGATGTTTTATATTGATCCATAAAATAAACCTTCTGCTTCAATCAGCCAAACTTCTATATGACAAATATACATTTTCTAATTCTCTTATGCATTCTTTCTGCTCAAGATTTCTCTTCCTGGATTATGTATTTCCATTTTTACATTTTTGCAAACCCCTTCTCCAGAAGGACTAACTCGAATCCCTACTCCATGACACATTTCCTAACTTCTGCCACCACAAATAACTTTCTTATTTCTAGGATTTTGTATATTTTCTACTTATTTTCATTTATTCATTCACTCAGAAAACACTGATCTATTTAATGCCAGCTAGGCTATTTGCAACAGAAAGACAAATATGGCTCTAGTACAGTTCCTCCTTATAGTTTCACAAGTATGGTCCTATTATTTAACTATAATATAAATTTTTGAGAGTAGGAAATCATAATCTCTCTCTCTCTCTCTCTTTTTCTTCTTTTTCTTCTTCTCCTTCTCCTTCTCCTTCTCCTTCTCCTTCTCCTTCTCCTTCTCCTTCTTCTTCTTCTTCTTCTTCTTCTTCTTCTTCTTTTCTTCCTGCTTATCAGTAAAGGCACAATAGGTGATCCAGTGATCCAGAAAACAATAAATGGAATTCATTTTTCTGTTATTTTTTAGTTTCCATAAATCTTGCTAAGGTTACCTATCATTTCCATATGGAACCTCCTTATAAAATATTTCAGCTTCAAAACTTTCTTTTCTCCCCATCCTTACTTTTATCTAGAGTATTAGTTTCCTATTACAGTAACAAAATGCCTGAGGTAATCAACTTTTAAAGAGGAAACATTTATTTTGGCTCAAAGTTTCAGAGGTTTCAAGCCATGGACACTTGACTTCATTGAGTTGGGGACTAAGTCAAGGCAGTACATCATGTGGAAAATGTGTAGTGGAGGAAGTTGTTCATCTCATAGTGGATAGGGAAAAAAAAGAGAGAAAGAAATGGGAGGGCCCAGTGTTCCAATATCCCATTCAAGGTCATACCCCAAATCAACTTTGTTCCACTAAGTCAAACCTCATAAAAATTCTGCCACTTTAGAATATCACCAAGGTTGGGGATCAAGCCTTCAACAGATGGGCCTTTGCAGGAAATTCAAGATCCAAACCAGAGCAATGATTCTTACAGCATGGATATTGGTTTCCCTATTGGCTTCTAGATCTTGGCTTGCCACCAAATATTCCATGCCTTCATTTTCTTATACCTTACTGTTGCCATATCTAAAAAGGAATTGATGTTCTAGGTTATAGGACACATAACTATTCTGCAGTCCACTTTAGAATCATGTGCATAGCATTTTGAATTACAACTAGGAATTGAATTAGAACAGTGGGCCCCAATCCTGGGTGTACATTGAATTCTACAGAAATATTTTACAACATGCCATTGACAACATTCCCCAAGAATAATTTGAATTCTAGGATATCACTATTTTACTTTTGACAGTCTATTTTTTTTAAATAATTTACACATAAGTTTACATATTTATGGAGGTGAGTGTGATGTTTTAATAAATGAATATAGTGTACAATGATCAAGTTTAGATAATAAGTAAACCCATAACATTATTTATCATTTTTTTGGTAAGAACATTCAAAATAATCTGTTGACTTGCACCTGGAAAGATTTCATGTTATGGCAATGATTTACTGTGAAAGACTTTAAAAGCACAGGAATCTCATGGGCAAATGGATGTTTTAATTTCCTCTCTGACTTCTTGAATGACCTACTGTTCATTAAAAAGTGGTTTTGTTTCAATCTCCATGAAACTCTTCCTTTGGAGGCAGTCTATTTTTATTTATATGTTATTTTTAAAATATACATGACAGAAGAGTATATTTTGACATAGTATACTTACATGGAATATATATTATTCTAATCAGGATACCATTATTGTTATTGTACATGATGTGGAGATTGGTTGTGGTGTATTCATATATGAACATAATAAAATTATTTCTGGTTCATTTCACTGTCTTTCCTATTCCTTTCTCCCTCCCTTTCCCTTCATTATCCTTGGTCTGACCCACTGAAATCTTATTCTCCCCTGCCACTTCTTGTGTCTTAGCATGCATATATCAGAGAAAATATTTAACCTTTGGCTTTTTGAGATTGACTTATTTTACTTAGCCTAATAATAATTCAGATCCATCCATTTATCAGCAAAATCATGATTTTTATGTTTGACAAATATTCCATTGTGTTTATGTACCACATTTTCATTATCCATTTATCTGTTCAAGAGCACCTATTTTGATTCCATAGTATTGTTATTTTGAATTGAGCTGCTATTAACATTGATCACATCAATGCATCACTGTAGTATGCAAATTTTAAGTCCTTTGAGTGTATCTGGAGGATTAGTACAACTGGGTCAAATGGTGGTTTCATTCCAAGTTTTCTGAGAAATCTCCATACTGCTTTCCAGAGTGGTTGCAACAATTTTCAGTCCCATCAGCAATGTATGAGTGGATCTTTTTCCCAACATCCTCACCAACACTGATTGTTACTTACATTCTTCATAATTGCTATTCTGACTAGAGTGAGACGAAACCTCAGTGCAGTTTTAATTTGTATTTCTCTAATTGCTAGAGATGGTGAACATTTTCTCATATATTTGTTGACCATTGATATTTCTTCTTCTCTAAAGTGCCTGTTCATTTCCTTTACCCATTTATTTATAGGGTTATTTTGGGGTGTGTTTAAGTTTATTGATTTCTTTATATATCCTGGAGATTAATGTTCTATCTGAAGTGCAGGTGGCAAAGATTTTCTGCCCTGTAGGCTCTTTTATCCCTCTCTAGATTATTTGCTTTTTGGTGAAGATGCTTTTTACTTTGATATAATCCCACTTATTGATTCATGATTTTACTTCTTCAACTTAGGAATCTTGCTGAGAAAGTTGTTTCCTAAACTGTCAGGATGGAGAATTTGGCCGACATTTTCCTCTAGTAGGTGCAGGGCTTCTGGTTTAATGAAAATTCATTGCAATCTAATATTTTATGAGTATCTCTATCTCCTATATTTGGAGCATTCAAGTTTATTTAACTTGTTTTCCCCTATGATTGGGAGCTATGATATAAGAATCTGTGACTCTGAATAAACAACTAGTAAAATGAAAAATTTTAAAAGTGCTTATTTTTTTTCATAAATCTTATTTCAATAAATTTTAAAAAACAATTTTAAATTTTAAAAATATTTCAATACTAACAGAAGAAAAATTGTCATCATTATTTATAGTAACTTTACTTTCTCAAACCCTTGAATATATGATATTCAGATCATTCCCCTTACGTGATCCTGGTCTAATATAGTACACAGATAGCCCTGTAATATAGTCCCCAAAGGTAGCGATAAAGAACTGGAGCAAATGGAATATGACACAGTAGTAGATGAAAACTATATATGTTTCCCCATTCCTAAACACATTCCTACATAATAGAAAATCTATTGATCTATACTTTTCCAAGGTACATGAAAATTCATGAGTATCATGTCCTCTGTCAAGTTTCCCTCTATTGAAAATGATATTGGTATTTCAGGTAACCATTAGTTGTCATAAGAAGCTGGTAATATTATAGCCATTTCAGATGTAGTAAAATAAAATATGCCAAGAAAAACAATAACAAAAAATACCTAGGTAAAGTATCTGAAACAATTACTCTATGTATGTAACCCCAAACTTCAGTATGTCCAAGAGCAGAGCAGCTGACAACAACTTTATTTACTTAGACATCTTGGTGTAACTGAAAATATGCTTATGTCAGAGTTTCCTCTAAACAATAGTTTCTTGTGAGATATTAACAAGTGGTCTCAAAACAAGAAAGTCTTCTGTTTACAAAACTTAGAGAAATGTTAGGTTAAATTCTGTACAGTGGCTGGGCATGGTGGCACATTCCTGTAATCCCAGTAACTCAGGAAGCTAAGGCAGGAGGAAGACAAGTTTGAAGCTAGCCTCAGCATCTAATGAAATTGTCAGCATTTTTATACCCTGTCTCAAAGTAAAAAAATAAAAATGACTGGTGATGTAGCTCAGTGGTAAAGTGCCCTTGAGGTTAATCTCTAGAGTAAATAATTAAGTAGATGTATGCATACATACATACCATACAACAAGTTTTCCTTACTATAGTATTTATCAGAAGATATATAATATGTTAATCTGTGATTCAAATGCCAAATTTGGGACTGAAATTTGCATATTTTTCTGAAATGTATTTAGTGATCATATTTATTATTCCCCAAAATATTTACTGTGAATCTATGAATAACATTTATTGTGAATCTATTGATTACAATTATGCTCTAGTGAACATGATTTCCAAAACACTTTTTATGTGGTTATAAACATAGTATATTTCTCCTCTGAAATGACTGGCTTTCTTTTTGCTGGGGAGAAAGAAATCTAGAGATGATGTTTGATTTACTCCCTCAATAGGGAATCAGAGGATATAAGCTGACATTCCCTTCTGGACACTTTTATCCATAAATACTCAGAGGTTACTATGGTGGAATATCTGCAAAACATTAAGAGTTTCCTATATTTTAATGTTGTTCCTTCAACCAATATGTACAGTTTATCTTATTTTTTCTTGATTTAGATTAACTTTTGACTTTCTTTCAATAAGAAAATATAGTGGAAATAATTCTGTAACAGTTCTAATCCCAGACATTAAGAGCCTGATTCTTTTAATTTGCTCTTCTTCAAAGCCAGACATTGTGGAAAAAGAGTTAAGATACCATGATTGAGAGAAAAGCTATTTCAAGAAAAATAGGCTCTTAGTGATTAGAGACTACATTGTCTTGTGTTCAAGGTATCCCACAGCAATTCCACCCAATCCACCTGAGTCACAAAATATATGAGTCAGACCATCTTATATCTTCCATACAGAGTTGAACTATTATAGCCAATACATCTGAATCACAAACTGACTCTTCTGAACCCTGTTCACTGTCCAAAATTGCAAATCAATAAATGTTTTATTGTTGCACGATTCTAATTTCTGGGTAGATATTTATGCTGCAACAGATGGCTAAAATAGTTGCATTTCCTCAAAGAAAATTAGATGACTCATCAGCAACTAGCCCTTTAGAATATTCACTGCTTTAGGATCCAGTACATACCTTAAACTTCTGTCATGCAATAATTATAAATTAAATAAGGTGAAGAGTAAAATGACTTCTTTAATAGTATATTAATAGTGATATCATTCAACTACAAAAGGACATGTTTAAGTGCAGGTGTTGGGGATAGGCATAGAATCATGATTTATTTGCATGCTCCTAAAGTTTAAAACACCATTTAGTTTAGCCAAGAACAAACAAATTTTAGACTTGTAAATACACACACACACACACACACATACACACACATACACTAACAAACACACACATACACACACATACATATACTTGGGAGTGAATCTAGGGGCCCTTAACCACTGAGCAATACCCATGGCCCCCTTTTCCTATTTTATTTAGAGACAGGGTCTCACTGAGTTACTTAGGGCCTCATTAAGTTGTTGAGGATGGCTTTGAACTTGTGATTTTACTGCCTCAGCATTTCAAACTGCTAGGATTACAGGTGTGTTTCATCATGCTCAGCTAGACTTGAATTTAACAAATGAATTTCATGCCACAAGAAACAAAATTACTGGATCCATGTCCTCAGATATTTTAAAAAGTGTGGAGACTGAGTGAAAACATAATTAGTAAATATTCCTCCAAATAAATGTTCTACCTGATATTTTCAGTTTCCTAATATCTCAAATAAGTTGTAAAGTCAATCTTCTTCATTATTTCAGCAAGTTATATTATCAAAAAGCAAAATCTAATGACATCGGGAGTTTCTAAAATGTGATTGGGTCAAAATAATCATCTCAATACACTTACTGGCCTATCACCAGTAGGGTGATTATTATAAAAATTTTACTCTCACCTCTCCAAAGCATCTATCCAGTCAGCAAAGGATTCTTATCTAATAGGATAAATAAGGACTTTGGGGCTTAAATTAGATAATAGTCTTTTTAGTGTTACCTTCATATTTAGAAAATGAGAGGAGATTATTTCTTGTATATGGACAAGATTTGAGTCAAAAAAGTATTAATGATATTTTAGAGCTCAGGTCATCAAGTGTCTCTTTAGAATATATCTGTCAATGTAAATACTAGCTTGGAAATTTATAAAAAATTATAAATTTTATAAAGTTCAGTGAGATGTGATATTATGTTACATATTTTTGGTTTTCATTCATGGTTCCTTATTTAGTACTCTCAAAGCCATTGATATTTTCTAAATGACTAGAACAATAAGTGTACATTTTGTTAAAGCATTAGTACTTTTCTCCCTGGTTCTTAAAGTTTCTTTAGAATAATTTCAGAACAATAAAGAACAAAGATGGTAACTTTGTGGCACTGTAGGCCTCAGGAAGCAAAAAAATCAATCTCTCTCTCTCTCTCTTGCTTTCACCTGATCCTTTTCTCCACAAAGTAGGCTATAGTAACCAGAATTTCTCTTTCACAGGGTTGGTCATAGGATTTCTGACATTCATCCTCCTCTCCATCTTAGATCTGGTCATAAATTCTCTAGTATACAATTTCTGATAAAATATCATAAGTCTTCCATTTCAGAAAAGGTCCTGTCCCATACTCAGAATTAAGAAAGTGTGTAGAGAGAGAGCTGAAGAAGATTCTAAACAGGCAGATATTTCTGAATTTCTTCAGAGTCAAGTTAGCATTAGATTATATATTTTTATCCAATAATACTTATATATGGTTGTCTATGCTTCATTCATACCTATGCAATGAATGCTCCATAAAATCGCAAAAGGATAGGGATTTTTCCCAATATCTGAGCACGTAGAGGTACCTAGAGGCTCACATACCCAAACAGATTGGAAAAACTCCATATCCCTTTCTTCCTACATTTTCCTATCCATCTCTTCATCTATATTCTTTGTAATCTCCATTAAAAAGAAGTATTTCTCTGAGTATTGTGAACTATCTGAGCAAATTAATCAAACCCAAAAAGGAGGTATTGGATGCCAGTTTATAGCTAATATCAGAGTCACATGTAAAACAATCTGAGGCTTGTGACTAGCAATCTGAACTCAGAGGAAGTCTTGCTTGGGGAGTAAGCTTTCAACCCGTGAATGCTATCCTCAGGTTCAACTGTGGTCTGGTGCTACAGAGTGAATTGTTTTCTTGATTTATTGGCAAAACAACACACACATTTGGTGTCAGAAGTGATTTATGTTGTGAGAGTATAGTAGGAGAAACTAGGTTTGAGTTTGTTTTATCTACTCACATTACAAAATACTATAAAGTATTATGTTATTAAGAAGTATTTCTGGGCTGGGGCTGTAGCTCAGTGGTAGAGCACTTGTCTCACACATGTGAGGCACTGGGTTCAATCATCAGAACCACATAAAAATAAATAAATATTGTGTTCATCTATAACTAAAATATATTTTTAATAGTTATTTTTTTAGTTATTGGTGGATACAATATCTTTATTTTTTTTTATTTTTATGTGATGCTGAGGATCTAACCCAGTGCCTTATGAATGTGAGGCAAACGCTCTCCCTCTGAGCCAGAATCCAGCCCCTAAAAATATTTTTAATAAAGTATTTCTGAAGCATTTTACATTTTATGAAAAAATTTTACAATATAATGACTGATAAAAAATAGAGATGGAAACCTACAAATACAATATAATATCAATATCTTGCATATACTAGCTTTGCGTGTATATTAAAATTTAACATCAACTAAATTGTGACTAGCTCTGCATAATGAAAGTATGAACAATAAAATTAAGTAATTTTAATGTATTTTATTTTTATTTCTATATATTTACATAGTGATTTGGTGGCATGGGTTGAATAATAATTTTTATGCATACTCTATATAGATAGATAGATAAATAGATAGACAAATGAGCTTAGAGAAACAAATTCCATTCCAAGAAATTTTAACTCTATAATTCTAGGTGAGTCTTCAACATCTATGTATCTTTATGTCAAAAATAAACTCTTCGATTCTGATGCAGAGATAGTGTTGACAGTTTTAACATTGTTCAATGGCTGGGCATGGTAAGTAGTGCGTTTCATTTGTATCATTCATATATATATATATATATATATATATGTGTGTGTGTGTGTGTGTGTGTGTGTGTGTGTGTGTATGTATATATAAAATATAGATTTATTTTTTTACTCACCTTGTAAATAAAGCCTGCTCTGAATACTAGCTTGAGGGAAATTGGATAAAGAGAGACATTTAATGTGTCAGTAGCATTGATCCCACTATCCACTTTTGAGTTCTTGTATCACACTCCTGATAATTTTTGTCATTTTCTTGGAACTCATTTCTTCAAGACCTTGCACTCAACTGTTAACAAAATTGGAGATTATTAAGTGGATAATGTTCTGTGCTGGGGTTTCCTTATGATATATTCCTTATTAGTTATACAGATTGTTGTTTGTGAACATTACATTATAAATTGTTTCAATATGAATATGTTTGAAGAATGCTGAGTTCAATAAAAGAAGTAAAAAATGTTCATGTACTGAAAGTTTCCTAAAACTCTCAAGGATTCATTATGCTAAACGATCTTGTGAGTCTTGGTAGGGGAATAAAGTGTGGGATAGAGTGTACAATGTTTCCAAATGTACTAAACGATGAAATTCCATTTTTTTCAGGACAATCTTGAAGTACCAGGGTTGCAAACACAGCAATTAGTAAAATATTACTTTATGCTACTCCCATTTTCTCAAAGACCCTAATTTCATTAGAAATTATGGAAGGCTATAAGATTTCATACCATAAAGGAATAAATGTGCCACAGTAGAATTTGGGACCCTGTGAGATGCTGTTGAGGAAAATTTTACGGACAGGAGAATTTTCGGCTACTGTCAGAATCATACCTGGACCTGAGCCACCTGAATTATACAATCATCTATGGTATTTATCTGTTTTAGTGAGCTATTTCTCTCCTGTGACTACAGAAGAATTTGACCAGAACAACTATAGAGGAGGAAAAGTTTATTTGAGGGTTCACAGTTTCAGAGGTCTTAGTCTTTAGAAGGCTGACTCCATTTCTCAGGGGTCAAGATGAGGCTGAACATCATGGTGGAGTGTGTGGCAGAGGGAAGCAGCTCACATCATGGCGGTCAAGAAGCAGAGAAAGAGACCTCTCTCTCTCTCTCTCTCTCTCTCTCTCTCTCTCTCTCTCTATATATATATATATATATATATATATATATATATATCCCAAAGTCACACCCTAATTCTCACATTCTCCAGCCTCACCCTAACATTTTAGTTACCACTCAGTTAATTCCTATCAGAAGATTAAATCACTTATTGGGTTAAGACTCTTATAACCCAATCATTTCTCATCTGAACCTCCTTGCATTGTCTCACATGTGAGCTTTTGGGGGATGCCCTACATCCAAACCATAACATTATTATTCACCTGCAATCTAAAAAATAGCAGTCTTTTTCAAATTGATGCAGTCAACCTAGAATGCTTTGAAGAGTACCCAGGGCTCAAATGGTTGAACAGTTTCTTCAGTAACCTGGAATGCCAGGCTGGATCCCTTGTAGGGGCCTTCATTGCTAGCTACCACCAAAGCCAGAGGGGACCTTCACCTGCTGTTCAGTGGTTAGTGGTACTTGCCATCTCAATTATGGTCCCTGGCTTGACTATGTGCTGGAAGACAGCACATAGTAATAGATACCTTCCAGGACTCCTTCCTTCTACCTGAGGTGATAAGCTCTGACTACTGTTCTGTGGGTGCCACCTTGAATGTGTCCTCTGTTCCTGCAAAATAGTGCCCAACTCTGTGCACCTGGCTCCTCCTGTGTTTACAGGCACCCCACTAAAGATTCTCTGATTCCTAGTTCCTCTTGAACAGAACCTGTATTGGAGCAGTCAGTGCTACAGCTTAGCCATTAATCATAGGTAGATAAACAGCAAAACAAAGTCTGTGTGTACTTAACCAGGCCTCGCCAGGTAAGGCTGGCCTCAGAAGAGGCCAAACAAACATGATGAGCTAATTCCAGCCCTATTTCAGCCATTCCAAAACTTCTCCTGTCTTGGAGCTGCATAACCTGCCTCAGGTGAAATACCCAATAACCCCAAAGACTCTAGAAGAGGAAATGATGGCCAGAGAGGTAGAAGAGCAGGACAAACATTCAGAGGGTAAAGATGAGAAGGAATTACAGACCTTATTCTGGAAGTCTGTACTGGGGGACCTTTGCCCATGCCCCTCTTCAGCGGCCATAGGGAACAATGTGTGATGTGAATTATAAAGAAGCCAGGACCCAACCTGTGCCCCTGCTTCTACATGTGTGCCAGGCCCCAGGGTCCTCCCTGTGAGTCCTTCTGCAATTTCTTCTCTAGAGCAGGACCAGCTGAACCAATGGAAACCTAGGGATATCTGGCATGGCTACACCTGCCAACTCCCCATTCTCTGCTGCTTTCTTTGCTAAGGCCTCCTTCCTTCTCCTCCTCTTTCTTCTTTGCCTTCCTTCCCATTCTTTTCCTTCCCCAAGGTGTACCTCCCTCTACCCTAATTTCCTCTTCCTCCTCCAAGTCTCTCTATTTCTGTCTTCTTGCCTAAATTCCTTGTTTGTGAGCTTCTTGTGCCTTAATGCTGTGACCCAGCCCCACACCCCACTTCCTACCTTCCTGTCAGAAGTACATGAGAACCAGCTGTCCTAGGTAGTTGTGAATTAAAACCCCTTATTTTCTTGATGGGAAATTTATTTTGTTTTTCAAAAACAATGTCTGTGTTTTGTTTCACTGTTACAAAAAAAAAAAAACAAAAACTATCTGCAAAAGAAAAAAATCACAGTCTGCACCCTAATGAAATGCTTGCATAGAAAAAAGGATGTTGTTGTTTGCACTCAAAGCAACATTCCTGTAGAATTCAGCATCAAAAAGCTTGCTGCTCACATTAGAATCCATATTTTGGACTTGAAACTTAAGACTTTAAGTTCTAATTATCTTCCAGTTGTATCTGAAGACACAAATGAAAACAACTCTTAATTGTCCCATGGTGACAAACGTCTTAGGGAAAGAGAGATAACTAAATCTAATAACCCTGAAAATTACTTTATTGCATGGCTTTACCAAAGGTTTATGACTTTCTATAATTATTTTCTAGTTTTACATGTCAAGTCAGTGAATTCAAGACTTGTATTCAAGAAATGAAAACTGGAGTGAATATTTTTTGTCAGGGTATTTAAACACATTAAACGTGTAATTATTTATATATTTTTTTTGCTTGTGCCAATAAGAATGATATTCCTCATATTCTCTTTTTTCTGTCTTAGCATTTTAATCATGCATGACAACTTAATCAGGGAAAATAATTGTTCATGTACATGTTTTGTCACTAGCAATGCATATGTAATCAAATTTTTAAAAATTTTTTAGTTGTAGTTGAACACAATACCTTTATTTATTTATTTTTATGTAGTGCTGAGGATTGAACCCAGGGACTCGCCCATGCTAGATGAGTGCTCTACCACTGAGCCACAACCCCAGCCCCATATGTAATCAAACATGTTTTTCACATTTCTTTAAAATATCCAGAATAATTCTATTCTCTCTAAAATAAATAATTCTTACAAATATTCAAATCTTTAAAATTACATCTTTTGAGCTATTCTGACACACATATATATCCTAGAAAATGATGTACCATGTAAAATATGTTATATGTTCTATTTGACTTATGGATAAATACAATAAATTACTTTTCTTTGATTTGATTGTCTTTTGTCATTTTCAGAAATTTGCTGAGAAAAAGTAAATTAAACACTTTATAAAACAAAGCCAACCATTTTGAGTGAGGTCAAAGCAGCTTAATAAAGGACATTTAATGAAGGACATAAAAAAAGAGAAAATTGTCCGTGGTAGACATTCTAAGTTTAACAGCTTTCAGGAAGTATGATTTTTTTTCAGGTTGGCAGAAAGTATTTTATTTTACAGGTAGCTAATTTCTGTTTATATCCTCTCAAAGTTTGCATCCTATTAAAATAGATTCTTGCTAAGTCTTGAGAGATTGGCTAAGTATTCAGTCCTGTTTCTTCTTCTATGATACAGGAAGACTACATCCTTCAATTTTCCTTGAAGATAAACTTAGGCAATGTGACTAATTTATAGCCTGTCCCAGATAATCTTCAGGCTGTATTGAGCCATGAGTAGAAAATAACATAGGTTTCTGAGGCAAAGCTTGAAGGGAAACTTTCTGAAAGCCCAACACCTAATGTGAAAAGGAAATAAACTTATTTTATATCAACTCACCAAGTTGTGTGGATTTGTTTTTCACTGAAGCTCCAATTAACTAGGACTAGAAGCCAATTAATTAAAGATCCAAGTAAAAACTGAGGCTGAGATGACTTCTTAAATCTGAAAACTTGTTAGGTAACTACCATTGCTTGAACTTTAGTAGCCCTTTTTACATACATTGGATCTGAAAAGTGGCATAGCACGTAGCGTGGTTATTAACACATAGACTGATTCAGAGCTTTTGAAATTTGTTTATAATCCACATTATTCAATTTCATGGAACAGAACATAAGGTATATACATGCATGTTATATATATATATATGCATATTATATATATGCATATTATATATATACATATATAAATATATATATATATATATATAAAACAAAGTCTTTCTCTCTCTCTCTCTCTCTCTCTCTCTCTCTATATATATATATATATATATATGGAGAGAGAGAGAGAGAGAATGAGGCTATGGAGATGTGTAAGCTATGCAAGCAGTGAAATTTTTAGGCCAGGTCAGCAGGTTGGAAATTCAGGGAGGAATTGATGGTAGAGAATGGAATATTGATTTTTTTTTATTCTTTAGGGAATTTCAATTTTGATCTTAAGGCCTTTTAAATAAGTAGATATGGCTGTTACCTATTATTGAAGCTTATCTTTATTTTAAAATAAAGGAAAGAAGATGTGAAATCTCATGATAATAGATGGGAGATTACTACAGTATATGAAAGGCATGAGGGGAAAAGGGGAAAATAAGAAACAGGAGAAAACACTTGACCAAATTATGCTATGTAAAAACATAAATACAGCACAGTGAATTACACCTTTAAGTATATCTATAAAGTACTAATATATATATATATATAATATATATATATATATATATATATATATATATATATATTATATATATATATGTTTGTGTGTTATGGAAATTTGGTTATAATCCACTATATTAATAGAATATCCACTATATTAGTAGAGTAGAGGAAGGCAACATAACAGGGACAGGATGGGAGGGAAAGGGGATGTACTGGAGACTGATGGAACAGATTATATTCCTTGAATATATAATTTTGTCAATGAACCCCAATATTATTTGTACCTATAATCCACTAATAAATGCATAAGAAAGTAAACTAACCATGCATACTAGCTACATCTAAAACATATCTTCAGACAAACATTTAGATTAGTATTTGATTAAACAACTGTGTACTATATCCTAGCAAAGTTCACACAAAAAATAGCCATCATAGCCTCATATGAATCTCCTTAGAACATATGTAAAATAGGCTTACGATTTTGCTTCCTAATCAAGTGATCATAAGAAACTTTACATGAAGTTATGAGAAAGCACTGGTTGAGAATATATTGTGATGAAAAGGACGACAATGAATGTTTTGGACAAGTTCTTAATTTAACATATATTTCTCTGAGATCTGCTTGATTCTTATTTTGTATATGTCACTTCCATTTGATGACGGGATATTGTTGTGCTCGCCCAGCTTTATGGCTTCCTGGGTTAGGCAACATGCAGATTATGGTAAACAAGCAAGATTACATGCTAATTTGGGGACCCAAGTTTAAGCAATTAATCTTCACTAAGATGCAGTAACAAGTCAGAAGCTATTTCTCAAAAGGAAACTAGTTATCTCTAGAGGATCACAGGACTTCACACCTGAAATGTTGCTTTGCTTTACTTAAGATCTGTGCTATGACTCATATATAGAGGCCTACTAAATCTTCAAATACCATCTCTCTCTCTCAGCCACTGGTACTTTGAGAAACATTGGATTTGCTGGATCATAAGATCCAAGTGGTAGAGTAGGTTACACAGAATTCTGAGAGGGCTATTTCAGAGCCCTCTCTTATTTTGGGATCCACTCAAAAGTAGCAATTGTTTTTGGGTCACTTAGCAAATGAGGTGAAATAACTCACCAAAATAATTCCTAAGTTGCTTCCAAAATTCAAAGAAGTACCTTAAATATTGTGTCCCTTTTTAGTGTAGGTTGGGTCATATGCAACAACATATTTTGACTTTAAAAAGGATAATTTGACATGTCACATACCACAAATTTCACTGAGGTGGAAAGTCCATGATTTTTTTGGACTTATTTCCCCACTTCTAAAATATACATATCTTACCAATAAGTTTAAAATAGCTGCCACTTCTTGCTCACTATTCCCAATCAGCTTACTATCATCAATGTAACAGATAAATGTGAGGCTTTATGGAAGGAAAAGTTGCTCAAAATCTCTGAGGAATAAATGATGAAATAATCCTGGAGATTCTTATATTTAACTTCCTCTTTCCCTCTCTTACTACCCCAGTTCCTCTTCCTCTACTCCACTTCTCTTCTGTTTATTTATAGCTTTCTAAAATGAGTGCTTTACAGATACACATAAAGGTAAAATTCACTGTGTTATATTCACATATGTATACAGTATAATTTGGCCAATTTCATTCCACCATTTCTCCCTTGTCCCATCTCCTCTCTCTCCCTTGCCAATGACCCTTCTCTACTTTACTGATCTTCCTTCTATTTTCATGGAATACCCCCGATTTTCCCTTATTTTAAAGTAAAGATTAACTTCAATAACCACTGTATCTACTTACCTGACAGTTCTTAATATCAAAACTGAAGTTCCCTAGAGAACAAAATTCTGTTTCAAATCTGTAAATACCTAAAGTAGGACAATGTATTATATTTTTATAGATTCCATAAAAAAGTACCATATGCCATGCAGAGTGCTGCACTTTTATAATCCCAGTGGTTTGGGAGGCTGAGGCAGGAAGATCACAGTTCAAAGCCAGCCTCAGCAACTTAGTGAGGCCATACACAACTTAGTGTGACTCCGTCTCTAAATAAAAATATAAAAAAATTCCTGGGGATGTGCCTCCGGAAAAAAAAAAAAAAAGAAAGAAAAGAAAAAGAAAAATCACCACCACACACTAGGTGGTTTAGCCAATGACAATTTATTTTCTTGCTATCCTGGAGACTAGACATCCAAGATCAAGGTGTCAATAAGTTTAGGATCTTCTGAGGAGAAAGTCCTCAAAAGATACCAAACAATTTTCACATGACTTTTTTCCCACTGTGTACTCATGTGGTCTTTCCTCTTTCTGCATGTAATCCTGGTTTCTATTTGATATACAAATATTCTCTTCTCCTAAAAACTCCAGTCAGAATGAATTAGGGTGACCATAAGGAACTCATTTTAATGTAATTTTTATAGGTTTTTCCTCTAAATTTGATAACATTCTGAGGTGTTAGGGTTTAGGACTTCAACAAATGAACTTTAGGGTGAAACAATTCATCCCATATCAGACAGAAAAGGAAGTACAGCAACCTACTTCTTATTACATTTATTAGCAAGCATTGAAAAAAATTATTTAGGATGATTGGGAGAAGCAGAAACACTAGGATACATACACACACACAAACACATGCATATAGTGAGGAATTGACTCATGCAAGTATGACAGCTAAAATGTCTCATTATCTGCTGTGCAAGTGGGCCACTCACCAATATTACTAGTGTAATTACAGGCCAAGTTTTAAGGCCTAAGAACCATGGAAAAGTCTTTAGTACAAATGCTAGTCCAAGGGCAGTAGAAGACCAATGTTTTAGATTGAGTGAGTAGACAGTAATCAAATGGGGAGCACAACTTTGTTCTACTAAGGCCTTCAAGGAATTGAATTATACCTACTAGCATTGGTGAGGGATATTTACTTTACTGAATCCACCAATTCAAAAGAATTAGTTTAATATCATACCCTCAAATACCCTCAAAAATATACACATAAATAATGTTTAATTTGAGCATCTTGTGATTCAGTTAAGTTACCACATAAAATTAACTGTCAAACAATCACTTTTCAATTTGGCACACATATATAACCCCTTAAAACATAGTATAACCTCAACTAAAGAACAAAGTCATAATCCTTTCCAATATGATACAACTATGCTTTGTGAATTTGCAAATCCATTTATCCTTTCTCCAAAAGAGGCAATGTTTTTGAGTGGTGTATCTTCTCCTTTATATCTTATAACTTAAATGCTATGATATAAAATTGACATTAAATACTATAATAAAATGTTAGTACATGTTATGATATATGGTAATGGAATAAGAGAGGAAAGCAAACAAAAATAGATGCATACATATGCACATAAATGCATTCAGAGAAACAAAAGAAAAAATACTTGTGAAAGTACTAAATTCCTAACTAGTCACATAGTCATAGCTTGTATATGAAACTATCTCTTTCCAATATCCATACTGCATTCTTTTAATGCAATAAAATTCTCCTTGGTAATCAGGAAAATCACTCCCTTCAGCATCACAAGTCTCTCCATTATGCATTGATTCAGACAGAGACATACATGAGAAGCCCCAAAATGTCCAACTGGCATAACTAACTTCCAGTTCAATGGGATCATATTTGCATTTTATGGTGAAAACATCCTTTCTTCTGTAACCAAGACTGATAGATCAAAAAGGCATCATACTTCATTTACAGGATAGCAAAAATTTTGCTAGTGGATAACTGGATAACTTGTGTAATAATGATTGATACCTCTTTAATTTCATCTGTTTATTCCTGATAGTGTAAGTCCTAGATATAAGTAGCACTATATCTTAATTTTGAGCACAGAAATCCATCTGAAAATGGTATTGGAAATGAGTTTTATAAAGTACATTCAATAGTTCTATCAAGCTAGCTGATACAGGATAAATGAGGAACATGTTAAGATGTATGAATTCAATGAGCAGAGCCCATTATTCCACTTCTTTTGCAAAGAACTGAGATTTTTCATCAGACAGAAGTTATGTTGAATGAAATGCCATGATTGAGGCAAAGGAACTCCATAACTATGCAGTTCATAGTTTTGACAGAGGTCTTGCATGGAAGGAGGGCAATTTGCTACCCTAAAAGTGTTTCTTTCAAAAAGAACAAAAGACAGCTTCTTACATGATGGAAGTGGTCCAATATAGTTAACTTGATGCCATGTATCAGGCCAATGGCTCTGTGCAATAGTGTCACATTGTGGACTCAGTGTTAGTCTTAGCTGGTTTTCAGATTTGTCACTCATCGGTAGCCATTCCACATCAGTGTTGATGAGTGGAACTGCATGTTGCAAAGTCAACACATAATCTCTATCCCAGCCATCATAATCACTTTTCTTGTGATTCAATGTGTAATGGCAGAGGTGTCTCAGGATTGAAGCCAGCTGGTATCACAAAATATGTCATATTGTCCAGTGACTATAAAAATTCTCCTATGCTAGTGTAGCCTTTCAGGGAGCATTTACATAAAACACTTTAAAAAAATTTCCCCTTTTAAGTTGGCAAATATACCTCTATCAATACAATTCTCTTAATTAATTAATTAATCCATGTATTTATTTATTTTTCTTTCCTTTTTGTCTTTTCCTGTTCCTCCACCTCTTATTTTCTTCTCCCCTTCCTCCTTCTCTTTCATTTTTTTGTTGTAATGAGGATTAAGCCCAGGCCCTCACACAGAGAAGGCTCTGTATGAGCTATAGCCCAATCCATTTTGAGACTAGGTCTTGCTTACTTGCCCACATTGCTGGTTAATATTTCTACCTCAGATGCTTGAGTAGCTGGGAATGAAGGTGTACGCCGTCACACCCAGCTTTTCTCCAAATTTCTTCGTCAACAGTTTTCCAGTTGTGTTTCATCCAAATGCCCAAGTGTTTGGCCATACCATGAATCAGAATATAATCAGATGTATGGCCTTTTGTCCTACAGGACATACATAAAAGCAGGTACTGCTGGAACTTCTACCCACCTTAAGAATTTTCTTTTACTGCTGTCCTTCTTGGATATCCCACAATAGTGGATACCCTGTGGCACTACAGTTGCCTCATTTCAGGTAGAGCCTGCATATCAAGCAAAACCATAAATAAGGCCTAAATATTTTCTTCTTCTGACAACTGATTTTAGGGAACTCTCCATGAAGCTATGAATATAGGCTGGGAGAGGCCTGTATAGCTGGAATGGTAACCATAAGCATTTGGGAAACTTCTTTATATAACTCATTTGTAACTTCATGGTCTGCTTTTATCCAATTTGTATATATTTTTTTCCTTTGATGATAGAGTGTATCCGTACATGTCCAATTTTATGGCTTGGTGAGTCAGTTGACACTTAATTTTTGAAAGGTGTTACCCAGAAATAGTGTTTAACATAGAGGTTATGTGTTGACTTTGCAACATAAAATTAACCATCACACCAGATTAAGAGCTGTGTATTATATACTTGGGAATGGGCTCCTTTACTGAAGTAATGAAGTACAATTGGAACAACCTGTGCAATTGGAGTCAACACCTGGTAAACGTTATGATAATTCACTGTCATTCTTTCAAAATCTGTCTAATTTCTGCATGGATAAAATAGAGAAATTGAATGGAGGATGTAGTGACAATACTCCAGCATCCTTCAGGATCCTTAGGGTGGCTCAGTTTTTGCAATCAATCCTGGAATTCAGTATGGCTTTTGGGTTACTATTTTCTTAGGTGAGGCAGTTTTAGTTGCTTCCTTTAGCTTTTCCTACCATAGTAGCCTGCATTCTACAGGTCAGAGGAGTCATGTGGAGATTCTCCAAATTGTTGATTGTCAATTCCAATTAGACACTATACATTACACATCTGGAGAAATAATCCAGGACCTGTGATGTGAGATGGACCTAATTTAAACTCAACTGATCATCTGGCATGTATATTTAGCTACCCTGACTGATGTAGATGTTTAATCTTCAGGAGTTAGAATCAGTTTAGAAACATTGTTTAGAAATCCCTGAACAATTTCATTTTCCCCAATGCACTGTAACCCCCAGGAAATGGTTGTATTTATATTTGTGGAATGATGAGAGAAATAATGAGAATAAATTTATGGAAATTTGGTGAAGCCTTTTTTTTCCAGGGGACTTTGTTTTTCTTTCTGTGAAGGCATTGTAGGTTTATAAATTGTCTGTAATATAAACATTAATTAAGGATCCCTGCCATTATATTTTGGTGATTTAAGTTAGCCTTCTGTTTATTTGACCAAGAATTTTGTGTGTGTGTATCTAGATCAATTTGGTTCATTTCCAACCAATATATCTTCTATGCACATTGGGATCAACTAGTCAATTCCGTATTTCTCTGAGACTCATGCATTTTGATTATTATTGTAGTTGCTATACATTTCAAAAAACAAGTGTACTTTATTTTTGTTCATCTTTGTTGCCACTTGGCTTTTTAACCAATTACTCCAATTGCATGTAATCGATTCCATGGCAGCAGTTACCACTGTATTTTCTGACCTATAGGAAAAGAAACGCCAGAATCCTTCATGAATGCTGCTTGTCCCCTCAAATTTCTTTCACTTATGACTTCCCTTATAATGCACAGTAACCCTGGGAACAGTGAATGATGTGATCTATGGGCCCATTTCAATATCCCTAAGTCTTTGGTTACCTTTCTGTATAGTTTGAAAAAGGGAATCTGACATTTCAGCTTCTATTATTGTGAGAAGATTGTTATTGCATATCTCAGGCAACCAGTTGTTTTAGTAAACTTTTCTGCTGCTGTGACTAAAAGACCTGATTAGAACAATTTTAAGAAGAAAAAGTTTAATTTGTGTCCCATGATTTTGATTTTGCAAAATTTCTGGTATAAGGCATCCCCTACACAGAGGACTAAACCCTCTCTTGAATGGGTGTAACTCTTTGTGTGGAAATATGTGACTGTGTTGAGCAAGGACAAGTGCCTTGCATGTGGGTGTCAGAGTGGGCCTAGCTCTATTCCCTTTGCTGAAGAACATATTTTGCTGATTTTAGACCTGAGCAAACTTCACTACCATGATCAGCAATGTTGTGTGCTCTTGGGGTTTTCTTAGTGTTCAGGGAGGAAAAACTGGACTAGGGTTGATCACTAACATTTATTTCATATTCCTCCTGTGAGGTCCTATGTAGCTCAGAAAATTTAAGAACGCATGGCTCTCTCATATTTTTGAAGGACTGGTACCAGATTGGCTCTTGCCCAGAGGAACAAACCCTTTCAGATATGGGCAAGGCACTTTATATGGACCTAGGAGTTTTTGGTGTACATGGAGAGGTACTATGAGTTTGCCTTGCTCAGTCACCTCTGACATTCAGTGTATTTCATTGGCTTTTGCTTAAAACAATCTCATCATATAAAATTATCCTTATATATCACTATCAGCTCATTACTCTGAGATACTATATCCTGAGGTCTCCAGGGGAGATGAAGCTGCAGAGGACTATGATTTCCTAAGGTTTGGGCTTAGAAAATAAGGCTTAGGGAGTCATAGTAAGAATGATACCTGCCACAGATCTCTGCTTATAAATTGAAAGTGGAATACTGTGTTTGCTGCTGCCCTCTAAGCAATTCCAGTATCAACTGAATTCAGACTGGCTTTCCCTTCTTCTACTGTTCCTGTAATAATTGTGTCATAAATCTCTTTTACTTTCCCTCTGAACGACCCTCTCCCCCTGATTTGTCCTAGTGCTTGTCAGTGGTATAGGTACAGAACCATTTCAAACTTACTTACTCTTTGTTCCAATAATCAGAATCTCTGAGTCTCTCTACATACATCTCTTTGTCCATTACTGAACCTCAGTAAATTCCTTTAGTCACCTACCTTACTGAGTCACCATTCTCCAGCTCTTTCAATTTTGAACTCCAAATGAGCTAGGGCATGCAGGTTGCTTCTACACTACCATTTTTCTAAGCCCACAAGTGTGTCTTTTCTCCAGGAAATGATCTTGGTATACTTGTCAATGACTAAGGGTACATATGTGAGGACTTAATTTTGAACTCTATTCTATTCAATATGTCTATGTCTGTACATATTCCAGTAACATAACATTAATGGTATTATAACTTTATGGTACATTTTAAAGTTGGCAAGTGTGTGTTTTCTTTTTTCTTAACTTTCAGGATGACTTAGGTTATTCAGGGATCTTTGTAATTTCATATGAATTTGATAATTAGCTTTTTTTATTTATTATAAAAGGATTGTTAAAATTTTGGTAGAAATTTTATTAAACCTGTAGCTCCCTCTGGGCATTACTGACATCTCACCAATGCTAAGTCTTCCAATCTGTGAACATGAGATGTCTTTCCGTATCTTTCAGGCTTTAATTTATTTGAGGAAAATTTTGTAATTTTTGCCATGCATGTGATTTAAGTGATGAAAATATACTCAGCAGCATGCATGGCTGAATATGTTTATGAGATTGTGTGTGTGTGTGTGTGTGTGTGTGTGGGTGTGTGTGTGTGTACTCCTATTATTTTCCTATAAAAAGGATAGTGTCATATGCAAAAGAAAAAAATGTAAATTTACCTCTATCTTTATTATTTGCATGGTTTTCATTAACTTTTCTTGTCTAATATCCTGGCTGGAATTTCCAATACAACATTCAATTGCAGCAGTGAAAGCTAACATTCTTGTCTTTTCCCTGATAATAGAAGGAAAACTTTTATTCTTGAATATAATATTAGAGAGTGGCAGGTTTGTCATAAATACTATTTATCACATTGAGAGATTTTCTCCTCTATTTCTAATTTTATTGATTGATGTTGGACTTTGTTAAGTAAATCTTCACCAATTGAGATGATCATGTCTCTTTTTTTCTTTGTTCTATTAATAGGACTTATTACATTGATTTTGGTATATTGGATCACTCTTACATCTCTTAAATAAGTCCTACTTGGTTGTGCTGCATAAGCCATTTACTATGTTGTGGAATCTACTTACTAATATTTTTTAGGTATTTTCCAATCTATATTCAAAAAGGACATTGGTTTGCAAATTTTTATCTAATATCTTTATCTTTGGTATCAAAATAATGCTAGTTACATAGAATAAGTTAGAACATTTTGACTTCCCTTCAATATTTAGGAAACATTTGAGAAAGACTAATGTTAGTTCTTTTTCAGTGTTTGGTAGAATTCAGCAGCAATGTAATCCTGTCCAGTTCATTCCTTTTTTGGGAAGTTTATGATTACTAAGCTGGTATATTTACTTGTTATGGGTTTATTGAGGTTCTCTGTTTCTAGTTGAGACAGTTTAGTTTATGCTTTTGAAAAATATATCAATTTCTTCTAGTAATCTAACTATATAGTACTAATCATGGTATTATTTGAAACCCCCTTTATTCCTGTAAGGCCTATAGTATCATCTAACATTCATTTTTTAGTATTCTTATGTTTATTGTATTGAAAATTTGCCCAGATTATTGAATATGGACATATTTGTACTCAACCAAATCCTAAAAGTTTTCAGTCATTATGTCCTTGTTCCTTTCTTCCTTTTCCTCCTTCTCTTCTTTTTCAGGTATTCTTACCATATGTATATTGGTAATTTTTTTCTTTTTTCTTTCTTTTTCTCTTTCTTTCATTTCTTCATTCTTTCTCTTTCATTGTCCTTCAATTTTGATGATTTTAGGTATCCTAACTTCATCTCACTAACAATTTCTTCTGCTTGATTTTATCTCCACTAGTGTCCCACCAGTTTAATTGTATTTTCAGGTATTTTATTTCTCAGCTACAGAATTTATTTAGTATTTATTTTATTATGATTATATATTTATTCATATTCTCATTTTTATATATTGTTTTTCTGCCTTTGTTCATGTTTTTCTTTAGAAATTCTAATATCTTCTAATCAGATTTTTAAAATTTGTCCTTTGACTTTGATATTTGGGATTCTTCAGTTATTTTTTCTATTAATTTATGGTGTTCCCCTCAATGGGTCGCTGTTTTCTGTTTCTTTTTATTATTTCTATTTTGTTGTCATTGTTGAAAACTGAGTGTTTGGTTTTTGCAATATAATAAATTTTGAATCATGCTGTCCCTCTTCTCCAGTGTTTGCTTTAAAACATTGCTATGGGATAACTGTGCCAAGAATCAGTTTAAGATGAAACCTTCATATACACAATGATTTTTCTGATCCTGATTCTTTGCCAAAGCATATGATTTAGTTTTATAAGTTCCCCCACATTTGCAGTTGTTTCTCAAACTTCATAAAACAGAAGCAGATCCTTTAAATCTGAATTCTGTATTAGCTTGTTGGGGTTAGAACAATGATAGACAGTTTCTTTGCCAAGGCCATCAGAAGCAGCAATGCTCATTCCAAACATAAAACTACAGTCTTTGGAGGACAACATCTGTGTTGTCCAGTTCTCCAGGAAAACACACCAGGATTGCATATTACCATTCCACAACTGCCTAAATTCTTTATGGTAGCGGGTGGATAGCTACCTGATTACCATATTGAGGGCTAAAATTGAACCACATTAACATAAATTATCAGTAGTTAGTTTTCCAGTAAAGTTTCCCCTTAAAGTTACTAGCATTCCAATAGACTCCAGAGTTTCCAAATAGTTACATAAGGTCTATTTTATCTGTATAATTTTTGTTTATGTGGAAAAACAGATTCCTGGTGCTTTCTACTCTTCCACATTCCATAATTACATCTCTTATATAACTGTGTTACAGTTTACACATGAGGTATCACCCCCAAACACATATGTTAGTCACTGGAAGAATTTTCAGAGGTGGGAAGATTGTATTCTGAAAACTTTAACCTAATCAGTGAATTAATACACTAGTATGGATTAACTGGGTGGTAACTGTAGGCAAGTGATGCATGGCTTAATAAAGTAGGACACTACTGGTATACATTAGAGTTGTGTCTTAAGCTGCCTTCCTCCAACATACTCTTTGGCATGATGTTCTGTCTTACCTTGGGCCTAGATCAATGATTGATACCTCTGAAACTATGAGCCCCAAATAAACTTTGACTCCTCTATGTTGTTCTTGTCAGGTCTTTTTAATAATAGTGACATAAAATCTGCCTAATGTCTAATTTTTTTAATTTCAATTGAAAGAAGACAAAGTAGAAGGAGGATTTCAAGAGTGTCCTATGTTTACTGTCATGTGCTCTTACCCCACTTAAGCTGTTTACTTACATACATATTGTCATGCTTATACCTTACATATATTTGTCTTACCATTTATAAGGCTTTTAATATAGATCATAGTTATCCTATTAGCCTTCTAATGTATATAGCAATGCTTCAATTCCATAGGAAAGAGACTGATACTCAAAGTGTTGAATGATTTTTTCTATACCACATAACCACTAAGAGTTTAAGATAGGCTGAAATTAGATTATATTTATCTTAAGGATTGGAAATTGGAGAACAGATACAAATTTGATCATTGTGACCACAAAGTATAGAACCAGAATGAATGGAGGAAGGCATAGATTTATCAGATATCACTGAACAGTCCTAAAAACAATGTCCTTTTCTTCTGTGCCTGTCCACATTTTTGCAAAATAGTTTTATCTGCCTTATTTACTTAGTAAAGTTCTATTTTGCCTTCAAAAGCTAGGTCTCCTATAACTACTTTGTGGAAATGTTTACTCAAACCTCAGACATTTAACTATATCCTTTCTTCTTCTAATTGTGTTATTTATAAAAGTCTCATTTAAAATGAATTATAATTTTATGATTATTTGTTCATATTTGTCTTGTACTACATTATAAACAACATGAGGTTAGAAAACATATATTACACACTTTTACTATTTTCAATGCTTTTCTTCTTCTTTTTCTTTCTCTTTTTCTTCTTCTTCTTCTTCTTCTTCTTCTTATTATTATTATTATTATCCTTACTATTGCCATGCTGCAAATCAAACCCAGGACCTCAAACAGTGTAAACAAGTGTTCTACCACTGAGCTGTATTCCCAGCCCTTATGTGCCTATTATTTAATGTTGTACATAATCTATGATAAATAAATGATTTTTATACTTCAATTTGATGATCTATAATATCAGATTAAAAACAGTATCTGTTTCTTAGAATAGGAACATTATGATAAATAAATTAAATAATAAACCATAAAGTGCTTACAAGTGTCTGGAATATAGTAAATGCCCATTAAATCTTGTTTTTTGTTATTATTAGCATCAGTATGACTAAATGTTAGGATTTAATAAACCAGACAAAGGAAGTCAAATATTTATATTTATATAAGCACTCTAAAATAGTGAAACTCATGGAAGCAGAGAATAGAATGTTAATTGCCAGTGGCTGAGGGGAAGGGGATAACAGGGAGGTGTTAGTCAAAAGTCACAAAGTTTCAGTAAAAGAGCAGGAATAAATCCTAGAGTTCTACTATACAGCATATTTTCTCTAGTTAACAATACTGCATTGAATTTCAGTTTTTCTCAGAGGCCATTTTGAATGTTAAATATCCACATCACAAAAAAATAATAATAAGTAAATAAGAGTTAGAGAAAAAAGATGTAAGAAGGTATTAATTATATTGAAAAGATAAAAATTGGAAATCAGGTCACAATGTCTGGTGTACATACAACTATCCCTGGCCTCTCAGCTAACTCTGCTGCCCTTGACTGCCAAAGCATCTCCCATCACTGTTCTCTTTTGGTGCCTTATCTGAGTCTAGTCTCTTTAGGCCAAATATCTTTTTAAGAATATTTTAAAATGTTCTTTCTCACTAATCTAACCACATACAGTTACACTTCCTGTGTGTATTTCTTTCATTTAAGAATAAAAGGACATGGGGGTGGGGTGGGGTTGTGGCTCAGTGGGGGAGTACTCACCTAGCATGGGTGAGCCACTGGGTTCCATCCTCATCCTCAGTACCACATAAAGATACATAAATAAAGGTATTGTGTCCATCTACAACTAAAAAATACTAAAAAAAGAAAGAAAGGACATCAATAAAATTTAATCACTTAAAGATGAATTCTTTAGTATTTATTATCTTTTTGTGATCACATACAATATATAAAATGGCATGACCCAGATCAAAAGTACTACGTTTATAGAGAAAGTTTATGAGAATAAATTAAATAGAAGTTCACCGACTATTGAACCAATCCTAGATTCTCTAAGTCTTCCAATTAAGGGGCTTTGGAAGTTCTGTTTTTCATATGACCCACAATAAGAAAATATATTTCAAACCATAATCCACTACAAAATGTAGAGAAACATATATTCACTTGTATAGATGGAAAATAAATGAATATTTCACAAAGCTATACAATCTTAAAACATGCTATACCATGTTTATACTACACTATTGCATTAAAAATGGCAGTCATTTCCCCTTTACTTGATTTATGATACACTATTGGATGGCTCTCCATTTTCCAAAAACATTATTCTTCTTCAGTTCCTTCAATCTCCATTACATAGATAATAAAATTGAATTCCCAGTATATTTGAGTATTGTTATGCAATTCATGGTAGAATCATGTCAAAATATGAGGGTAATAATTTCTGAGACCTGGGAACCCTCATATAATATTTTGAAAAAAAAAAAGTGTTTCAATGCCTAGCATAGTGGACATTCAAAAATATTAATTGAATGAATTTACTGATCACTGAATATAGGTAGCCAACTGCCAATGCTACTCAAAGAGTGGTGCATACTCTTTAGTCTGTGAAGAAAATTGGAAATGGAATTTCTCAAAATTTGTTAATGAATTAATTATTGAAGTATGATTGGAAATCAGTGCTATGAAGACCAAGTTTCACACTGGATTCATCTTGTATTTTCAATGAAAATCAGCAAGTCATCCAAAAGTGTTTGTTAAATCCTGGGAGCTCAGAACTAGGGATGTAGAGAGTTAATGAGATATTGAAATGCTATGCATGTTTGGAGGAATTTAAAATATTCCAAGTTACTACCAAAAAGGAACCTTCAGTTTAGATGACTGCAATACACATTTGATAGGCTTTTAGTTTTACAGGACTACTCATTTTCAATATTGCATGAGCTTTTTGTGTTATATAAGTGTTTCCCTTGATTTTGTGCATTTATATCATAATAAATTATCCCAGTGTTCAACAGCTAGGCAGTTTTCAAATGTTTGATACTAAAAGTACAACAATAAAAGCATATGTCAGGTAAAAACTCTTTAGCCCATTAATTGTTTGGAATTTTGTCATTTTGTTGATGTTGAAAATATCTGCAACAATATTTGCAAAACTTATAGTTGGTCACCTAGTTGGATAAAATAAGTAGTTGTTTGTAAGATATGACAAATTTTATTGTGATATTTTTTTGCTGTAGATACCCTAACATAGATTAATAAAAAACACATTTTCAGGTAATAGATTTTAGAGTGTTAGCATATTGATGTTTTTCAAAGCAATGTGGGATTTGACAAACTCCCAATGGTCTGCGTTTATTTTAAATAACAAATGAAAATGATTCCATTGATAATGCTGTGCTTTTGAAAATGGCCACAAAATACAAATTTCCAGATGTTTCTGTATGTCAACTGCACCAGGGAGAGATTTTCTAATGTCCTACTGCCTGAATATTATAAACTATTTATAATTGGCTCTTTTTTCCTAATTCATACTTTTTATGTTCATTGTACCCTTTCTTTCTAGAAAATAAACCAATACCTCTTTCCAGTCACTCTTCAAAAGTAATTATTCTGGTGAAACTGAAACTGGACCTTTGTAACTGAAGGATGAGGAAAGGATGTAATAATAATAATAATAGCAAATAAATGACTCTCCTTCTGTTATTATACAGGTCTCTGGATTTTTCTGTTAGTTTTTCTTTACTTATTAATGAACAGAGCTAATCTCATCTGGCTACATATTTCTAAGAAAAAAGACTGCATTGTTAGTTTTCCATAAAATATTAAAATATATTTAAAAAATACAACCCCCAATTTTTATACAATAACTTTAGAATAAAAAATATATCCTATAAAATTTATTTGATAGAGAATTTTAAAGTACTTGGAACATTTTCTCTAGCTTTTTAGATTTTAATAGATTTCATTTAAGAAACATTAACAGTAAAATTATCTTTGCATTATTTATTTCTGAATTTAATAACATGCTTGTGCCTGAGGTTACTTGTCTCATCAGGTGTTGGAAGCAAAATGTTCTTTGACCAGGATTGAGCCTACTGCAGTTGGAAATTTGGACCCTTTCATCTATAAAATACAACACTTCCTCTGATATAGAAGTCTTCATTATGCATCAAAGAGAATCATCTTTTTAAAAAGACCCAATGTTACAAATATTTTTATATGTGTTACTTACAAATTTTAAGAATTTCAGAGTTTGGGAAAGTCTGTAAGCATATTGTCCTTTAAACAAAAAGATTTTGAAAATCAAAGTCTGCAAGTCAAATAAAGAGAAAAGGTAAAAAGTTGCATGGTTGAGAGAAAAAATTGGAGAATTTAGAAGGAAAAAGTCTGTACACAGAATTAATAGAACTACAAAGCAAAGAAATAACAGAAGATAATAAAGGAGGTAAAAAAGTAGGAATGATGGAAGAAAGGAAGGAAGAAGAGAATGAAAGACAAAGGGAATGAAAATAGGAAGTGAGGGGAAAAATTAGTAGATACCTTTACTTTTTATTCCATCAAACTACATGGCTAGCTCTAATATTATATTGCCAAATGAAAACTTTATTAATACTACCTATGGTAAAAATTTATTGAATTTAGTTTTTATTCCAATTGAGTGATATTTTATGTCTTGATGATAAAATTGTGTGATCTTGGTGCCATTTTTAAGAAACTACTTTATAAAATAATTTATAATAATCTGATTTCAGGATGTTAAAGGAGATAATTGTGCCTTAATTATAAAATTGGCAGGGGTTTTTAATATTATTCAGTTTTTATATGAAAGGTTAGCACTAATACCATAGTTTACAACTTGTTATATAAATCACTAAATACTTTATGAATCAAGAATGGAGAGAGAGCTTTCAATTCAGAGACTATAACAATGATGTAAGAAATAAAATCACTGCATTTATTTATTCTTAGTTTAGGGGTTTTGTATTATGTGAGTAGGAAGAACCACAAAGAAAATCAGGAGATAAAAAATGAATCTGATTAAAGGACAAAGAAAGGTTCAACCTAAATTTTCAGCCTCTCTTTTCATGTAAATGTGATGTCCATGAACTTTGGGGTGGAAATCCAATTTTCTCTTTATAGATTAGTGATTTTATAATTTTCACTGTTTTTCTCTTCACTTAAACATATCCTTGTATTTGGCTAAGATCAATTTTATTTAGGAAATATGTCAAAGAAAGTCTAAATAGCACCTTCAAAGGAAGGCTATACGTTTAGTTACACATTAAAAAGAAAATGGAGGAGAAAATTTTTGTTTTCTAACTATTGGATAACAAGATGACTAGCTGAGTAAATATATAAACATTTATATTGGAAGTAAAAACTATTAATAAAGGGATCTTATTGTGTAGCCCCAAAACAAACTTGGCTTTCACTGCTGTTCTGGGCAGCTCAGCTTCTATCCTGAAGGACATCTACCCTTATGTGCTTTGGCAGATCTCCAGGGTCCCCTGGGAGAAAGTGATATCTTTATTTACATATCAAAGCAAACTAAGGATCCAACCTCAATAGACCTCTAACAGGATATGAAAGTACTCTATGGGTTAGGATTTTCAACAATTTTCCTCCCAAAAGCCAGGCTACCTCCTTTGTTACAGAATGCTTAGCACACTGTAGAATCTTGCTAAGACAGAATGACGATAAACCTAAGAAAGAGTTAAAGATGCTATACAAATATTTGTGAAAGATATAGGAAAGAGAGTGTCATTTAAAAGACTTGAGCCCACTCCAATTGTTTCTGCTGTTTTGGGTATTTACAGAACTAAACAAAGTGATCAATTGCAGTTCCGCACTTCAGGAAAATGGATGAATAACTCATAGCCAAAAGGAACTTAAATTTTTACTGACTATTGAATATTTGAAATATCTATCACGACTTTTGCATATTTACTGGAATGTAATTTCCAGTTTGCAGATTTCTTAGCTTTCTTCTCTCTGTACATCCCAGAGAAGACAGTTCAGTAAAAAGAAACAAATACTAAACTAAGATGTGATTCAGAAGCCAGTCTACCACAGAAATCTTCAATAAGGATCACTTGCTTGTATGTCACTAAATGCTTCCTATTAAAAATATGAAAAGTAAAGAAGGATAACAATATGAATTAAATAATCATAATATCTCACTAAACAGTACACAAAGCACTCATTAGAGGTTAATTTTTTTATAGATATTTGTGTTTAAAGGGTTTTTGGTGGAATTCACACACTTCCATTCAAATTTGAATTGCATCATCTGTCAACTTTTAACCACACTCAAAGTGTGCTTTTTTGATTTGCTAAATTTAAGCAACACGAAATTAGGGGTTACAATTTTAATCTCCCAGTGAATTGGGAGGCTGAGGCAGGAGGACTGTGAATTCAAAGTCAGCGTCAGCAACTTGGTGAGTCCCTAAGCGACCTAGTGAGAACCTGTATCCAAGTAAAATATTTAAAAAAAGAAAGTAAAAAGGGTTAGGGGTGTAGTTCATTGGTTAAGCACCCCTGAGTTCAATACACAGTATCAAAAAAATATTATTCTTCAACTCAAAGACTCTATGCTCAATATAATGACAATAATAACAATTATGATGATTATTCATAGTCATGAAAAATTTCCCAGGCTAACAATAGTAACTCTGGATCAAGCTGAGATTGAACTCTTAATTTTCCTTCTATGAAACACTTATCCATGCTACTCTCTCATTTCTCTCTCCCCCCCCCTCCATCCCTCCCTTTCTCCCTCTTACTCTCTCTTCTTTCCCTTTCTCTGGCTCTCCTTCCCTCTCTATTAACACTTAACTAACCCTTGGAAAAATTTAGCAATTTTGTTAAATATTTTCATGTTATATCCATCTTCTTGACAACTTTGTATCTCAGTGACTAAAAAATTTGTTTTGAGTATAGCACCAGTTCAGGAGATTTGTTCAGTGCTTTTAATTTGTCTCTTTTAATTGTACTGTAATCATTTCTTAAGCATAATTTATGTATAAAAACAAATGCTAGGTACTTATAATCCCCTACAGTCTTTGGTATATTGATATGTTAATCAATATTCCTGTTAATGTGTATATGCTCCTAAATTTTTTACTTTATTCTCTAGAGCCCTGAGCACAAGAACAAAAGCATTTTACATCCTCAAAGCTCTTGAGAATTATGATTGTATTTCTTTCAGTGAAAATATATATTAAGCATCTACCATGTTCCAAGCACTGTGCCACATGTTAGAGATACAAATGAAACACATTAAAATTCCTCTTCTCAACAAATCACTGTCTTGCTGAAGAAAATTGATCAATAAAAAACAATAATAAATCTGACAAAACAGAATAATAAAATTTTATGAAAAAGAGAGGAAGAAACTTACAATTTTACCTGGAGGACAAGTCTGAACAAGGTTCACAAATAAAGTTTATTTAAGGACTTTGATAAGTGGATAGTAATAATAACTATACATTATTGAGCCCCTAATAAGTCCCAGGAATGAGGCCAATTATAGTCATGATTATCTCCATCTCCATTTTACAAATAAGATAGCTGAGGTATAAGAAGTTCAGTAACTTTTTCAAGTTCTAACAGCAAGTAAATGGAAAAAGCAGAAGAAAAACCTCCATTTATCTTATTTCACCTATATCACACTAACATAATCTGCATGAATTTTGTAGTGATCCTTCTAATGTAGTTTTGTGGAATGTTATTTTTTAAAACTGTGATTATATATTTACCATTATTATTTACTCATATTACATGCTTTTTAGCATGAGTTCATAAACTAAAAATCAAATTTCTTTTTGTATGTATAAATGATTTCCAATAGTCTTTCTTATAGGATTTTTTATGGGATAAAACAGTAAAAGAGTTTAGAAAGGTCTTTTGAAAATTTGACAAGTTAAATAAGGACAATTTATTATTTAGTTATACTTTTTCATTCCAAAATTTTCCTCAGTTTTAGTTAATTTAAGTTTTACTTTCAAATATGCTTTCCTTATGTCTGTTGATTTTATCTTTGTGGACATGTGGAAGTTTCCATGTTCTGTTTTTTTGCAATTATATTTGATGTATAGTGAGAGTTCTGATTTGACAATAATTACTTGATCATCCGTTGATAATATCAATGTAATTAATCATTTGTAAGCTGGGTATCATTAGTTACTTTCATTTTCCACTCTTATACAATTTTGGAGATGTACTTATGAATTAGTCACTGTGTATGCAGTTCTATATTACAGCAATACTGCAGTTAAATTAACTGGCCTAAGTTTCATTTTTAAGTTACTAGCATAAATATGCACAAAGCATAAGGTTTTTTGGACATTTCTTGAATACTCAATATAATTTGGCATCAGCAATTGATTTCCATTTTTCTTGTTTTGAATACAATTTTCAAATAAGTAGTGATTTTTAAAATATTTTACATTACACTTACTATGAGCCAAGCGTATGCCTTTGTGCATAAGACTAGTGTCCCCTTATTCACAAAGGATATGTTCAAAGACTCCCAATGAATGACTGAAATATATTCAGTAATATTTGAAAAATAACAGCTACTACTGAATATATACAATTTTTTCCTATAAATATAGACCTATGCTGAAGTTAATTTTATGAATGAAACACAATGAGATTAATAAAATAGAAAATTATAACAATATACTATAACAAAACTTATGTGAATGTGGTTTCTGATCCCCATAAAGTCTTATTGTATTATACATCTTAGCAACCTCAGCATTCATGTCCTTCAACTTTTATTTAAAGAAAGCAATTTACAACATCTCTGGCATATCTGAATGACCCTCTTGTGCTTTGGGGCCATCATTAAGTAAAATAAGAATTAATTGAACACAATCACTGTAATAATTCATGTGAGAACTGATCTGATAGCCAAAATGGCTATCAAGTGACTAATGGACAAGTAACATACACAGTATGGATATGCTTAATGAAAGGTTAATTTCCAACCCAAGAGAAATGGAGTGGGATGGGGTGAGATTTCACCGTACTACTCAGAATGGCATGCAGTTTAAAATTTATGAAGTATTTACTTTTGGAATTTTTCATTTAACATTTTCAGTCCATGGTTGATCCTGGGTGATTGGAATCATGGAAAGTAAAACCATGAATAAAAGTCCAATTTAAATAATATTATGTTTTTCAAATGATCCTTATTTTGAAATATTTATTTCTGCATTTTTTAGCCATAATTTAATTTTCCATTTCCTGGCATTTGAATTCCAAGAAATTTGAGTTGCTTCATTACCTTAAAAAACTCTATATCATTTTTTACGTGGTTGATATTAATAGAATAATCATTTCTTCCTACATTACATTTTTTTAAATTTTTTCTTAGTTGTAGATGGACACAATATCTTTATATTTATTTATTTTTATGTGGTTCTTAGGATTGAACCCAGTACTTCACATGTGAATAGGCAAGTACTCTACCACTGAGCCACAACCCTAGCGTTTTACATTACATTTGTAATATTCACTTCAAAATGTAAAAAAAATACTGTTTGTCTCTATGATGTGGTGATGTTAAAAAATACACTTAGTAATCACTTCTATTTCCCCCCGTATTTCAAGACTAGATTTTAGAAGTTTAGGATTTCAGTTTTAGACATAACTTAGACTCTGCCTTGCAGCAAAGTTGTCAGCTATAGTGTGACCAGGGTAATAATGTTGTGAATCACACTATGAACTTTTATTAAGATGCTTCTTTTCTGAAATTCCAACAGAAAAGGATAAATTATCTATTTGCATATAAATGGCTTTTTATTGCAAAATTCTACCTTGATTTGTTTTTATACTACTTATTGGCTTAATTTGGTATTTTTTTCTAATTAAAAAAATAAAATTAGCAAAATCTATGAGTATCTTTTCTCCCCCATGGATTTTTTTTATTAAGATAATATCTTGATTTACTCTTGGGAAATAAGCGAGAAACTACAGAAGTATAAGTGAAAGTTTCGACTATTTAAAAAGTTGTATTAGGAGTATAATGCATATTGACTTATAAGGTTCCCCATCTTCTCAAATCTGAGATGTTAGAGATGAGAATGTAAAAACTAGGAGTGCACTCCACTTTGTGGAATTAAAAAATAATAAAAACGTGATATCAGTTCTGTTTATAAAGTACTTTATAAGGATTCTCACAATCCCATCTACTATGTCCTAAAGCTTATTTTTCCTCTTAATTAGCGAATCTTAAATACAATCAAGTAAATGTTCCATATATTTTTTTTAATTTTACCTTCATGGGACTTTTCAGTTTTTATATTGCAGGAAGTCATTCCATTACTATTTGCTGTAGAACTAAACTCAACATGTTTCACAGAAAAAAATTCTGAAATACCTCATTGTAAAATAGTCTAGCCTACAATGATGCAAAACCCAAAGAGGGAGAACTCTTGAAAAAGGTCAGAACATATAGTGTGCTATCATGTGTTATATACTCCTAGGAAAGATTTGATATCTTTTTATCTCAAGAATTCTACGGTTTAGAAATGATATATGAGGAAGAAGGGGAGTTAATTATGTTAGGTAAAATTGAGCACATACAAGGAGGGCCAATTTTGAGGAGGTCCTTGTAAACCCATATATAATTTTCTTAAATTTCTAGGAGAAAAGAAGGAGAAGACAAAGGACCTGTGAGCATAAATTTTTCTTGTGGTTCATAACCATCATATGGCATATTGTCACATAAGTATCCCTTTAAGTGAAATGTGAGTGTGCAGGCAGAAATGTATATTCTAAGCTCTTAAGTGCCAACACTTCTGAGGTATCATCGTAAAACACATGTGGATAAGTAGATTGTAAATAATCTCTAGCAACTGTGTACTTATGTTATTGCTGACAGGAAGTTCAAAAGTTAGCAAAAAATTTCTTGTTTTCAGCTAAATGTAGATTATAAAAAGCAGGATGATAGTTTTTATATCTGAGAACATGTGATTAATTCCACATCCGTTTACCTCAAATTTATTAAGTATATACTATAGTCATGATCCCGGGGTAGGATTTGTGAAATCTAACAACATAAACCATATGAAACTTGCCATGAGTAGCAAGAAACAGCAAATATGCATTAAAGTTACTGAGAAGAGTGGTTTGATCAAAGAAGGTTTCTTGTAGCAAAAGGGACTTTAACTGAGCCATGAACTAACTCTGATTACTAAGGAATTGGATAAATAGAAGTATGAATTAGAGACTATTCTGTGTCTCAAGAAAAAGAAAAAAGTTGAAGTCATAAAAGCTGGAATTAATGAGAACAGGGTCCCTCTTTTCAAAGAAACTTTAGGGAAGATCAGCAGTACACTAACAGGCATGGATCTCTGGGCTATGTTGCTTTCTACCATGGCTTGACCATACTTTCTGTATTCCCAAATTACTTTTTGGAACTGTTTTCATTATTCCCTACTCTCAACTCATCATAAATCAATAAATTACCATGTGGCATGTTTTACAATTAAACAAAAGCATACAGCTAAGCATATATAATATGTAACAGAGCACTTTCATCTTATGTTTGTGAACAAGCTATGCCTATTTTTTTTAAGAAGGATCACTCACAGATGTTTTACAGAAGGAGAAGGGAAAAAGAAAGAAATTCACTCACTGCCAATACATTTAATTATTCTTACCAGGGTATCTGTGTAAATGATACAAGCTGTGCAAAAAAATATTAATTTTAAGTGTAGCATATACTGTGCAAGTCCATAAAATGACAAAAGTAAATCAAGGAATTAAAATATATTAAAATATATGTAGGGTTATTTGTTAGCTCACCGATTTTAAGAAGTGCCTCTTTGGTTTATAGGTATTTGGACAGGTCCATTTCATACCCCATTCAATGTAAGAGGTAAAATCTCTTCTCATATCATGGACTGGGAGGAGCAAATGTCCCCAGACATCTTTGAAGTTCATAAAATTGATCTGAGAATAGTGTCTTGTTTCCTGGAGTTTGTAATAAGCATTAAATGGAGGAAAGAAAAGATAGAATAAGAAAAAAATCAAATCTTCATTTATATTATTGGAAAAGCACATTCATTAGATCTCATTCTTTTAGCAGAAGAATCTGGAGTCTCTGCATTTTCATCAGTGGATTTACTTTGCTAGATATTTTAGAAGGCCTCTTATACTACGCTATTTAAAAGAAGGGACTTTGCCTACTGAGGAGGACTAAATTTTCATGAGATCTGAAAAAGGGTTTTTTAATTCTAAAGATTCTGGAAAGCATACAGGAATTGTGAAGAGAAAGAGGCAAATATACAGCTATACGTTGGCTTTCAAAAAATGTTTTGGCTTTTGTTTCATAACAACCAACTATAAATGTCAGGTTATAAACCTCTACATGTCTTTTAGTCACAGTGATTAAATAATTCTTCATAATTTAGTAAACTCTCAATTTAAGTGATCTTTCAAGGGAAACAAAGATGTATTGAACATTTACTGTATAGTATGTTTATGCTAGATATTCTAACTTATACTGTTACATTGAATCCTTGAAACATCTAAAGGACACACACATGGCCTTTATTATCCTTTATCTATACCACACTTTAAAATTAATTCTGTTAAAAAAGTGATAAGATCATGGGCAATAATTTCCAGTTTAACAAGGTGATCTCACTTAGATATTTCTAAGTATATATTTTACTTTTCTAGAATATGAGAAAAAAACAGCAGTAAGCTTCCTTTCCAAAAGTACCATGTAATAACCAAAAACTAATTACTGGAATTTTCTCTGGATACTTTGTAGGAATAAGTTCTTTCTTACTATTTAACTTAGGAATGAATGTTCTTTCAGTGTAGGTATACAGATAGCGTTTTTTATAATAATCTTTACTTTTTCTTTACCAAAAGTATTGTTAAAGCTGTTTGTTGTTATAAATTTCTTTTAAGTATAATGAGCATTGAATTATAGTATATGTGACTTCCTGCTGAGCAGATGTTTTGGCAACATTTATTTCTGGAGTCAGAAGAGAACTTTTCATAAGAGACTGTATCCACTCAGTATAGATGTTAACCATTTTATATATACTTGTATGTTTAGATATAGATAGAAATATAGATATTTGATATCTATCTATATAGATAGATATGTTTTCTCTTGGCTTCCTCTGCAAGTGCAAGTGTCATGTAAGCAGTTCTTTGTATTCCATTTTGTTAATGTGAAAACTAAAATGGTTTAATTTGGGGTTGAAGTTGCAAGATTCCTGCCTTTTGCTCTCCCATTGTTATTCATTAGTCAGCACTAAAAATCTATAAAATCTGTGGGTATCTGCATTTTTCCATACTTCTTTGGTGCTTCTCCAATGCAAAGAGCTGGAGAAAAATATAAACAGTATTGTGGATTTAATTTTTATTGTGGATTTCTTGGGAAGTTTTCCTTCCAGCTCCAGCTATGAAAGCACATTATTACCTATGTGTGTTGCCACAATACTTATATGACTTGAACACCATTGAAATTTAATTCAGTGAATTTCTTGTTCTATTGCACAACAAGTAAATGAATTTTTTTTCTGTTTATTCCCATATATTGATCATGTACATCATTTCTCTCAAAAAATCAGTAAATGGGATGGAGAAGACTTGGATGCATCAATGATAAATAGGTTTTACTGTAAATGTACACATGTCAGTGGCCCATGAATACTGGCTTGCTTTAGGACATACAATCAGTTGCAACAGATTAATCTCAGCTTTGCTAATTTTTCTCTTGGTTTGTTGGATATTATTTTCCATTATAGTGCCCAAGTATTGGGAATTATTAAAAGCCAGAGTAAAGCTTAATAAGTTCAGTTGAAGTGTGCTCTCTACGTGTGCAGACCCTCTTTGTACCTGGTATAGTACTATTCCCATAATCAATGTGGAGGTGTTTTAAGAAAACTTTTGCTGTTGTTTCCATGAAACTTAATTATTTTTAAGAGTCATTAAATAATTTATTTGTAATTATGTGTCAATTACTTTACCATATCTTACCTTATTTAATACTCATAAAAATTTCTGAGGTATTTTAAGACACTAAAGTTTAAATATGCTTTCTCATTCCTCGTCTGTAACAGCGCCCCAATTTTTATTTAGGAATCGCATTTCCACTCAAAGTTTGTTGATGTTATTCCTAATCCAAGCTATAAATGAAAATTAGAATAAACAAGAATGCTTATGTCATTTTCCTAGCCATTGATTGGTTTCGATATAGGTATGAGACTCACTTCAGACCAGTGAGAGCTAAGAGGAAGTCTGACTGGGAACATCCAGATAAAACTGTACTGGATGATTAAATGAAAAGAAAACAGTTTCATGCAGGTCCCTCTTGTTTTTGTTCTTCTAGGTATTTTCATGTCTGAATCTGAATCCAGAATGTGCTGCAACTATACTGAAATACTTGAAATAGTAGAGAAAAATCCTTGGCAAAAATCTTCAATTTTTGTGATGTCACAGAGCCATTGAGTTAACTAACCCTGGAACCATAAATACCATGTGCCTGGATTTTTTTTTTTACAACAAACAATGTATATCATATCACTTATGTTGTTTAAGTCAGGGTTTTCTTTTCAAAGCAAATACTATCTAAACAAATCCAAGTATATATTAGCTTTATTTTTTCAGATGAGGAGTTTGAGGTTCACAGAAGCTAATTGAGTTGCTCAATGTCTCAGAAATAAGTAAGGAGAGTGATGATTCATATCTAGAGATGAATGAATATATATTTCTGCTATTTTCAATATACTACACAGATTCCTATGGTTTATTGCCAATTAATATTGTTAAAATGCATTGACCCATTATTCCTCTTACTTAATATTTTAGTAGAAATGTCTGAAAAATACTACACAAATCTTTCACAAAAATATTGACCTATTTCTGGTATTGATTAACTAAGATAATATTTTATCAAAGACTAGTTTTCCCCATGGCTCTAAACAAAGTATATGAAAATATTCTCATCATCTCTCTGTTTTTCACCTCTCAGGTATGATTCCTAAGATTTTGCCATTTTAATTTTGTAAATATCTTTCAGATTAAATTTGCTCACTTGTACTACATTTACACAACGGAGCTATGCTTTGGAGCATCCTGAAGATTCCAAACACACACAAAAAGACTTATCAAATAATACATGGACCCATGTGTCACTCAGGATTCAGAGTACAGCCCTGGTATAGCTTTATGACATAACTATAAATATCTACTTTTATAAATTACATTATTCAGGGCCCAGGGAAATCCATCCATTTCTCTTAAGTCCTCAAAACAACTGGTGACTGTGTCCAAATACCATGAAGTTTTATACATTGCTCCAGTCTTAGAGATGGGCACTACTTTCAGGAGAATTTAAGCAGCCAAATTTTTCACATACTTGATAAAGAAGAATAATAAAAATTTCACATACTTCTTCACAGATAACTGTCACAAATTTTTGTAATACAGTATCTTTTCCCAATGGTTTTGAAAATCTGCTTTTCTTCTATTCCTGTTATAATCTATGGTTCACGTACACATTAATTTCAATGGTATTCACATATATGACCTGAGAAACATTTTGCACTTTTGAACAATTCTTACTATTCTTTTACACTTATATATGTTGGTTTAGATGAAAATGAATCAAATATAATAGTGTTTGTTTATTTTGACAGCTTGATGAACTTTGGAATGATAAAAATACAAACATTTTTACATTATAAAATCACTTAAGATTTAATTAGTGTTTCGGAATGTAAAAGGTTTCTATTTGAATGATTCTGAGTTTATAGCTGTGGTTTTCATTAATAATAATTTTTTATTTGCTTTTAAATTTATAAATATTTTCATTTCTGTGTTGTAAACTTAAACATACTTTTTTAAATTAAAAATATGGTCACGCTTTTTATCCTCCGAATGCAATAATTTTTAAGACTTTCAAATACTGAAAATGAGAAAACAGTTGGATAATAATATATTGTAACACAGAAAAGAAAAAAATGATGATTTTGGATGTTTAATTAAAAAAAATAATAAAATTTGTGTTACCAAGCAGACTTCTGTTGGGCATGACTCACTTAAAATTCATTAACAGAACAAGACATCACAAATTTTTTATTCATTTAAAAGTTCTGATAAAAACAAGGAGTTTGAACAAGAAAATTATTACTATTAAACCCACAATATGAACAAGTTAAATGAAATTTTTAAATCTTAATTTATTATTATATGAATATTTAATTACTGATGTAAATAGCAGAAATGAAAAATAAATATTTATACCAAAATGCATAACTCAGAAAGAACAAATAAAACATTTCCTACTTATTAGGTAATTAAAGAAAATAACATTCATGAAATCAGAAGACTGAATAAGAAAAATGGAACCTGAAAATTTCACTGTTTTTCAAACTGCAAATTTTTTACTGATCCTGAAAAATGGCCATCATATTTTATAACGCCATGAAAAATTTTCTAGCAAAACATAATCCAGTTTTTATTAATGGTACATTTCCCCTGATTAGATGAATATGTTAAATATTTAGCATTTCATTTTGCACCACACCTCCTTCAATTGAAGAAATAATCTGCAGCAAATGAATTTTGCATTTTATGTTCAAAAGCAATGCATTTTGTCATTTCCACTGTATGTTTAACAACCCAGTCCTCAAGTTCAGCTTGGAACAATGTAGGAATTTATGACTCTGAGGCAGTGTGATTTGAAAATAAAAGGACACAAAATGTCATTTTGTATACATGTAAAAATTGGAAGAGAAAAATTAAACTGCAATAATTAGTGTACAATAAAGGCAAAGTTCAATATAGAATATTATTAGCATGGCATTCTTAAGATAATGTGCCACATATTTAATATGCATCCTATTGCACACTTTTCAGAACCCCCCCCAAATTTAGGTTTATCAGATATTATTTTGAAATATCTTGAATAAAATCCTGCACAATGAGAAAATCTAACAAAATAAATAATCATTGTGTGAAATGGAAAACTAAAATGAGATTTGAATTTAATATATAATAAAGTAAAAAGATAAATTATAAACAAAATTTAAAAGCTAAATCTTATTCTGCACAATATAAACACATTTTAGAATAAGATCATTTTGAAGAAAAAACAGTATATTTTTAAAAGCTCAAGTTTTATTATACAATGTATTTGTGTATTGAAACACTGCATTGGATCCTATTAATATGTGTAATTTTTATGTTTTGATACATTAGGTAAAAATAAATTTTAAAAAACTAAAAGTTCAACTTTTGATTTTTGTGTGAATAAAAAACTAAGTTTTGATTTTAGTTATCAGTTTATGAATTTGTTCAAGATAATCCTAGGTTACTGCTACTAATACTTTTGGTTAAAAAATGTATAGAAGAAATAATTTTGGCTGAAAATTCAGAATATTTTTTGATGTGTTATGTGCAGAGTAAAGATTGAGTTTGATACTTGGAGATGTGGCTTCAATTTTACTGACACTTTAATGAATGAGAGGTTATATATGATAATTTTTGGATCTGCTCTAAGATACACCAGTTTAATAAAACATTAATTTTGGCCTTACAATTATTCTTAGGCACATGATGGTAATGCCAACAAAATAGTGTTAAATAATTAGATTTCATGTAGACAAAATGCATAATGCAATAGAAGAGTTAAGTAAAAGATCAGATTCTTAAATAAAGAACAATTCACGTTCTTTAGTGGAAAATGAAAGTAATTTTGAATCTGCTCTATTCACTGTTATTTGACACAAATCTGTTGCTTGTTATTAATAATATTAAGAGAAGCTTAAAAAAATAAACCTAAGTATAACTATTTCATGTTTAAAAGTATGAAATATTTTAAAATAGAGAAAATGTTTGTTCTGATTTAAAAGAAACTACATAGAAATATACATTTAAAAACATTCAAATTATAATATTGGCATTAGAAAAATTAAAGAAAAATATTTTGCTACCATAAAAAATTCACATACAAATATTACTCAAACTGGTTTGTATAGAGTCTATTTTCTATTTATTCTAAATGAAGGTATAGTTTTCATGAAAAATAAATGTGAAAAAATTAGCATAGTGTTATTTTAAGTCTCATTATAATATCTTAGCATTGAAAATTTTCAAAGAAGAAATTGAGAAATATTTCATGATTTTAAGATATTCATTGAAAATAGTGAAAATCACAATATAAGCCATGAGAATTTATGTGATTAATTTAACTTACTTTCTGATAAGTTCTATAACAAGAATATTTTTCATGAGCAATTCCATTAACAGTGTTATTCCTTGACTTGTAAAATATGTGATTGTGGCTCATTGAGAAAAGTACTCACAATATTTTACAATTCTTCTGTGAAAAAACAATTGTAGTCTAGACTGATGGACTAAAGAAAAGAATCTTGTGGCAATAAGTGATGGTTGTGTTTAGTCAATAAATATTTTTATATAAGAAAGACTAACTGCAATAATAGCTCAATTTTAATCTAAATATTATTTGAGAATTATTTTTTATTTTATTGTCAATTTCAGTTACTACTATTTCAACTGGAAGAATTTTCTCTTAAAAGAAAGGAATTAAAATCTACTTAGAAATTACCATGCACAATACAGATTGTCATATTTAGTGCTGCTCTGAAGAGAACAAAAATGATGTAAAAATAAAATAAAAAATAATAATTTTGTTGAAATAAAGGCAAATGATGTATTTTACAAAGTAAATATGTAAGCATTCATCAATTATTTACATATTTATTTAATTGCTCATACAATCTTAAGTCCCTGATCATTCAGTGCTTCATCAATGGGACACTGGGACCTGCACAATAATAATTAAATTCAGACATTTTTCTTTTGTATTTTTCCCAAACTCTGCTATTTTGCATAAACTAAAGGGGATAACTTCTTATTCACCTCTACTGCTACTGTCTTATTTACTATTTTCAAATATATCTCAAATTCAATATTTTAATATTCTAAGAGCATTTACACTCATCCCATATTTTGATTCTATGTATGCATTCTCAGAAAATTTTTTGTACATATTAAAATTTTATCATTTTACTCCCCACTTAAAGTGGCTTTAATGGCTCTTTAGCACCTATTGTCCAACTCTGGCAAAGCATATAGTTTCCTTCATGAATAGGACCTTATCAAATACAAAATCATCCTCATTTTTAAACATTGCCTTTATAATTTCAGCAAGGTCTGTATATCTAATTTTGGAAGCTAGTAAAAACAAAAACTCTTGAGGGAAATTTTATTAACAATTTCTAAATGTTCATGTTATAGTTTTTTTTCTTTTCTTTCCTTTCTTTTTTCTTTTCTTTTTTTTTCTTTTTCTTTTTTTTTTTTTTGAGACAACGTCTTGCAACTTTGCCCAGGCTAATCTTGAAATGCTAATTCTCCTGCTTAACTTCTCTAATGGCTTGGACAGCAGGATTGTACCACCACATACAGCAATGATATAGTTTCCAACTAAGTAAGGTACCTTCCTAGTGTGGGGTTATATGCAGCTATACAAATCATAAGAATGAAACTGATCATGAATTCAGCCACTCCCAAATGGTTTACAGTTTCCTGAAGAGGTTATTATTTTCTGTAGTATTTTACATGCTACCTCTTTGGCTGCAATGCACGTTTCCCCATTTCCTTGTGGAAAAATTATCCAAAAAAAAAAAAATATATATATATATATATATAAAATAGATATATAAAGTTTCCTTCAGGGACAGTGAAGCAAGAAAGCTGATTAGAAGTTTCTGGCATCCTTTTCTCCAAAACAAATAATCAAAACAAGAAAAAGACAACAGCCATTTCACCACAGTGTTCAAGACAAAGAACAGGAGTGCATTAGGAATGTAGTAGTGGCATTGTAAAGCATAGAGATACACAGTGGTCTTATAAAGCAGGACACTAAGCACACAGAGTCTTCTGTCCTGTCTCTCAAGATCAATTCTAAACCAAAAGAAATTTAGCTTTATAAGGAAATGGTGAACAAGAGGCCTCCAAAAGTCTTCACTCATGTCACAGACCTCTGAGGCATTTACTGTTAGAAAACTCTATGTCTCTCTCTCTCTCTGCACCCAGTTTGAAGAGCTTAACAGTATGCCTCACCACTGCATTGCCCCAGAAAAAGTGCTTAGCCCATGTTGTGCCCTTCTTCACTTGGCAGCACAGAGCCATCTTGATATCTTGCTCACCTGGAAACCTGTGAAATCACTGGATAGCTGCCTCTATCATTTCAGCAGACACGACATGTGAACCAATCAGCAGACCCTATCCATATTTCTATGAACCAAGGAAGGAACAGGTGGTCCATCATGACGAGGTCAGCCTGCAGGTGCGCTCAGAAAACAGTAGGGTTGACATGCTAATGCTTCTGCTGCCTCTGAAGCAATAAGCTGGCCTTACCTATATATACTCTGCTCAAGGAAACAGCCAGGCAATCAGTACTGAGTGATTTGGCCAACAGGAAGCAAGCAGGTGACCATGTGGTCCCAGGAAGAAGTTGAGCAACATGCTGAAGCCCTGTGAAACAGATGCTCAATTCCATCCATTTTCAGCTCCATGAAGCAGCTGGAAAGCCCTCATTGAGCAGGTTAACTTGGGGATCTCTGTAAAGTCACTCATGTAGCCCTTGGACACTAACAAGTGTCCTATGTGGGCCATCTGGTGCAGCTGAATCCTCAATTAGCCCTCATAAACTGATAGCCAACCCCTTCACTAGAAGGCATGCTATACCTGAAGGCATGTTTACCTGAACCTGCTGGGGTGGCACAACCCTCATACAAACATATAAACTAATGGACACTCTGTAGCTAGGTGAACCATAACCAGCACTTTCTGATAATCCACTTTTCCTAAATATCATGCCAGTCAATAGTATAATCTCACAACCTCTGTAGCTTATGCCACTGAAACACCTGCAGATATCACCACAGTTTATTACAGTTCAGAAAGCTACACATATACCCTAAAAAGGCTAAATGGATCAGAATCAATACATTATTTGCAACTACAGGACAAAGCACCATCAGAATTTTTTTACCTCAAAAAAAAGTAAAAAATCCATCTTTATATCTTGCGACTAACAAAGTGGTTAGTCTACCACTGAGCGCTCTACCACTGAGCCACAACCCCAGACCCCATAGTTAGCTTTCTTTACCACATAGCCTTTTGAATTTTTTATTCTAGTTGTGGTATGACAGATGGAAAGCTCCCAAGGCCTTAAATAATTGTTCTCCCCATCATAAATATTTCTACAAAATTCTTAGGTTACCAGGACTATCTGAAAACAGTCCTATTGATTTTACAAAAGCCTTTACTTTTTCAGATTATGAAGAGTTAGCCATAGTAGGATAACTACAGTCTACAGTAATTATGTTGTGATTTATATGTGAAAATAATTCATATTTTATATTTTAATAATATTCACAAAAATGTAGGGAGAATGCAGAGATTAATCAGAAGAAAATTGAATAAATGTTATAAAGTACAGTGAGGTACTAGAAGATAGAGAATTAAATTGGATTATACAGTGTTAATAAATTAAGATTTTTCCAGAAAAAAAAGAGTTTCATTTTCAGGTCAGTTAATTAGAAATGAATGTGTCTTCAAACATTGTTAACTTCTGACCTATATCAGGGCAGACAGACAAGATGATGGAATCCTTTTGATACTTGCTTTTTTGGAGGTTATATCCTGTTACATTTGTGAGAATAAAATGAAAATCTCAGATTACCAGGAGTGTCTGAAATGTGTTCTATTGATTTAAAGAAAGCCCTTACTTTTCCAGTTTAGAAGAATTATCCACAGTAAAATAAATACAGTCTATAATAATTTATAATATATTTCAAAATAATGAGAAAAAATAGACTAAAGTTTACTAACATGAGAAATGAAAAAAAATTTGAGGAGATGAAAATGCTAATTATACTGATTTGATCATTGCACACAATATAAATGCATTGAGTTATCATACTGCACCCCATAAATATGTATATACGTTATGTGTCAATTTAAAATATTTTCCTATATGGTGGTTATCAGAAAATAAATTTACTATGATTTTCAAGTACAATACTGTAGAATCATCCATTAAGGGTTTTAAATCTTTAAGGGGGTTATATCTGCATGTAAACTGTGATCCAGATACAATAATTGATGCTATCTGTGTTTTAATTGAGATATACTGTATGGAGTTTCTTTCTTTTGGGTCCATTTATGGAGACTTGGTTATACTAGGAAAGCATGTGCCTTGTATTTAAAGCTGTGTCAAAGCTTTGTTGTTGTTCTTCAACTAATAACAACAACAAAAAATAATGAATACTGAATTCAGACCTAAGATTCATAAAATTTAAGTGATTTACCCAAAGTCACATAGCTGGAAATTGAGACAAGAGTTTAATCCATACCATTCTGAATTCAAAGTAAACATTCTTTTTTATTTTTATTTATTTTTAAAAATTTTGAACCCAGGGATGCTTAACCATTGAGCCACGTCCTCAAATTTTTCAGTTTTCATTTTGAGACAGGTGTCACTAAAATGCTTGGGGCCTTGTTAAGTTGCTGTGACTGGCTTTGTATTTGCAATCCTACTGCATCAGCCTCCCAAGCTGCAGGAATTATTGGTGTGAACCACCACACCCAGCTCCAAAGTCAGCTTTCTTATTTTTCTTTAAATATTATTTATTTATTTATTTATTTTTGTTTTCTAAATATTTATTTTTTAGTTGTAGTTGGACACAGTCCTTTATATCACTTATTTACTCTTATGTGGTGCTGAGAATTGAACACAGGGTCTCACAAGTGCAAAGCAGGCGCTCTACCACTGAGCCACAACCCCAGCCCCCATAGTTAGCTTTCTTTACCACATAGCTTTTTGAATTTTTTATTCTAGTTGTGATATGACAGATGGAAATCTCCCAAGGTCTTAAATAATTGTTCTCCACATCATAAATATTTCTACATTATGTATTATTAATGACATATCAAAAGGTATTCTTCTTTCAAATGAATAAACAAAATTATTTATTTCAACCTAAATCAAATAAACTAAGTTCCTACATCATCAACATTTCAGTGTGAAGTAATCACATGTCTTTCTGCTAATACTACCAAATATTGGGCTCCTACTAACTGGTATGCACTGAGCTAGACATGTTCACATAACAGTATGAGGGAGGTATAATCAAAACAAAGGTTCACATTTTTTTCAGTGCAAATAATATTATAAATAATTTTGATATTTTTCATGTAATTTCTAATAAAATCCTCTGAAAATCTCTGTACACATAATCAACAAACAAATATGCTCAATCAGCAAATGAGGAAATGAGCATCTGAACAATTCAGAAACTTCTTAGAGGTTACAAAAGTAAGGTTTTGTGGGAACTGCAATTTATTATAAAGCTAATGTCCTAATTTCATAAACTGGTACTGTGAATCAGCATTGAAGCTGTTGTTCTGAGTTTCTATATGTGCAAAATGTAGTGACTACTTTTGTTAATTAAGGAATATTTGTCTAAACAGAAGTCATTTTTACTGCAATTATCAAACTAAAGCCACACCAGAATAGCTAAAGCAATACTTAGCAAGAAGAGTGAAGCAGATGGCATCACTATACCAGACCTTAAACTATACAACTGGGCAATAGTAACAAAAACTGCATGGTAGTGGCATCAAAATAGACTTGTTGACCAAAGGTATAGAATAGAGACAAAAACCACATAAATACAGTTATCTCATATTAGACAAAGTCACCAAAAACAGATATTGGAGAAAGGATAGCCTCTTCAACAAATGGTGCTGGGAAAACTGAAAATCCATATGCATGAAAATGAAAATAAGTTCCTATCTCTCACAATGCAAAAAAAAAAAAAAAAATCAACTCAAATGATCAAGGACCTAGGAATTAAACCAGAGACCCTGGGCCTAATAGAAGAAAAAGTAGGCCCAAATCTTCATCATGCAGGGTTAGGTCCCAAGTTCCTTAATAAGACACCTATAGAACAAGAAATAAAAGCAAGAATCAGAGTTCCTTAATAAGACACCTATAGCACAAAAAATAAAAGTAAGAATGAATGAGTGGAATGGATTCAAACTAAAAAATTTCTTCTCAGCAAAAGAAACTGTGAGGTGACTAGAGAGCCTACAGAATGGGAACACATTTTTTTTTTGCCACATTTTTTTTTATATATCCTAGAGTGCTAATCTCTAGGATATATAAAGAAATATAAAATGTAAACACCAAAAAGAAAATCAATAAATGGTCCAAGGAAATGAACAGACACTTCTCAGAAGAAGATATACAATCAATTAACAATTACATGAAAAAATGTCCAATATCTCTAGCAATTAGGGAAATGCAAATCAAAACTACTCCAAGATTTCATCTCACTCCAGTCAAAATGGTAGCTATTAAGAACACAAACACCTATAAGTGTTGGCAAGGATGTGGGGAAAAAGGCACACTCATACATTGTTAGTGGGACTGCAAGTTGGTGCATCATATATGGAAATCAGTATGGAGATTCCTTGGAAAACGTGTAATGGAACCACCATTTGACTCAGCTATCCCACTCCTCAGTTTATACCCAAAGGACTTAAAAATAGCATAATACAGGGATACAGCCACATCAATGTTTATAGCAGCACAAATCATAGTAGGTAAATTGTGGAACCAACCTAGATGCCGTTCAGTAGATGAATGGATAAAGAAACATACACACACACACACACACACACACACACAATGGAATATTACTCAGCAACAAAAGAGAATAAAATCATGGCATTTGCAGGTAAATGGGTAGAGTTGGAGAATATAATGCTAAGTGAAGTAAGCTAATCCCCAAAATCCAAATGTTGAATGTTTTCTCTGATAAAAGGGTGTTGATTCATGATGAAGTTGGGAGGAAGCATTGCAGGATTAGAAGTACACCAGATAGGGCAAAGGAGAGGGAGAGGAAGGGAGACAGTATGAGGGTAGGAAAAATGATGAAATGAAATGGACATCATTACCCTAAGTACATGTATGAAGAAGCAAATGATGTGACTCTACTTTGTGTATAGCCAGAGACATGTAAATTTGTGTTCTATATATGTACTATGAATTGAAATGCATTCTGTCATATATAACGAATCAGAATAAATAAATAAATAGAATGGTTTGTAGCTTGGTATATAGGAGGAGCAAGATAGTATCATAAAAGTCGCTGACATGGGTCAGGCAGCAAACTACTTAACAACCTTGCTTGTGTCACTCCCTAATAAAATGAGCCTTCTTGTGACACATATTGTCCACTAACAACCCTATTCCTTACTGTTTGTAAATTATCTGACCACTTTCTTACATCTCTTTTAGATTCAAGGATAGGCTATTATAAATGAGGAGAATGGGACTCCAATCATTTTCTTTCAGCTTCAGCATACTTTAGTCTTTCAGGCAACTACTGTATACATTATTCCTATTTTGCTGGTCTTCATCTTTATTGTAAGGGATAAGGCGATATTATACAGGTAAATCTCAGGTGATTATATTAATTCTGAAAGGATTGGAAGTATAAAGAAGGTATTCATCTAACTTAACATTCATTAGAAAAAGAGATTTTATAGGGACTATGGAACATGCCAAAGTAAAACAGTATTTTTCACATTCCTAAAATTGTCTACCAGCTATGTTTTACTAAAATTGGATTGTATTCATTTAATCAATGAATTACTGAAATTCCTATGAGAGAACTTTTTCATAGAATTTTGTTTTGGCAAATATATTGATCATTGTTGAAGTGATTTCAGCTTTTCGTGTATTTAACATATTACAGATGGATATCTGCTAAAGTCTTAATGGGTTATTCCTGCCAATAGATATATACCATTTATAGTAGAGGAAAATACATGTATTCTTCATGTTAGCCTTGATTTAGTATAAGAGTGTGCATCCATCATCTATGGGAAGTAATTCATTCATCAGGATGAACTACTGTCTGAGAAAGTAAATTTCTTTGAACAGGAGACAAACTACATTGTCTGGTGCATATCGGCTTCCAATCCTAACACAACATGACATATGAAAAAATAAATATTAGTCAATGTAGCCTTTAACACATTTCACTAATATTTCTGATAACTAATTTTCACGTAGATACATACACCATCTTTTTATTAACCTAAGTGTGTTAGAAATCTTTGTCTCCATATTTTTCTATGTTCATGATACCTATCATAGGCTTTGTCTAGACTGTGGTTCCATGTTTTAAAAATGTTGGTTAAGTCTATCCTAGATGAGTGAATAAAATTGATGTGTCATGCATGAATTTCTCTAATTATTTTTTTAATCCTTTTCAAAAAGTTTGAAAAGGCCTAGATAAGGTATCTCTGAGATCCAATTATGTGTTTTGGTCATAGTTCATTCACAAATTCGTTTTTTTTTAAAGATTGGTATTATACAATAGCTAGAAGAAAATATGAACTATATATTTAATTTTTTAGATTGATTAAGGCCCTTTGAAGCAATACAAAAGATCCCCAAATCATTCAAATTAAAAAATAAAATAAAAGTATTTTTATAAAAAATTGGTTATATTATACATTGAAAAAAGTACATTAAATAAAGTTAACATGCAAATAACAAGGAAAAAGCAAAGCCAAAATATACTCTTGACAAGTAAATGATTTTGTCACTACACAAAGGATTCTAAAAATCATTAAGAAAAAGCCTAAAAATATTTAGGTTACATCACATGTATAAATGGGTTGTGGAAAATGCAAATAGATATCACACAGTTGAAATGCTGCACAACATCATTAATAAAATAATATAAACAAATTTAAACTAGGAGATATCATTTTCCATCTATAATTTTTGCTTTATTTAAATATTTTATAACATGCATGTTTTGAAGATTTTGAGGAAACTGATGCTCTGATAAGTTGATGGTAGGGATTCATTCTTCTTTGAGTGTAACTTGGCAATATCTGACAAAGTAATAAAACAAGTATACCACAATGTCCAGGGAATTACATTTCTTGGAAACATAACTTCTGCCATTAATGTGTTCATATAAATCA